>NC_041220.1:10416480-10438339 GCF_002837175.3 Physeter macrocephalus
GCGAACCCGGTTCCCCTGCATCGGCAGGCGGACGCGCAACCACTGCGCCACCAGGGAAGGCCGACCTGGTATCCTTAACTCTAGTCTTTCCCCATCCAATCAATCACATGTTTCTGACCATTTAATTCTTCTAAAATACCTAACATTCTATTGACAAAAGTCTCTAATTTCACATCTATTTTTAAAATATGTGACAGTTGGTAGGTAAACTAGGTATGTGATAAGTAAATTCAAAATCTATTCTAAGTCACCCTCCCACCCCGTCCTTTACTTCATAGGAAATAGTTATCAGTTTATTGGGTGTCTTTCCAGAGAATCTCTCCATGTACATCTGTGTGCAGGTGTGTGTAAGAAGTCCTCATATTTTTTCTTTATTTTTTTAAAATTAATTTTTATTGGAGTATAGTTGCTTTACAATGTTGTGTTAGTTTCTACTGTACAGCAAAATGAATCAGACATACATATACATATATCCCCTCCCTTTTGGATTTCCTTCCCATTCAGGTCACCACAGAGCATTAAGTAGAGTTCCCTGTACTATACAGTATGTTCTCATTAGTTACCTATTTTATACATAGTATCAATAGTGTATATGTGTCAATCCCAATCTCCCAAGTCCTCCCACCCCCCCTTTCCCCTTGGTATCCATACATTTGTTTTCTAAGTCTGTGTCTCTATTTCTGCTTTGTAAATAGGATCATCTATACCATTTTTCTAGATTCCACATATATGCGTTAATATACAATTTTTTTCTCTTTCTGACTTACTTCACTCTGTATGACAGTCTCTAGGCCCATCCACATCTCTACAAATGACCCAGTTTCATTCCTTTTTGTGGCTGAGTAATATTCCATTGTATATATGTACCACATCTTCTTTATCCATTCCTCTGTTGATGGATATTTAGGTTGCTTCCATGTCCTGGCTATTGATATTTTTTCTTTAAAAGTGGTAGCCTACACATATCATTCTACCTCTTGCTTTTTTAATTTACTAATATGTCCAGGAGATTATTCCTTGTCATTATTTCTAGATCTGAATCATTCTTTTTTTATGCAGAATCTTTTATATTTTTACCCCCTTTTCAATTTTTTATTGTGTTTAAATATGTGTAACATAAAATCGATCATTTTAACCAATTCTGAGTGTACAACTCAGTGGCATTCGGTACATTCACAATGTTGTAAAACTGTCACCACTGTCTGTTTTCAGAAATTTTTCATTATCCCAAACAGAAACCCTTTATCCATTAAACAGTAACTCCTCATTTCCTCTTTCCCTCAGTCCCTGGTAACCTGTATTCTACTTTCTGCCTTTATGAATTTGGCTATATTATGTAACTTATAAAAGTGGAATCATGCAATATTTGTCCTTCTTTGGTTTATTTCACTTAGCATGTTTTCAGGGTTCATCTGTGTTATAGCATGTGTCAGAATTGCATTCCTTTTTATGACTAAATAATATTCCATTTTATGTATATACCACATTTTGTTTATCCATTCATCTGTTGATGAACGCTTGGGTTGTTTCTACCTTTTGGCTATTGTAAATAATGCTGCTATGAATATTGGCGTGCAGGTATCTGTTTGAATTCCTGCTTTCAATAGGTTTGGATATTTACCTAAAGGTGAAACAGCTGAATTGTATGCTAATTCTATGTTTAACTTTCTGAGGGACTGCCAAGCTATTTTTGACATTTTACATTCCCATCAGCAATGCATGAAGCTTCCAGTTTCTCCACATCCTCACCAACACTTCTCTCCTCTCCTTTCCCCTCCTGTTCTCTTCCCCTCCCTTCTCCTCCTGTCCCGTCCCCTCCCCTTCCCTTCCTTTCCCTTCCCTCTCTCTCACTCCTTCCTCCATCCTTCCCTCCCTTCCACATGGGAAATCAAGTGACTTGGTGCTCAAAGGTAGAACCTGCTCTCTAGAGCACCATGCGGTGATGGCTATGTGGTGGGGCATCAGCAGCTCCAGGAGTTTCTTTTTTATTTTTTACCTTCTTTTTTTCCTCTCTCTCTTCTTCCTTCCCTCCCTCCCTCCCTCCCTTTTTTCAGTAGCCATCCAAATAGGTGTGAAGTGGTATTCCATTGCAGTTTTGGTTTGCAGTGTCATTTCCTTAATGACGCTGAACATCTTTCCATGTGCTTATTGGCTATTCACATATATTTCATTCTTTCAAAATTATGAAATATTATATATATAAAAGTCTATATCACAAGCTCTGTAACCCCCATTCCCAGAAGAAACTTCTTACCTGAAATTTATGTTTATTATTTTTCTTTTCTTTCTAATTTTACCTCGTGTATCTCCTAAAACAACATAATGCTTTATATTGTATTTTTATGAATTTTTTCATACTGCATGTATTTTTTTCTGATATTGCTTTATTCACTCAACATTAAGTTCTGAGATTCATACATGTGGATTGCTCTAATGATGAGTTATTCGTTTCACTGTGCTATAGTATCTCATTGCATAACTACACCATAATCTAGTTATCTATATTCTTTTGCCAATTGACATTTGGGTTCTTTCTAATTTTCTTGTTATTAAAAATTATGCTACCACAAACAGTTTGTATACACATCTTCTGGTACATATATATAAAAGTATATAAAGGAGGGGAATTGTTGGGTCATGAGGCATGTTTATTTTCAAATTTAGTAGACAATGCCAAATTACTTTCAAAGTACTTGTACAAGGTTATGCTTCCACCACTACCCCACATGACTTGTACTATACAGATTATAAAATACCCATTATAAAAATACAGATTATAATAAATACTGATTATAAGATTATAAAAAATACAGATTATAAGAAACCCCACATTTGATATTTTATATATATATATATATATATATATATATAGGAAAATTTTAAACCTTTCTTTTTGTGGTGGTGGCTGCTGTTCTCGTATTTGCTTGGTTTCTGTAAATATTCCAAAAATAAATTTGGTGACACTGTGGTATTCCATAGCTGTTGTGTGCAGGGTTCTAGATATGTCCATATATACAAAGAGTTAGGGATGCTGAAATGTACCAGTATGAAATGGATTAGTTGATTTTTCAATTTTTGAAGCTAGGTTATTAGGTTCATAATGATTTTAAGTTGTTATTTTTGCCTCATGAACTGAAACTTTTATTATAATGACTCTCAATCTCTGGCATTGCTTTCAGTTTTTAAGTCTATTTTCTTTTATATCTTTGTCAGTTTTAAAATAGTAATGTAATGATTAATTTTATGTGTCAACTTGACTGGGCTAAGGGATGCCCAGATAGCTGATAAAACATTATTTCTGGCTGTGTCTGTGCGGGTGTTTTGGGGAGAGATTAGCATTTGATTTAGTAGACTGAGTAAAGACGTCCACCCTCACCAATGTGGACAAATATTTCCCACTCTGTTGGGAGCCCAAATGGAACAAAAAGGAAAGGAAGGACAAATTCTTGCTGTCTCTTCTTGAGCTGGAATGTCCATGTCCTGCTCCCTGGACCTCCTGGTTCTGGGGCCTTTGACCTCGGACTGAGATTTACACCATAGGCTCTTCTGAGTCTCAGGCCTTTGGACTCAGACTGAATTATACCACAGTTTTTCCTGGTCCTCAAGTTTCCAATTGGCAGATTGTGGGATTTCTTGGCTTGTATAACTTCATGATTCAATTCCTTTAATAAATCTCTTATCTATATCTATATCATCTATGTATCTTCTTAGTTCTGTTTCTCCGGAGGACACCGACTAACACAGTTTTATATCTATATCTCTATATCTATATCTATATGCACATACATACACACACATATATAAGCTCTTTTTGGTTGTAGTTTTAATTTCAAACTCCCCGTGTTCTTATGATGTAGATGTTTGTCATAAATAACACATTTATGGATTTAATTATTGATTAATTTTTATCCAGTCTTTTAACTGGAGAGTCACTGCACTTACATTTATTATGATTACTGATATATGGATTTGTTTATCTTCTGGTTGCTTTATTGCCATTGAATAATCAGTTTTAGTCTAAATGCTATTCCCCTGTAGCTAATGTAACTTTTTCTCCAATTGGCTTTAAGATCTTATCTTTATTTTTGGTATTCTGTATGATTTCACACACTGTCTAGATGTGGATTTCTTTTTTATTTATCCTACTTGGATTTTATGCTTTCTCAATATGCTGATTTTTGTTTTGTGACAATTCTGGAAATTTTTCAACATTATTTCTTCCAATATTACTACTTTTTCATTGTTTCCAGTATCTTCTAATCTTCCAGTTAGAGGTTCATTGGACCGTCCATCTATCACAATTCTCCATGTCTTGTAATCTCTCATTATTTTCCATCTCTTTGTTTCTCTGTGACTTTATTTTCTAATATTCTTAGTCCTGTGCCTATCTACAAATGATGTCAAAGCTCCTAGGTTAAGATGGAGTGTAGATTTGATATCTAATTTTCTTCCTTCCAATAGTTTCAATTTTCATTTTTGTTTCTTCTCCCATAGTAAACACTCTTATTTTGTATTCAGTATCCAAACGTAGCAATATTGGATGTCTTTGTGGTTTTAGTTTTGTTGTTTTTTATTTTCTGCTCTTACACACTTGGTGGCTTATTTCTTATGTGTTCTGTGATTTTCTTTTTTTAAATCGTGACCTCTTATTTGTTGCAACTCTATTGGTGTGGATTCTTTAAGACTGTCATTGAGAGAGAGAGCAGTGGTTTCTCTTTCTACCAGCCTAAAGGCTCTACCAATGAGGGTCTTCCTATATCAAGCTGTGTCCTCACCTGTTAAAAACTGATGGGATTATTGAAACATCATTTTAAATTAAACTCAGATTATTATTGTTTTGTCCTCATGGTAAAAATCTTCTTTTAGCTAAATAATTGCAGGGTTTTTTTTAGCAGAATAGATATGGTTTAAATGTCCTATAACATCTTAGATGAGGTATGGAAGCTTCTCTAAAAATTTAAAGAATGCTTTCATAAATGCTACATAAGTACTATTTTTAACCATTTTTTACTTTTAGAAAAAAAAATCATTTTTCCCCTCATGAAAGTTTTATATAAAACAAAAGAATTTCTAGACATTTTGAAGGCTATTCCTCAATTCCTCTGTCTGTATATCTGTTGATCCAGTAGTTTATGATAGTCAAACTAAAAGTTAAGTTTTGATATCTTTCTAATACAGGCAGCCAGTCCTTCAGTCTATAGCCTGAAAATAGTCTATAGACTGAAAAATAGACTGATTTTGTTGATTTGAAGAAAACTGCAATCTAGTGTGGGGTAAAATGACTCCAGGTTATTAAGGAGAAAGACTTCAAGGGAAACTCTAGGTGACTCCTCTGCTACTACAAAGGAAAAAAAAATAGGGAACATGTGATAGCATCTTATAAAGAAAATGGGTTATAATGTATCTAGTTTCTCTCATATTATGGCTGTGAGGAGTTAGGGTGGATAACCTAGCAAACCATTACCTAGCTGACCCATATCAGAGATGGCAGATTTGTCTCTGAATTTCCAAACTCAGGAAAGTGGTAGCCACAATTAAACCTCATGAGAAAACCAGAAAACAGAAGCATTGAATGAACAAGTGATCAGTGGCTGCCAATAAGAGATGTGACCCAAGAAGAGACTCAACTTCTTTAGCCACCATGCAGTGAGAGGCATCCACAAACTGGGGCATCTGCGACTGTCTTAATTGGAGCCTTTTTGCACTCAGCTTTATTGCTTATCCTATCTGTACTTTGTTTCTTATTTCTGGGGGCTGACCTCTGCAGGCTCCATTTCACAAGCTCCTGAGTGGCCTGCCTTCCAACTGGATTTGGCTAATGGGTGGTACTGATGGGCGATTGGAGGGCAGGCAGGGAGGAAGCAACCAGGCTATTTTTCTTTTTCATCTCTCTCTGCTTTGAAGCGCTTTTCTGGCAGTGGCTGCCTCTCCTCATCATTTCCAGCTCCTTCTGGACAGGCCTGCCATTTAGTCAGTTACTGTCATTTGAGTCTAACCTTTGAGATCTGATAATACCCTCTCTTCCCTTCGTTTTGTCAATCTAGGAAAAGGAGAGGCTTTCTGATGTTAATTCCTAATTTCCTCACAAGTCTGGATTCCAATTGTTAACCTATTAAAATTATGCTGAACTTTTTCTCTGGGAATAGTACCAGTATGTTCTACAATATTGTTTTCTTGTATCAAAGCTTTTGAATTCTCTGCCTCTCCACATTTTACACTGTTCTTAGGAAAAGATATAGAAATTGGTTTGATTGTTTTACAGGATAGGGTATTTAGAACAGGGAAATAGGTCATAGAGTCCTAAAGGAGAATACTGTCCATGGGAACCCAAAGAAGAGAGTAGGAGGAGCCAGAGAGTAACTAGATCTAGCAAGAATCAGAAGTTGGTATTTAGGATGAATATGGAGGCAGGAGCCAGATGCTATGAAAACAATTTAAAGTATTGAGTTGGGAATCAAATGTGGGAGAATATCATGAATGATTGCCTAGAAGAGATTTTTTAAAAATTTTACTACAATTTTTAAAGGCTATACTCCATTTATAGTTATTAAAAAAATATTGGCTATATTCCCTGTTATACAATATATCCTTGTAGCTTGTTTTATATAGTAGTTTGTACCTCTTAATCCCTCACCCCTATATTACCCCTCCCCCACCACTGGTAGCCACTTGTTTGTTCTCTGTATCTGTGAATCTGCTTCTTTTTTAAAAATATTCACTAGTTTGTTGTATGTGTTAGATTTCATGTATAAATAATATCATACAGTATTTGTCTTTCTCTAGCTGACTTATTTCACTTAGCGTAATGCCCTTCAAGTCTATCTGTGTTGCTACAAATGGCAAAATTTCATTCTTTTTTATGGCTGAGTAGTATTTCATTGTATATATGTACCACTTCTTCTTTATCCATTCATCTGTTGATGGACACTTAGGTTGCTTCCATGTCCTGGCTATTGTAAATGGAGCTGCAATGAACATTGTGGTACATGACTCTTTTTGAATTAGTATTTTTATTTTTGGGGGCAGTATATACCCAGGAGTAGAATTGCTGGGTCATATGGTAGTTCTATTCTCTAATACCATATACAAAAATAAACTCAAAATAGATTGAAGACCTAAATGTAAGATCAGATACTATAAAACTCCTAGAGTAAAGCATAGGCAGAAGACTTTTTGACATAAATTGCAGCAATATTTTTTTTGGATTCATCTCCTAAAGTAAAGGAGATAAAAACAAAAATAAACAAATGGGACCTAATTAAACTTAAAGGCTTTTGCACAACACACGAAACCATCAACAAAGTGAAAAGAAAATCTACTGAATGGGAGAAAATATTTGCAAATGATATGACCAATAAGGGATTAATATCCAACATATATAAACAGCTCATACAACTCAACATCAAGAAAACAAACAATGCAATTAAAAAATGGGCAGGAAAACTGAATAGATATTTTTCCAGAGAGGAAATGCAGATGGCCAAGTGGAACATGAAAAGATGCTCAACATCACTAATCATCAGGGAAATGCAAATCAAAACCACAATGAAATATCACCTCACACCTGTCAGAATGGCTATCATCAAAAAGAACACAAATAACAAATGTTGGAGAGGATGTGAGAAAAAGGGAACCCTCGTGCACTGTTGGTAGGAATGTAAATGGAGGCTTCTCAGAAAAAAATTTTTTTTTAAGATTTTAAAAAATCGTGGCCTATTTATAAACTTTGACAAACTGGGGCTTGGTACATTGGTGAGAGCTCAACATAAACACCTCTCCACTATTCTGTTGAGACCCTAGCCTGTTTCCCACAGGCTGCTGCATATGATGAATTTTAAGGTGGGTCTTGGGTGTAGGATAAAGTTATCTTTGATAAGAATAAGACATATGGGCGCGTCTGAATACAAGATTGATAAGAGATTGTAGCCCCTATTTGAGAAGCTGCATCCTGGCAACAACTCTGTATTATGGAAAGGAGAACACAAATTTTTGGCGTCTGGCAAATATCTTTACCACGTACTGTTATGTGAACTAAAATAATTATAACACTTCTAAAGTCATGAGCCATGCATTCCAGTCTCAGAATGATTTTGAGATCAAAGGAGCACTTCCCAACACCCAAAGTAAATACAGAGTAGCGCTGCATCCCTTCCCCTCATGAGGTTTTGTTCCAAATTAGACGGACCACATGGAGCTACAATGCCATGACTCAGACAGCATTCCTTCTTTTACTTTTCTCTTTTAAATCAGAGAAAATAATGAGCTGTTTATATATGTTGCCAGCTTCCAGCATGGCAAGAAGCTAAGCAAAGACTGTACAGAACAAAAGTAAGAAATATATATATATTTGATATAGTATATCAAATAGAATGGAACTTACTCCAGCTCTGTTTGGAATTGGACTTTTAGGTATTGACACTGACAGACTCCAAACCTGACCCAACCATGCCATTTAAGACTTGGAGTGCTGACTGCCTTTTTAGGAAACAAATTAGGTCAGTACCCTAGTTTTCTTCTCTACTGGTCAGAGCAAGAGTTCTAGTGTACCACGTAACCAAGTTCTTACAGGTTATCCTGTGTGGTGTAAGTCTGAGGAAGCAGCTCTTATGTGCAGGATGAATCTATTTATATGACAGAGATGACAGTCTAGTCCCAGAGGTGGGGACCAGAGTATAGATCAGAAAGTTACAACAAAAGTACAGGTCATGGGCATACAAAGAAAGCTTAGTGGGTTTAACAGAAAGCCTAAGGTTTAGTGGAAATGAGGCACACCACTAACCCTGGGTAGTTTAAACTGGGCTAAAGACAGCAAAAATCAATCAAGATCCCACCAGCCGGCAGAGCTCAACCTTCTGATGAAAGCATGGCCTGTCCCAGCTGCACTGGCTGAAGAACACACAGGGCAGTGCCTGGAGAATGAAGGTCTCTGAAAGGCATCAGTTAGCACTCCAAGGATTGCCTAGCATAATGCCAAATAATTTTGACATAATTGGGATCTTTACCTTTATACACCCAGGTTAGAGTAATGCAAAAAAACAAAATAAAAAGTGTCAAATTCTAACAATTTCTTGGGTGCAAGATAAGCTGCTTGGTTGAATTGTTGAACTTCAACAATTCTTAAAACTGCTGAATGTGTAGAAACAAAGCCTGAGAGAGCTGTGCTAATTTTTCTTTAAGATAAAGACCCTCTGTTTTGTTCATAATTGTGACCTTTGACATTATAGAGGAAAGGTTAGTTTCTTCCCCTTCCCAAATGAGCAGGCTGATTAATCACATCTTAGCACTATGGAAAAAGTCCTTCATACGTATAAGCTCATTTTAAAAATTGTCATCTGAGTGTATGTAATTGTTAACTGCAAATTTATCTTTATATCATTTCTAAATTGCTACTGCAGCTAAGTCCCATTCTATTTGCTATACTATATATGTCTTATAGCATTTCTTACTTTTGTTCTTCATAGTCTTTGCTTAGCTTCTTGCCAACTATAGAACTAAAATTAATCTTCTTCCATCATTTTATACTTCTGCTCATGTTTTCTTTTGCTATTTGGTGATATACTATATATAGAAGTATCACCAAACAACACACATACGTTTTCACCCAATTAACATTTTTCTGAAACATGAGAAATGCTAAAAGGAAGTGTGAGTAAGACGAGTTTTTATAAGTCTTCAAGTTATCCCAGTGCTCAGGGACTCAGGGTATGGAAAATTTTTATGTTTAATTTATTCATTTATCCACCCACCCTGTCCCCCAAAAGATTTAAGTGACCACTTAGCTTTATAAATGACCTAGTGCTTTATGCCTTATTGGAAGGTTTACCTCCATCTAGCAAACATTTAACATTTTTAGGGACACTGATATTTTCTGATGGAATTAGTGATCCCTTACTTATTGTGGAGTTAACACTCTATGTGCCTCAAACTCAGAGTACTGATATTTGCATGAGGTGCTAGATGTGTGTTAAAAAGACAGACATAACTCATGTTACAAAGGAGGAGGGGCACCAATTCAAGCCACATAGGTTTTGTTTTCTCCATTTATAATGATAAAAAGTGAATTATTATACCACAACATTACGTATGGCCTTACATACATAAATTTTGTTTTTGTTTTTTTCATAAATTTTTAAAATGTCCTAAATCTTATCATTAGTTCAGATAATGAGATACACAAAACCACTTAAAAACTCATGCATAGAGGAATTAATTATGTTATTCTAGAGTAAAATGTTACTCAGCTTGGCAGTGGTTTGTGTTTATGTGGCAAGGCAGTGGCAGAATTGAAAACCTCTGGCGAGTGTATTTCTAGGAATTCTTCATCATTTATAAATATCTCTAAAGAACTTTGATTGAAAAATCTAAGTATTATGGTCATTACTGTTTACTACAGTGTCTGCTTTTTTAAGTTAACTTTCTGTGGTGGACATATTTCCATTTTGAGAGAAGTGATCTAAATGACGGTTTCTTAAAAATAAACTTTATTTTAGAATTATTTTAGATTTACAAATTGCAAAGGTCGTACAGATTTCCCATATACCCCATACTCAGTTTCCTCTATTATTTACATCTTACATTAAAGTTCATCCTTTATTTAGACTTCTTTAGTTTTTACCTAATGCCTTTTTGTCTATTCCAGAATCCTACAGGATCCCACATTACCTTTCTGCATCATGTCTCTTCAGGTTCCTCTTGGCTGTGACAGTTGTAGTGACTTCCTTTGTTTTTGATGACCTTGACAGTTGTCAGAAGTACTGGACTGGTATTTGATAGAATGTTCCTCGATTGGAATTTATCTGTTTTTCTTACTATTAGACTGGCATTAGGGCTTTTTGAGAGGAAGAAAACAAAGGTCAAGTGTAATTGTCATCACATCTTATCAAGGGTACCTCACATCCACATAACTGGTTACAACTGGCGTTAACCTTGATTTCCTGGCTGAGGTCGTGTTTGTTAGGTTTCTCCACTGTGAAGTTCCTCTTCTCCCCTCTTTCCATATTGTAATCTTTGGAAGTCACCATGGGTAGCACACACATAAGGAGTGGAGAATTATCCTCTCCCTTCTAGAGAGTGAAGTATCTGGTGAAGTATCTACATAAATTATTTGCAGTAATTCTGCGTGGATCATTTGTCTGTTCTCCCCCCATTTGTGTATTTACTCAATCATGTATTTAAACCAATATGAATTCATGGATATTTATTTTGTCCTTTGTGTTATAATCCAATACAATTTTATTGGCTTGGCCAGAAGGTTCGTTCGGGTTTTTTCATAACATCATACAGAAAAACTTGAAGGAAACTTTTGGCCAACCCAATACTTATTTGTTGCTCAAAGGCTCATCGTGTATATTTCCTTCCTCAGTCCTAAAATCAGTCATTTCTCCAAGGAATGCTGGTTTTCTTTATAGAGGAATAGTATGAGAACCCAAGATCTGAGCACTGGGTATTCTCATTGCTCCTAGGGTGTCATTTCTCTCACGTCCTCTCAGCTGACAGAACAAAATATGTGTGTGTATATACACATATCTATAAATACTGCTGTATGTAACCATACGTATCTGTAATAGGCTAAACAGGAACTCATACTGATGTCTAGAACTCGAACATTACTACACGAAACATTCTAGCCTTCTCCCATTGCATGCCTGTAACCTCCCACTCCAACACTGAGAAAACTGGTTCCCACCATTGTCATTCAGTTTCTTAATTGTTCAATTCCATTATACATTTGTAAACAATTAATAAACAGAAATCTCAGTTAGTAGAGACAGGAGACCAGAAGGGGAGCTCTCAGGCCCTGGATCGCAGCAGAGCCCAGCAGGAGGAAGGAAGACTCCCCTTCTTCCCTGGCAAGCACTCAGCCCATGAAAAGCCATGGACTCCTTGTTTACCAGAGCCCTCCCAACTTCCTTCTCCTCTCTGTAGTAGTGTTCTCCTTCCCTTGCTGTGGGGAGACTTACACGTGGCTCGTCATGGTTGCAGACCTCAAAATGCGATTCTCTGCTGATCCTGAATAAACCCATCTTTTCTGGAGAAATACCTGGCAGTCTGTTTATTTCAGGTTACCACATGTATTGTGGTTTCAGAATTATTAACATGCGCCCCATGGGAAAAACTTCCTCAACTCAAGAACAGTGCTTATGTACAATTCCTTGTCTTTAGTCTTGTCAGTGATGAATATTTATTTAGCTGAGAAGATTTGTAAGCAAAGTGTTGCATATGTGACCTGGTTTCTTTTTCCTGCTTATATTAATGTGAGAGGAAAGAGAGAATTCGAAGGAACTGCTAAGCAAAAAGGAACCAGAACTTGAAGATTTGGAAAAATCTCAACAGATCCATGTTGCAAAAAATGAGAAAGCAAGTTCTTGGAGAGAACCCCAAGGGTGTGGCTGGACAATCACTCCATAAAGAAATTACCCATGATTTTAATTAACAATCTCAGCAGAAGCCAGAAATAGGGATGGGATTATACCAATTATACTGCTACTTTGAACTGAAGGGGACGGAGATAGGAAGAAAGAAAGGAAGACTTTCAGACCCTGGAATTCTCCAGGATGGGACAGTAGTCATCCAGCGGCCAGCATGCTATATCCTGCAAGAAAAGGGAAGAACAACCTTCAAGGCAATTCAGAAGGCCTCAGGGCTACCACCAATACCACAGGCCCAGGAGTAAGGCCATTTCCTCCTTAGTTTCAGAGGGGGGCCCACTTCTTTGGTTTCAGCAGCCAGGCTGCCCTGCCAAGAGATGAGGCAGGTGAGGTCACTGCCTCAGGGCTCTGGGAGTGATGCTGCCACCCCAGTGTGCTTGGAGGGCAAATCCTTGAGCCAAAGAGGATTATTCTCAAACCTTAAGATCCTTTGGAATTTGCTTTGCTAGGTTTTGGACTTCTTTGGGGCCCATTTCCCCTTTCGGGATGGGAATGCCTATCCTATTGCCTGTGCCACCACCGTATTTTAAAAGTGCATAACTTGGTTGGCTTCACAAGTTCACAGCTGGAAATTGTCTCAGGATGAATCATACCTTAAGTCTCGCCCACATCTGATTTAGATGATATGTAGATGATACTTTAGACTCGAAATGGATGCTGGAATATATTGAGACTTTTGGGGAGTTTGGTTTGGGATGAATGTATTTTGCGTGTGAGAAGGACATGAATTTGGGGAGCCAGTGGACAGAATGTTATGGTATGAATTTTGTCCCTCTAAAAAATTTTATGTTGAAGCCTTAACCTCCTTCCTGACTCTGTATGGAAACAGGGCCTTTAGGGAGATAATTTATGTTAAATGTGTTCATAAGGGTGGGACTCTTGTCTGGTAGGATTGATGTCTTTATAAGAGGAGGAAGAGATACCAGGGAGCTCTCTTTCTCTCTGCACAAAAGAAGGGCCATTTGAGGACCCACAAGGAGGTGGCTGTCTTCAAGCCAGGAAGAGGACGCTTATCAGAAACTGAATTCTGTTTGGTTCTTTTTTATGATTTCTCTCTTTTTGTTGAACTTTTTTCATGTATTGTTTTCCCGATTTCATTGAGTTGCCTATCTTTGTTCTCTGGAGGCTCGCTGAATCTCTTTAAGATAATTATTTTGAAATCTTTGTTAGACGATCCATAGATCTCCATTTTAGGAGATCAGTTACTGAAGATTTATTGTGCTCCTTTAGTGGTTTCATATTTCCCTGATTTTTTGTGTTCCTTGTAGCCTGCATTGGTGTCTGCTCATTAGAAGAAGCAGTACCTCTGTCAGACTTTATATACTGGCTTCAGCAGGGAAAGACTTTCAGCTGTTGGTGGGCGTGAAGATGCCAGCTGGGTGGCGTATGTTGTAGCACCGGGCCCGGGAGCATACAGGTTCTGTGGGTGCTGGATTCAGGGGAATGTAAGGGCACAAGTTCTGGGGGGCATGGCAAGCACCTGGTTCAGAGGTACATGAGGTCACCAGGCCAGTTGCATGTGGGGTTTCTGGGTCCAGTGAGTGTGTGGTGGCTCCGAATCCCAAGGACGTACAGTGGTATCTGCTGGGCGTTAGTTTATGGCGCTGGTGGTTGGTCAGGGTATAATAGTTCTGGCTCCAATGAAATGTGGCAATTTGGGCTCCTGGTAGCTCCAGAAGCTAGGGTTCTCATTGGTGAAAACTGTGGGCTTAGCAGCAAAGACTGTGGGGGTCCCTGACAGTGGGTAGGGCTGCTGGGGCCCTCTTGCTCTCCTTTGTCCCGATGAGGGAACATGAGGCTGAAGGGACTCGTCATTGAGCTGTGCCAGCCTGGGGGATAGAGTGACGCAGTTAAAATCAAATGTTTCCTCCGGCTCTCTCCCGTATGCTTATCCTCGTTCTTTTCCTTCACTGGGTTGCTGCAGCTTCTTAACTGTTCTCTGGAGCACTCCCAGAGCTATTTTTGTCCTGGAAGTTGTTAAATCATTGTTTTAGTGGGGGACAAAGTCTGGGACCTCTTAGCCCACCATCTTGCTGACGTAACTCCACCTATTTTTCTTCTATAGCAGGGAATCCTATGGGCAAGACGCATTGCTGCACTTTCTTCACCATAAAATTATTTCCTTACTCAGAGGTTATAGATGTGAGAAACTGTAATGATGAATAAGGATTTCCACAAATTGCAGTGTTGGCAGAGACATCTTGAGCAAGGAAAGTAAATTTGCATACAGAATACGCATCTATTCCTGTGTCAAAAATGACTGCTGCCTTCCTGATGGAAAGTTCTGTATTTCAGCCTTCTGGTTACGCTGGGGATGGTTCTACATCAGGGGCTTAATTTTAGCCTGTGCTGTTGGCAGTTGGCCTTTCTCCCAGATCCATGGCTACTTTGTGTATGTGCCCACTGAGCAAAGACCAGGGTGATTGAGCTACAAAGGAATTTGAATCTCATTATTCCTGGAAGTGGTAAGTGATTGTGAGGGGTGCTGAGAAGAACTGGCCTCCCTTGTGAGACAATGGACAAAGAAAATCATTTAAAGTTTATGAACCCTTTATAGATATTTTGGAAAATACCAGAAAACATGTGGAGAAAAAAATTAAGGATGGTTCTAAAATGGCAAAGCCTTTATCTATACGTTGTTGGATGGATTTTTAAAAATTATGAAAGAAACCCTAGGTTTTGAAAATAATCATTTCCCAAAGCTACGATTTTAGCTACATTTTAAATCTGTGGCTTTCACTGCTAAAGAGATGGTTCACAAAATTATATCTATGAATGCAAGCATGAGCATCTGCTGAGCATGGCTTGGAAATTGACAATCAGCAGTAAATCAAAGGATTCAGGCAACCTAATGTTAACATCATCATTAAAATGAACAAGAAGATTACATTGATCAAATAGGAAAAGAGTACTTAAAACATTAAAACTATGGGCATTCCTACAAATTATTACCTCAGGAGGCTATGTGATCATCTCTCCTTTTCAACTAATTGCCAGCATTCAAATGATTTTATTGCTGCATTGTAATTAAAGATTTAGGTTTAAAGTATTAAAATAGCAGCTTGTTTAAAAGGAACTATGCTTTTTCTCTATCCAGTTTTCTTCATTTTGATCTTAGACCCTGAGGCTTTAAAACATCTTAGAATCCTTAGGAAGATACTCCTCAAAAAGAACCCTGACAACACATCTTTGGTAACCTCAGTATACTTCAAATGACCTTTCACACAAGTCTTTAAAAACCTAGGGTCTCATCCTTCTATCATCATTGTTCTTTAACACTGTTCTTTTAATCCTGGCCAAGGCACTAAGCTATAAGACAGAAATAAAGCATAAATGATAGAAGAAAGAGATAAAAAATTATCACTCTTTCACTATAATGTTCTAATTTCACATATGGAGAAATTGATCACAAAGGGATTGGTTGGCTTGGACAAGGTTTAATAGCTCATTAGTGAAAAATCTGGGTTAACAGAGCTGGGTTCAGAAACAAACAGTAGAGATAGACGTTTTGTGTGTGATTTATCACGCAGAGAGATGATTACAGAAGCAATAACGTTAAGGCTAATCTTCAGGCATTTCTGTATTTTCCATTCAGTAAATTTTCTTTGGAGTGCCTGCTTATGAAGAAGTCACTGTGCTAGGCTCAGAGAGATGATTACAGAAGCAATAACGTTAAGGCTAATCTTCAGGCATTTCTGTATTTTCCATTCAGTAAATTTTCTTTTGAGTGCCTGCTTATGAAGAAGTCACTGTGCTAGGCTCTGGGGCGGGAGGGCTGGCCTAGGTAGATGCTGTCCATTCCTGCTCTTAAGTTGTCTTCATTCTAGCAGATGTTGCAGATGTTTAATCAACTTAATTATGATTGTGAGAAATAATTCCAGGCAGCAAGAAAGAGTGCTAAAAGCACACAAGAGAGGGGGATCTACTTTCTTCTGTGAATTAGAGTAAAACCATGAAGCACAATCCCTTAAGCATTTGGGAAATCCAGATTTTTGTTTCTGGGCTTTTTTTGTGTGTGTTTTTTTGTTTGTTTGGTTTTTACTTTATCCTCTTGAAATAGAGAAAATGATACAATGTTACATTTCGACAAATTGGTCGTCATGGATAAAAATTATACTATAAGTTTTTTAAACTATCATTGGGTAAAAAGCAAGGAACAGGAAAGTGTGATTAAAAGTAGATTCCACGTCTGCATCTCTATTCCTGCCCTGCAAAGTGGACACAGTGGGGGAAGATGGGGTGAGATGAATTGGGTGATTGGGATTGATATATATACACTACCATGTGTAAAACAGACAGCTAGTGGGAACCTGCTGTATATCCTAGGGAACTCAGCTCGGTACTCTGGGGTGACGTTGCGGGGGTGGCGGGGAGGTCCAAGAGGGAGGGGACATAGGTATACATATAGTTGATTCCCTTCATTGTACAGCAGAAACTAACACAACATTGTAAAGCAACTATACCCCTATTTAAAAAAAAAAAAAGTAGACTCCATATTTATGAGGTTTTGGGCAAACAGAGGTTTGCTTTTGTCACCATTAGCTCTCTCAGGAATCGTCTCCTAAGCCATGTTCCTTAAGTAGCAAGCAGGCTGCAGGCCTCATGTCATCCTGAATCCTGGCCTTACTGTGTAAGCCATCTATGACAACACATAGACCTCCGATGGCACTTCCCAGGACATGGCACCGTCCCCTGTTCCTTTCCTGCTGACAGTGCTCCTTGGGCGAGAAGCAGACATATGTGAGAAGTCAGATAAGATGGATGGCAGTTTATTCAGATTCCAACAGCTTGATCACTGTCATTGACAGGTATTTGGATGCTTAAGCAAAGACACACTGGCAATGTTTGAATAAATCCAGAATACTTCTACCTGTGTTGGCACCAAACCATCCCTTCCTCTCCTCATTCAGGCAAAGAAATGCTACTAATGTGGATATCAAGATTTACTAATCTGCCGGAAATAGTGAAAACACTTGCAAAATTAATAATGACTTCTATAATGCTTCAGAGCTGCTATGCCCCAAGGTATTGGTGTACTAGCGGCATGTTATTTTCAAAAGAAATTTTAACAGCAGCTTTTTCATTTAAAAAAATGCTTCATGTAAATGAGAGGTAAATGTCACTTTCAGAAAATTGAGTATTTGTGCAATTGATTTGTTTAAATATCTGGATAGCTAAGTTTTCTGGAGTTAGCTGATTGGTTTATTAAAGTCACTAGATGGCAGTACTGACTAGTTAGTATGATATTACAGTTCAGATTCAAGTGTGTTTTAAATACCAAAACAAAAAAAGGAAAATAGGAAACTGAGTTCATTCAGTGGTAACTCTGGGTGAGTGTATATCTTGGCATGGGGACACAGGCTTCCAAAGGTAATACTGAAGCAGTGACAAGATCTCAAAGTTATAGGAGTACTAGAAATTTCCAAATTTCCTACAAAGTAAGTTGCAGTAGATAGAATAATAGTTGTTATTTGTTTGGGGTGTTAAAGTTTATAAAGGACTTTGAGAAATATTTTTCTCATTTAATTCTCACATCAGCCTTGGGATTTAAGTAAGGGTGGTATGATTATCTTCATTTTACCAAAAAGCTACAGAGTCTCTTTAGGCCAGTAGCCCTAAAGCACTAAGGCTCCTGTTAACATAGAATTGAGGTGGACCATCTCTATACCTCCTTGACAAAATCTCACGGTTCCATCTTTTCCTTCTTTTATTGCATTTGTTATGTGACTTGAATTTTATTATAGAAGGAACTGTTTAAATATTTTTGTGAACTAGAAAAATAATTTATTGTTAGCTTTCCAAAATGCAGCCCTCTTTTAATTGAGGGACATCTATCGAAAGAAGCTGACCATATCTATTTCTTTCTGGGCCAGCTCAAGTGAACTCTACAGCTATGGAGTGCCTACTGTGAGCTAGGTAGCATTTTAGGTGCTGGTGGTGATAAGGTGAACAAGAGGCCTTTGAGCTGCTCAAGATCCTGCCAAGAAAAGAAGCAGGAAAAATCTGACAGTGACGCAACGTGATAAGTGCAATATTAACAGTTTGAGCAAAATTCTGGGGAGCGTGGAGGCCTGAATTATTAATTCTGACTAGAGGGGAAGTTTCCTGAACTGCCAAGGTAAAAGAGATGGGGGAAAAAACCCCGCAATGCTCTGATTTTAAGCCTTTTGTTCTGCCTTCAAGAAATATGGGGAGGGACCTTCAAGATGGCAGAGGAGTAAGACGTGGAGATCACCTTCCTTCCCACAAATACATCAAAATACATCTACATGTGGAACAACTCCTACAGAACACCCACTGAACGCTGGCAGAGGACCTCAGACTTCCCGAAGGGCAAGAAAATCCCCACGTACCTGGGTAGGGAAAAGAAAAAAGAAAAATCAGAGACAGAAGAATAGGGATGAGACCTGTACCAGTGGGAGGGAGCTGGGAAGGAGGAAAGGTTCCCACACACTAGGAGCCCCTTCACGGGTGGAGATTGTGGGTGGTGGAGGGGGGAGCTTCGGAGCCACGGAGGAGAGCGCAGCCACAGGGTGCGGAGGGCAAAGCGGAGAGATTCCCACACAGAGGATCGGTGCCAACCGGCACTCACCAGCCCGCGGGGCTTGGGCAAAGCGGAGAGATTCCCACACAGAGGATCGGTGCCAACCGGCACTCACCAGCCCGAGGGGCTTGTCTGCTCACCCGCCGGGGCGGGCAGGGGCTGGGAGCTGAGCCTCGGGCTTCGGAGGTCGGATCGCAGGGAGAGGACTGGGGTTGGCGGTGTTAACACAGCCTGAGGGGGCTAGAGCACCACGGCTGGCCGGGAGGGAGTCCGGGAAAAAACCTGGAACTGCCTAAGAGGCAAGAGACCATTGTTTGGGGTGCATGAGGAGAGGGGACTCAGAGCACCGCCTAAACGAGCTCCAGAGACGGGCGCGAGCCTGGCTGTCAACTCAGACACCAGAGACGGGCGTGAAATGCTAAGGCCGCTGCTGCCGCCACCAAGAAGACTGTGTGCGAGCACAGGTCACCGTCCACTCCTCCCCTCCCGGAGCCTGTGCAGCCCGCCACTGCCAGGGTCACGGGATCCAGGGACAACTTCCCCGGGAGAACGCATGGCGCACCTCGGGCCGGTGCAACGTCACGCCGGCCTCTGCCGCCGCAGGCTGGCCCCGCATTCCGTACCCCCCCCTCCCCCAGGCCTGAGTGAGCCAGAGCCCCTGAATCAGCCGCTACTTTAACCCCGTCCTGCCTGGAGCAGAAGCCTGAGGGCGACCTACACGCAGAGGCAGGGCCAAAACCAAAGCTGAACCCCGGGAGCTGTGCGAACAAAGAAGAGAAAGGGGGTTTCCCTGGTGGCGCAGTGAAAGAAGAGAAAGGGAAATTTCTCCCAGCAGCCTCAGGAGCAGCGGTTCAAATCCCCACAATCAACTTGAGGTACCCTGCATCTGTGGAATACCTAAATAGAAAATGAATCAACCCAAAATTGAAGTGGTAGCTTTGGGAGCAACTGTAGACGTGGGGTTTGCTGTCTGTAACTGACTTGTGTCTGATTTTTTATGTTTATCGTAGTATAGTTTTTAGCGCTTGTTATCATTGGTGGATTTGTTTATTGGTTTGGTTGCTCTCTTCTTTTTTTCTATTTTCTTATTTTAATAATTTAAAAACAATTTTAATTTTAATTATTTTATTTTATTATTTTTTTTTCTTTCTTTTTTCTCCCTTTTCTTCTGAGCCGTGTGGCTGACAGTGTCTTGGTGCTCCAGCTGGCTGTCAGGTCTGAGCCTCTGAGGTGAGACAGCCAAGTTCAGGATATTGGACCATCAGAGATGTAATATCAGTTACATCTGGCCCCACGTAATATCAATTGGCAATAGCTCTCCCACAGATCTCTGTCTCAACAGTAAGACCCAGCTCCACCCAATGGCCATCAAGCTCCAGTGCTGGACGCACCATGCCAAACAACTAGCAAGACAGGAACACAACCCCACCTGTTAGTAGAGAGGCTGCGTAAAATCATAGTAAGTTCACAGACACCCCAAATAAAACCACTGGACACAGCCCTGCCCACCAGAAAGACAAGATCCAGCCTCATCCACCAGAACACAGGCACCAGTCCCCTCTACCAGGAATCCTACACAACTCACTGAACCAACCTTACCCACTGGGGGCAGATGTGAAAAACAACGGGAACTATGAACCTGCAGCCTGCAAAAAGGAGACATCAAACACAGTAAGTTAAGCAAAATGGGAAGACAGAGAAATATGCAGCAGATAAAGAAGCAAGGTAAAAACCCACCAGACCAAACAAATGAAGAGGAAATAGGCAGTCTACCTGAAAAACAATTCAGAGTAATGATAGTAAAGTTGATCAAAACTTGGAAATAGAGTGGAGAAAATACAAGAAACATTTAACAAGGGCCTAGAAGAACTAAAGAACAAACTAACAATGATGAATAACACAATAAATGAAATTAAAAATACTCTAGATGGGATCAATAGCAGAATAACTGAGGCAGAAGGATGGATAAGTGACCTGGAAGGTAAAACAGTGGAAATAACTGCCACAGAGCAGATTAAAGAAAAAAGAATGAAAAGAATTGAGGACAGTCTCAGAGATCTCTGGGACAACTTTAAATGCACCCACATTTGAATTATAGGGGTCCCAGAGGAAAAGAGAAAAAAAGAGACTGAGAAAATATTTGAAGAGATTATAGTTGAAAACTTCCCTAAAATGGGAAAGGAAATAATCAAGTTCAGAAAGCGCAGAGTCCCTGCGCTTTACAGGATAAATCCAAGGAGAAACATGCCAAAACACCTATTAATCAAACTATCAAAAATTAAATACAAAGAAAAAATGTTAAAAGCAGCAAGGGAAAAGCAACGAATAACATACAAGGGAATCCCCATAAGGTTAAGAGCTGATCTTTCAGCAGAAACTCTGCAAGCCAAGGGTGTGGCAGGACATATTTAAAGTGATGAAAGGGAAAAACCTACAACCAAGACTACTTTACCCAGCAAGGATCTCATTCAGATTCGATGGAGAAATTAAAAACCTTACAGACAAGCAGAAGTTAAGAGAGTTCGGCACCACCAAACCAGCTTTACAAAAAATGCTAAAGGAACTTCTCTAAGTGGAAAACACAAGAGAAGGAAAAGACCTGCAAAACCAAACCCAAAACAATTAAGAAAATGGTAATAGGAACATACCTATCAATAATTACCTTAAATGTAAATGGATTAAATGGTCCACCAAAAGATGTAGACTGGCTGAATGGATACAAAAACAAGACCCATATATATGCTGTCTAAAAGGGAATGACTTCAGACCTAGGGACACATACAGACTGAAAGTGAGGGGGTGAAAAAGATATTCCATGCAAAGGGAAATCAAAAGTAAGTTGGAGTAGCAGTTCTCATATCAGACAAAATAGACTTTAAATAAAGAC
>NC_041220.1:10438384-10459642 GCF_002837175.3 Physeter macrocephalus
TACATAAGGCAAATGCTAACAGCCATAAAAGGGGAAATCGACAGTAACACAATAATAGTAGGGGACTTTAACACCTCACTTCCACCAATGGACAGATCATCCAAAATGAAAATAAATAAGGAAACAAGCTTTAAATCACACATCAGACAAAATGGACTTAATTGATATTTATAGGACATTCCATTCAAAAATATACACTTTCTTCTCAAGAGCTCATGGAACATTCTCCAGGATAGATCATATCTTGGGTCACAAACCTAGTCTCAGTAAATTTAAGAAAACTGAAATTGTATCAAGTATATTTTTCGGCCACAACCTATGAGACTAGATATCAATTACAGGAAAAAAACTGTAAAAAATACAAACACATGGAGGCTAAACAATATGCTCCTCAGTAACCAAGAGATCACTGAAGAAATCAAAGAGGAAATAAAAAAATACCTAGAAACAAATGACAATGAAAACACGATGACCCAAAACCTGTGGGATGCAACAAAAGCAGGTCTAAGAGGGAAGTTTATAGCAATACAATCCTACCTCAAGAAACAGGAAAAATATCAAACAAACAACCTACCTTACACCTAAAGGAACTAGAGTAGGAAGAAAAAAAAAAAAACCCAAAACTAGCGGAAGGAAAGAAATCATAAAAATCAGATCAGAAATAATTGAAAAACAACTGAAGGAAACAATAACAAAGATCAATAAAACTAAAAGCTGGTTCTTTGAAAACTGTGTTTTAAAATCTTCCAACGAACAAAAACCCAGGACCAAATGAGAATTCTTTCAAACATTTAGAGAAGAGCTAACACCTATCCTTCTCAAACTCTTCCAAAATATAGCAGAGGGGGGCTTCCCTGGTGGCGCAGTGGTTGAGAGTCCGCCTGCCGATGCAGAGGTCACGGGTTCATGCCCCGGTCTGGGAAGATGCCACATGCCGCAGAGCGGTTGGGCCCATGAGCCATGGCTGCTGAGCCTGCACGTCCGGAGCCTGTGCTCTGCAACGGGAGAGGCCACAACAGTGAGAGGCCCGCGTACTGCAAAAAAAAAAAAAAAAAAATGTATATATATATATATATATATATATAAAACAGAGGGAGGAACACTCCCAAACTCTTTCTACAAGGCCAGCATCACCCTGATATCAAAACCAGACCAAGCTGCCACAAAAAAGAAAACTACAGGCCAATATCACTGATGAACATAGATGCAAAAATCCTCAGCAAAATACTAGCAAACAGAATCCAACAGCACATTAAAAGGATCATACACCATAATCAATTGGGGTTTATCCCAAGAATGCAAGGATTCTTCAGTATATGCAAATCAATCAATCTGATACACCATATTAACAAATTGAAGAAGAAACACCTTATGATAATCTCAAAAGATGCAGAAAAAGCTTTCAACAAAATCAACACCCATTTATGATAAAAACTCTGCAGAAAGTAGGCATAAAGGAAACTTACCTCCACAAAATAAAGGCCATATATGACAAACCCACAGCCAACATCATTTTCAATGGTGAAAAACTGAAACCGTTTCCTCTAAAATCAGGAACAAGACAGGGGTGCCCGCTCTCACCACTATTATTCAACATAGTTTTGGACGTTTTAGACACAGCAGTCAGAGAAGAAAAGGAAATAAAAGGAATCCAAATCAGAAAAGAAGAAGTAAAACTGTCACTATTTGCAGATGACATGATACTATACATAGAGAATCCTAAAGATGCTACCAGAAAACTACTAGAGCTAATAAGTGAACTTGGTAAAGTAGCTGGATACAAAACTAATACACAGAAATATCTTGCGTTCCTATACACTAATGATGAAAAATCTGAAAGAGAAATTAAGGAAACACTCCCATTTACCACTGCAACTAAAAGAATAAAATACCTAGGAATAAACCTACCCAAAAAAAAAAAAAAAAAAGACACTGGTGAAAGAAATTAAAGATGATACAGATAGAGAGATATACTATGTTCTTGGATTGGAAGAATGAACATTGTGAAAATGACTATACTACCCAAAGCAATCTACAGATTCAATGCAATCCCTATCAGTGAGGGGCTTCCCTGGTGGTGCAGTGGTCGAGAGTCCGCCTGCCGATACAGGGGACGCAGGTTCGTGCCCCGGTCCGGGAAGTTTCAATGCAATCCCTATCAAATTACCACTGGCAGTTTTCACAGAACTACAACCAAAAATTTCACAATTTGTATGGAAACACAAAAGACCCCAAATAGCCAAAACAGTCTTGAGAAATAAAAACAGAGCTGGAGGAATCAGACTCCTTGACCTCCGACTATACTACAAAGCTACAGTAATCAAGACAGTATGGTACTGGCACAAAAACAGAAATATAGATCCATGGAACAGGATAGAAAGCCCAGGGATAAACCCATGCACATATGGTCACCTTATCATTGGTAAAGGAGGCAAGAATATACAATGGAGAAAAGACAACCTCTTCAATAAGTGGTGCTGGGAAAACTGGCCAGCTACATGTAAAAGAATGAAATTAGAACACCCCCTAACACCATGCACAAAAATAAACTAAAATGGGTTAAATACCTAAATGTAAGGCCAGACACTATAAAACTCTTAAAGGAAAGCATAGGAAGAACACTCTGTGAAGTAAATCACAGCAAAATACTTTTTGACCCACCTCCTAGAGAAATTGAAATAAAAACAAAAATAAACAAGTGGGACCTAATGAATCTTAAAAGCTTTTGCACAGCAAAGGAAACCATAAACAAGACAAAAAGGCAACCCTCATAATGGGAGAAAATATTTACAAATGAAGCAACTGACAACGGACTAATCTCCAACATATACAAGCAGCTCATGCAGCTCAATATCAAAAAAACAAACAACCCAGTCCAAAAATGGACAGAAGACGTAAATGACATTTTTCCACAGAAGATATACAGATTGCCAACAAACACACGAAAGGATGCTCAGCATCACTAATCATTAGAGGAATGCAAATCAAAACCACAGTGAGGTATCACCTCACACTGATCAGAATGGCCAGCATCAAAAAGTCTACAAACAATAAATGCTGGAGAGGGTGTGGAGAAACGGGAACCCTCTTGCATTGTTGGTGGGAATGTAAATGGATACAGCCACTATGGAGAACAGTATGGAGATTTCTTAAAAAACTAAAAATAGAACTACCATACGACCCAGCAATCCCACTACTGGGCATATACTCTGAGAAAACCGTAATTCAAAAAGAGGCGTACCACAATGTTCATTGCAGCACTATTTACAGTAGCCAGGACGTGGAAGCAACCGAAGTGTCCGTCAGCAGATGAATGGATAAAGATGTGGCACATATATACAATGGAATATTTCTCAGCCATAAAAAGGAAGGAAATTGAGTTATTTGTAGTGAGGTGGATGGACCTAGAGTGTGTCATACAGAATGAAGTAAGTCAGAAAGAGAAAAACAAATACTGTATGGTAACACATATGTAATCTGTGTAATATGTAGTCTAAAAAAAGGTTCTGAAGAACCTAGGGGCAGGACAGGAATAAAGCCGCAGATGAGAGAAGGAACTTGAGGGCAAGCAGAGGGGAAGGGTGAGCTGGGATGAAATAAAATACTTATTGACATATATACACTACCAAATGTAAAATAAATAGCTAGTTGGAAGCAGCCGCATAGCACAGGGAGATCAGCTCGGTGCTTTGTGACCACCTAGAGGGGTGGGATAGGGAGGGTGGGAGGGAGACGCAAGAGGGAGGGTGTATGGGGATATATGTATATGTATAGCTGATTCACTTTGTTATAAAGCAGAAGCTAACACACCATTGTAAAGCAATTATACTCCAATAAAGATATTAAAAAAATAAAGTACATCTATCAACATTAAAACAAAGAAATATAGGGAAAGACAACATTCAGAAATCAAATACTGTAAGATTTACAAAAAAAAAAAAAAAAGACATCTCATGACTTATAGAGCAAAAATCACCTAGTTGGGAATTTTCCCAAAGTTAATTAAATACACTTTGGAAATGGTATTAACTGTAATGGAACCTTGTGACTTAAAATCGTTAGTGCCCCCTCAAATAGACGATGTCTACATAACATTCATCATATTGAACCAAATGATCGATGCCACCTGTGCACTTGCCGGCTCTAGAAGCGTAGACTAGTGGTCTAAGCTTGAATTGGTGGTATGCTGGTGAGTATTTAATAACTGGCCCCCCTGTAAACAGAACCCTTGATTTACAACATTTGCTGCTGTATAAATACACCCATCATGATCAATTTCAAATTACGAATATAATGTCACCAATTGCAGAGTTGGGAAATGCTGTGCACATGTGGCTCTCGAAACAATACAAGCCAATCTGAGCAGGTCCAGAACGCAATCCCTAGACTCCTCCTCGTGTCATAGCAGGAAGCACTCAACCAGCAATTCTAATTTCTGGCAGTGCCGCTAAAGAGCTGTGTAAACTCAGGCAATCACTTAAAGTTTGCCATTTAATTTGCTTAAAGTCTGTTGAGCAGTCTGTGTTAGGTGCTATGATATGTTTTAATCCTCTTTACAGTTCTGAGAGTAGACGTGATTATGTCCATTTTACAGATGAGAAACTGAAGCTCACAAGCATTAAGTGATTTCTTTCTCATGCGATAATGAGTACCAGAAATATGAAGTGCTGTGGAACTTGAAGGTCTATTGTCTTGTTAGCGTAAATTAAAATGCCATTCTCTGCTCTCACAATTTGAGCTGTTGGAAGATTTGTTTTGGGAACGGTATTTCCTGCATAGCTCTCTTTAGTTGTAGATCCATCCTCATTTACTTGTCAGTTGTACCATTTCTTGGGAATATGGGAAGTATTGTCCATATTTGTTTGTTGAAATGTTTGCCTTTATTTGAAATGTCCTGAAGAGTTTAACTTTTTATTGTTATTGCTCATGAAATACTCCTATTAAAACTGAAGTTTTGATTTTACTGTTTAGAATGTAACATTTATTCACTTAAAAATACAGTAGATACAAAAAATAAATTGAGGGGGATAAGGGGTTGGATTGGGAGTTTGGAATTAGCAGATGGAAACTATTATATATAGAATGGATAAGCAATAAGGTCCTACTGTATAGCACAGGGAACTATATTCAATATCCTGTGATAAACCATAATGGAAAAGAATATGAGAAAGAATGTATATAAATAACTGAATCATTGTGCTGTGCAGTAGAAATTAACACAACATTGTAAATCAACTATACTTCAATAAGTTTTAAAAAATTGAAAACAAAAGTTTCGCATCAGATAACCCTCGTTGTTGTTTAAAAAGCTACAAAAGTATAGAAGTAGAATTTTTGAATACTACAGAAAGATATAAGACAAAACGTGATAGCCCCTCCCTTCTTCCCATGTCTCTCTCCCCACAGATAATTACTTTTATGGGAAAGATAATTTTCTTGCTCAATCTGTCTCTCCCTTTCAATTTTAATTGGAAAATAGAGCACATAGCTTATAAAATGGGGATATGCCCCTCTTTTCTTTGCCAACCACACTGATCTCCTTGCTTTCCTCAAGGAATGCCAGATATGCCCAGCTTCAGAGCATTTGCTCTCATTTTCCCTGAGTTTGGAGTGTTTTTCCCTCAGCTGTAGGAATGCCTGGGCCTCTCACCTCCTTCGGGTCTTCACTCAGATGTTAACTCCCTGCGTACTTTATTTAAAGTCGTAATCCTCTCACGACAATGCTTATCCTCCTCACTGCATTGCTTTTCTCCTTATCATTTACCTGGCACGCTATTTTTAGGGGCATTTGTGGTACAAGTGAAGAAGTCTCTGGTCCCTAGCCCCAGTGCTTACTCTTAGGGTGACACAATGGGAGCCAGATCAAATGTCCTACATAAGAAGCTGGGCGCACCATAGGTGAGAGATCAGGAAAAATATAACACTTCTCTGCTTAGAAAGGGGAGGGAAGAAACTGTCCTCCTCCTTGGAAGAATAATGGAGCCAAATTATAACTTCAAACTTGGGTGTGTAAATAAAATCTCTTTGCGTCTCTGCTTTTCCAGCCTAAGAATATCTCCAAAGTCCTGGGTTTCATTCCTCCTTGAAATCTAAATACTTAGGGAGGTAGCCTTCAGTCTTCCTGTGACCCTGGGGCACCTCTAATAAGCTGTATTAGAACAATTAACTAGACAGACTGCTACGGATCTAATTCTCATGGCCTGTGAAAAATCTCAGGAGGCTAAGTTTCTTCACAGGAAGGTTAAGAAATCCAGGGAAGTTTTATCTCACTGCAGACCTGCTGGTGAGCGCTGGCTTTCGATGACTCTCTCAAAGGTTGTTGCTGTGTTTCGTTGCTGATAGTCACACATGCAAGTTCGACCCGGGGTATCTGGAAAAGCGTGAATAATGATTTGTTTCCTGATCATGTTAAAATTACTGTTCAGAATTTTATAGCATAAATGTAGAACCATGTCTTCACTACAACTCTGGGAATAGTAATAACAATATTCCTAGATTGTAATCTCTCTAAATGTTGACTGCGACTCTGCCTTCCCCATTGCGTCATCGGTGGGGAACGTAGGCAGTGGGGCTCCGGATTGAGCGAGAGCTGTCTTATTTAGACTAGAAATGTTTGTCCTTTTTCTGGTGGAGGGTGAGACTGACTGGGGACACTGTAGCACAATGTTACTACATAGATTATAGGCAAGAGAGGACATGGATCAGAAGGTTGGTTGCATTTCGAGGCAAACGTCTGAAACACTTCGTAGAAGATGTGTGCAGCCACATCTGGAGGACTGCCTGATATGTAGCATGAAGCCTGCAGAGAAGATGGGACAGATGCCCTGGATTCCAGCAGTGCAGGGCACTCAGGGTAAAGGAAATCTACTGCCACTTTCCTTGGGTTCTGTAAACCAAAGAGGGAACCTGAAGTCAATAACAGTTGAAACATGGAAGAGTGAGGGATAACCCGTGGCCCACACAGACGGCTCATGCCCAAAGGTCATGGTGGACCTCTGGTGCCTCAGAGCCCTGAACTTGTCCAGTGTGTGCTATGAGTGAGACTCAGTATGGACACATTAGCATCATTCTGGCAGCCGAGTCTTGTGTGATACCAGCGAATAAATTCCCTGCTGGCTCGTGAGAGTGGTCCTATCAGCAGGTCACTTCCTGAAATTGGGCCAAGGGACCCCTGGATGCCTCCATAATCAATCTCATACATTGTCGTAGTGGTGCTGGTGGTAGAGTTGTACAACCCCCTGAAGGAGAAAAAGCGGGACCAGTGACCACAAATGTCCTGGTCTGCATCACCACCCTGATGTTACTGCTGACCCTGGCTCGTCCCAGGCACTGGAGAGAGTTCTTTAGGTTGAGGAAGTTTCCTTTTATTCCAAGTTTGTTGATTATTTTTATCGTGGAGGGATGTTGAATTTTGTCAGATGCTTTTTCTGTGTCTGTTGAAATGACCACATGGTTTTTATCCTTTATTCTATTTGTATGGTATATTAATTGATTTCGGTATGTTAAACTAACATTGGATAAATTCCACTGGTTCATGGTTATATAATCCTTTTTATATGTTGCTGGGTTTAGTTTGCTAGTATCCAGTTGAAGATTTTTGTGTCTATATTCATAAGAGATATTAGTCTGTAATTTTCTTCTCTTGTAGTGCCTTTGGTGTTGGTATTGGCATTTGTATCAGGGTAATACTGGCATCATGGAATGAGGGACGTGTTCCGTCTTCTGTTGTTTGGAAGAGTTTGCAAGGAATTTTTCTTTAAATATTTGGTAGAATTTATCAGTGAAATCATCTGGAGCTGAGCTTATTTGGGGGGGAAGTTTTATTCTGATTCAATCTTTTAACACATTATAGATCTTATAAATTTAAAAAAATTTCTTGAGTCATTTTTTAGTGGTCTATGCCTGTCTAAGAATTTAGACTAAACGTCACCTTTAATCAGAGGGAGGACTGTATAGAGGGAGGCCTGTAATTTGTTCTCCTTTTCCAAGTGTCTTAAGGTGGAATGCAAGTATATTGATTTGTAATCTTTCTTCCTTTGTCATTTTGTGAGTTAATTTTTATTCATCTCAAGTTACTTTCTAGTTTCTCTTGTGATTTCTACTTTGACCTGTTGGTTGTTTAGGAGTATGTTGTTTAATTTCCATGTAGTTGTGAATTCTTCAAAATTCTTTAGCAATTGATTTCTAAATTCATTCCATGCTGATCAGCGAACATGTTTTCAATACTTTTTGTATGTTTTCAATACTTTTGTATGTTTTCAATACTTTTTAAATTTATTGAGGCTTGTTTTATGGCCTAACATGAGGTCTCTCCTAGAGAATATTCAGCGTGCGCTTGGAAAGAATAATATTCTGTTGTTGCTGGGTGGAGGGTTTTTTAGATGTCTGTTAGGTCTAGTGGTTTATAGTGTTGTTCAAGTCATCTATTTCTTTATTCATCTTCTGCTTCGTTGTTCTATCCATTATTAAAGTCTCCAGCTATAGATTGTGTATATCTTTAATTCTGTCAGCTTTTGCTTCATATATTTTGGTGCTCTGTGTATATATATATATTTATATATATACACACACACACATATATATATGTATATATGTATTTCCAATTGCTATATCTTCCTAGCTATTTGACCCCTTTATCATTATAAAATGTCTTTCTTTATCTGTAGTAACTTTTTTAAATTTTAAAGTCTATGTTGTCAAGCATTAGTATATATCTTCCAGTTTGATTTGATTGTTGGTTGAATCTTTTTCCATCCTTTCACCTTCGGCCTATTTGTATCGTTGACTTACAAGTGTTTTCTTTATAGACAGCATATAGCTGTATCTTGCTCTTTTATCCAGCCTGATGATCTCAGCCTTTTGATTGGATTGTCTAATATGTTCATACTGAATGTTATTATTGACATAGTTGAATTTACATCTATTTTACCTTTTGTTTTCTATATGTCTTATGTCTTTTTGATTCCACTGTTTCTACTTCACTGTTTTCTTTTGTGTTAAGTGAATATTTTCTAGTGTAACACTTTAATTCCTTTAATTATATTTCAAAATTTATTGAGTTATTTTCTTAGCGGTTGTTCTAGGGCTTATGATATGTGTCCTAACTTATCGGAATCTACTTCAAACTTATACCAACTTAATTCCAGTGAGATACAGAAATTTTACCTCTTTATAGCTCTATTCCCTCTTTTTTGTGCCATAATTATTGCATATATTACATTTATATATGCTACAGATCCAACAATACCTTCTTATAATTGTTACTTTATTAATTCTATGCCTTTTAAAGAAGTTGAGAAAAGAAAGGACAGCAAAAATATATTTATACAGTTTGTTATGTTAACTTTTTTTTTTTTTCCTACCATTTCTTGTTCTCTTCATTTGTTCCTATGGATTCAAGTTACCATTTGGTTACATTTCCTGTCAACGTAGCTTTGTTCCCACACATTCTTTGTGATGTTATTGTCAAATATATTATATTTCTAGATGTTATTGTTCCATGACATAATTATATACATATTGTTTTATACAATTGCTTTTGAGATCAGCTAATGGAAGAAAGGAAAATAAATATACAATTATACTGTGTTTTATAATTACATCATTACCTTATTGGCATTGTTTTTTATATGTGGATATGAATTTGTCTCTGGTTCCACTTGCTTTCAGCCTGAACAATTTCTTTAGTACTTCTTGTAGAGTGAGTCCACTAGCAACAAATTCTCAGTTTTTGTTTTCATGGGAATGACTTTATTTTGCCTTCATTTTTGAATGTTAATTTTGCTAGATATAAGATACTTGGTGGATAGTTTTATTTTTTATTTTTTCCTTTCAGCCCTTGGAATATGATATCCCACTGCTTTTCGGCTTCCATTGTTTCACAAGTAAAGTTAGCTTATAGCTTATTAGGGCTCCCTTGTGTGTGATGAGTCTGTTTCTCCTACTGCTTTCAGGATTCCTCTTTCTCTTTGCTTTTCAACATTACCACTATGATCTGTCTGGATGTGGATCTCTTGTATTTGGTTATTGAGCTTCTTGGATGTGTAGGTTCATGTTTTTCATCAAACTTGGTAATTTTTCAGACATCATTTCTTCAAAATATTTTTTAGCTCTTGTCACTTTCTCCTCTCCTCTGATACTCTCATTACACAAATGTTGGTAAATTTGATACTGCCCTCTCATTCTGTGAGTCTGTTAATTTTTTTTGTTCTTTTTTCCTCTCTTCTTGAGATGGTTCTTCAAGTTTGTCAGTTCTTTCCTCTGCCAGCTCAAATCTATACTGGGCACCTCTAACAAATTTTTTACTTTGGTTATATACTTTTCATATAATATGTATGTTTGTATATTTATTTATTTATACACATATATAAATATATATAATTTAAATATATATAATTTCTGTCTCTTTATTGATGTTCTCTGTTTTATCAGATATTGTCATCATACCTTTGTTTACTTATTGAAACATGGTTTCCTTTGTTCTTTGAACATAATAATAGTAGCTTCTTGAAGTCTTTGTTTGCTAAGCTGAATATCTGGACCCTGTCAAAGGCAGATTCTGTTGCCTGCTTTTTTTCCTGCTCATAGGTCACACTTCTCTGTTTCTTAGAATGTCTTTTAATTTTTGTTGTAAACTGGACTTTTTAGATAATATATCATAACATTTCTGGAAATTGATCCCTCCATTCTGAGGCTTTTTGTGGTTGTTTGCTTGTTTAATATTTTAGTGATTTGGCTAGATTATTTTAGTGAAGTCTTGTTCAGCCTGACCCTCTTTGACAGATACTGTAGCCCTGGACTGAGAGTTGGGTAGAGGAATCCCCATCTTCTTGGCCACATTCATGCAAAGTGGAGTTTCCATTCTACTTGGTGGAGGGATGAGGAAAGGGGTTATCATTCAAATGTTACACACTCTGGTCATTCTTAACAACATTCAATAGATTTTATTAAATGAATGTTTCTTCATTTGCTATATGCCTGTAGGATAATTTAGAGACACTTTAATGGTATTTTAAAAAGTAATTTTCAGCAGTTATGGTTGTTTTGTAGTGAAAAGTTTCTGCAGAGCTGCTCACATCACCATTATGGATGTTGTCTCCTCACATGATATTCAACCAGTAATAGAAGTTAAAATTCATTAAACAGTTTATATTGCTAGAGAGAAGTCCAGGAATTTTACATGTTGTAACTCATGGAATTTTTGCCTCAAGTTTATGAAGTAGTTACTACTGTGGTCCCCATTTTATAGATAAAGAATCTGAGGGGCACAGAGTTTGAGTATCTTACACAAGCTGTTGAGTAGAGAGCAAGATTTGAACCCAAGCAAGCAGTCTGCCTCCTAAGCCCAAGCTCTCAACGCTTATGCTATTTATTACCATTGCTCAAATAATTCAAAGCCTCAAATTTGCTGACACCCTGCACACAATCACACCAGACCCCCTTCATATTATAACCAAATACTTGCTCCCATAGACTGAAAGTTCTTCAAATGACTTGTATGGCTCCTGACCCACTCAGAAATTAGAATTTTAAAATATGTACAAAATAGTCTTACTTCCTTCATTTCCTCTTAGTCTTCTCAGCCCACCCAAAGGGTCACATGTGTGGTTTGGTTCCTTCTTTAGCATCTACACTGGGTCACCTTCCTCTTGAATTGGTGGAACTTCTTAATCACTTCCAATGGTGATTAAGTCTAATTTTAAATCTTTCATGTATCTTAAATCTAAAATTCTGCAGGGTAAACAGGTTACCATACAACTCAGAACCAGATTTTTCTTTGTAGCTTACTTCTTAACCACTGCTTCCTTCAGAAAATAGCATTTTAAGAGCTGAAGTGATGCTCCCAAGGTCTAAAAACATTTTAATAAAAATGTGTGTTCAATGTTTGGAACTGAATTGTGTCCACTCCCCCAGAATTCATCCCCTATGGGACTGATCCCCAATATGACTATATGTGGAGATAAGGATTTTAGAAAGGTAATTAAGGTTAATTGGGGTTATAAGGATGGGGCCCAAATCTGATAGCACTGGTGTCTTTATAAGAAAAGGAAGAGACATCAGAGATTGCTTTCTCTCTCTCCACACATGCACAGAGAACATGTGAGGACCCAGAGAGAAGGTGGCCGTTTACATGTCAGGAAAAGTGGCCTCATCAGAAACCAGCTCTGATGGCGTCTTGATCTTGGACTTCTAGCCCCCAGAAATCTGAGAAAATAAATTTTTGTTGTTTAAGCCCCAAGTTTGTGGTATTTTGTTATGGCTACTCTGACAAACTAATACATTAACCTTACCCATATTATTTGGAAGGCAGCTATGCTCACCACTGTATCACCACCACCAGCTACTCTTATTATTTGAAGGAAATTGGGAAACAGAAAGAGAGCTGAGAGAAAAAAAAAAAAGACAAAACTTTGTTGTTTTAGCTTCATTAGGCTATCATTCAATCTTTGCCATCTCTTTGGAGTCTACCACCTGTAAACTTAAACGTTATTTGAACAAACCTCCCATCAACAATGTACCTACATAGGGCAGGAGTTTGAAAGTCCACTCTCATACAAATGGCTTTCTCTTAAAGCAGCATCCAAACACTACTACCTCGTGGGAAAATTCAGGTATTTATTGTAGTATTTACTCCAATCTCTAGGTTTCCCTGAGGTTAATTTTCTCTTTAGGGCCTAAATGTGTAGGCTCTATTTAGGGCATAGCCTGCACACTGGTGGGAAGAAGTGGGAAAAAAAGCCAAGATTTTGGACTTTCTTTTGCCTTGAAATTGCCAATTCATGTTCTTTTCTTACTATTTTTCTAATTCCAGATGAATCCTAAGGCTTTTTATCCTTGTGTCTGTTGACATCCTAGGCCTGAACCCTCAGATATCATAGGAAATGCAATGACTTATGCCATGGACTCTTCCCAGAACCTTTGCTTTTCCCAGCTTCTTAATCTCCCAGGTCCTAATAACTTCTCTCATCATGATGTCAGCTTACATCTCATTGTGGCTACCTGTTTTGCCATGAAATGGCCTGAGTGACCCTCTGAACTTGGACTTGGATCTCAGCTCTAGATGAAACCAAAATATGAAGGGAAAACACTTTGGTCTGGGGCAAGGAAACTTTCACCCTCCAACAACCAGGACCACCACCAGCCTAAAATCTGCCTGTGACCTTTGAGGGGGACTGCTTTCCCCAATCAAAACCAGATCTGCTCACTCCATGCAGTTTATAGCCCATCAAGACCGTGACACACTAGCATCTTGAAGGGCAAAACTCTGACTGTCCAACTCTACCTTTGCTAAGACTAGTGAGGTAGAATAATGTTTGACATAGTAATTCATATTTTTTCTTATATTTCCGTATTCCCATCCTCTGCCTTCAAAAAACTGTCAGACTCTAAGCTTCTTTGGCCAATGGGAGGTTTGTGGCATGGTAGAAAACAGAATATACATGCAAAAATGCAAGACATATCATATCTTGGCTTTGTTTTTTAGTCTAATCCCTCTGAGGAGATTGTGATAGGTCTTCTCTGAAGGTGAGCAAGAGAACCTTGGAGGAATAAGAATCTCTTTTGGGCAAAGAGTGGTTCTCTGAGATGGGGAGATGGTGAAATCTCTGGGCTTCTTGAATGGCACACATACATGCCTTGCTCCTTTTTGGGACCCCCATGAAGGTGGTAGAGAGAGGAATGGCTGTGTGATTTCCCAAAGAGTCATTTGCTCTACAAAGGAATGAGAGCAGTAGACTTGCAGAATTTGGGAGACAGTGGTACAATGGAAATTTCCATGGTAACTAGCATAGATGCTTTACAATTGGAAGGGTCTCCAGAATGCCTTGCTAATGATAAAACCATGAGGGTCATTACACTAAAATAACTGAGGTTAAATTTCAGACCAGCCTGGCCATGTGAGGATTGACATATGAAATCAGGTTGGGTTGTTGTTAATAAACATATGGGACTCTTTCTTATTGAGATTATAAGATGAGATTTCTGTGTACTCTCTGGAACTTCACCCATACATGCAGCTGTCCCTACAGTTTGGCATTCCTAAACAATCCAGATTCAGACTTAGCAAGCCTCCTCATTATGAGACCTTGACTTATTCTGCAAGAAACACTGTCAAATTCCTTGCAGTTGCAGGTATCACCACTAGAGGCCTCCCTAAAGAGGAAGCTTCACTGTTGGTGGGGACTTCATCTTCTAAAGCCCTGATCACTGCACATGTACTCAGTTTGGTCAGATGAGGTAGAATAGTGGTGTTGATTAATATTTGGGAAGAGTAAAAGAGAAAGAAGAAAAAAAAAGTGAGGGGAGGATGAAGAAAATGAGAGAATGTGAATATGAACCTACATGTAAACTTTGAGTTTTAAACCCAGCACGTCACAGACTGTTTATCCCCATGGTACCCAAACCTTGTAGAGTGTTGCCTTGGCTCCTGCTGCATCTTTGGGAAGAGATGGAGGAATTCTGAACACCCTCTGGGGTAGTAATGCCAAAAGTATTTGACTCTCTCCTTTAGTAGACTGTAAGCAAATGCAACCCAAAACCAGGCATGGAGTTTTATTCAGAGACATATTTGCAGTACCTACCACATTTCTAGACATACAGTAGGTACCAGAAATTTTTGTTGAGTGAATGAAGGAGCCATATCTTCAACTGTTGTCACAACAGGGGGACAAGATTAAGGAGCTGAATAATTTAAATGAGAGGTGGTAAGAAATAACCCACCATAGTTTTCTAAGGCACCAGGGAAACTGCTTCAGTCTTATGCCTTTTCTCCACATTTTCTTGTAGGCTTTGGTGGAGAGTGTGGATCTCCTGGGGTCAAGTCCTGGTCTTGCCACTTACGAACTTTGCGACTCTGTGCTCTCTGGACCTGAGTTTCTTCTGTAATAAAGTAAGTGCATTGTTGTAAAAACCAGAAAAAATAGTACCTGTGGAAATATGTTATAAAGTAAAAAATATCATATGGTGTTAAGGTGACATTACCACAAATATCAGTGCTTCTTTCTTTACTGTTGAACTAAAAGACCTGATAAAACAAATATTTTTTAGGAGCATCTAAATATCTGTTTGTATGGTACTTACACACACACACACACACCATCACAAACACACATCCCATCCCTCATTCCTCCCCCATACCACACATACATCACAGCTCTGAAAACATTACATTTCTTTCCATATGGCTGGCAACATCTGGTGATTAACAGTTAAATAAAATTAATGAGACCTTCCATTTTTATTAGTCACGTAGTCATCCATTGGAAGCAATAGCATTTTCCAAATGACCTCTGTTTTCTAATTCCCTTAAGTTCCAAGTTTCCCTGGCTGACCTGGCTTTGAACTGTGCTTCCTTGTAGATAAAAGGAAGGTATTTGGCTTCTTATAAGGAGCTAACCTTTCCCTATGCATCTCATTGCAAGACTTCCACTCATCCCCACCGTGCTTGCTATAAATCAGAGGCCCTTCTGCTTTGATGTTTACTTCTTTTTATTTCTTTATTTCTTTTTTGTCTATAATACCAAATATTCTACTTGTATGTGTGTGTATTACGTGTGACAAGCTTGTTCTATAGTGAATGCTAATGACTTTCTTAGCCATGGGCATTTTATTGTGATAGCCTCATGTTTAAATTGAAAAATAATTTATACTCCACCATGCCCTGGCAACATCCATTGATACCAATATGGAAATAGTGTGGAATTGGACATTTTCTTGTGACATATTGCTTAATAAGTTATAAGCATTAGTCTATCAGATCTGACAGTGGTGCATAAATGACAGCCTAAACGACCATTTGCAATATCAGGTGGCTTGTGGTTCAGCATGAATATTTATTATGATTTAATATGAATACTTAATATCCAGTATAAAAGGTTGTATATGTCATCACCAGTAGAATTAAAGGTGCTTTGGTGATTTTAACATTTAAAAGTCATAGAGTTTAACAGCTTCCCTACGATCTTCATATTCTAAATGACTGATTTTAAAGCACTGTAGGTTCGAAGAGGTGACTAGCAAACTCATTTCAATTGCATTAAACTATAAAGAAAATCCTTAGACACCATCTGGTGATTTATCAAAACAGATAAGAACATTTTCATGCTTACTGTTTCAAAGGAAATGAATGCAAAGTAAAAATTTTCTCTTAATACAGTCGGTAAAAATACGCTAATTATTTTTCTTACTTTTAAAATTCTTCCTTCTCCATCAGACCACGAGTATTATTTAATACTTACTAGCATCCAAGAAGATATCTTAAAATTCCTTAACTCATTTACCCCATTTGAGCAACTTGGCCATGGTTATGCAAGCTGGGTGATGGCACCCTGAAATCCAACTCTCTGGCTTCCTTTCATATGCCATTCTGCACTTCCATTGTATTGAAAGCAGAAATAAATTTGGTGATGTTACACGTCTCTGAGATCTTGGAATTTGACCAATTTTTAAGTGATTTGTGTGTGTCATGGGTGGCTCAACATAATAAAAAAAATAACAACTGCAATGTGTATAATACTTTATAAGGGACTTTTCACATTCAACATATTCCTAAATTCTTATAACCGTTCTGTGAAGCAGCTATCAGTGCTCTCATTTTCTTGGTGAAGAAATGTAAGCTCAGAGCAGTTTAATAAATTGTTTGCAGTCAGAGAGCAAGTAAACAGCAGGGTTGTGATTCAATCATAGCACCATTGGTTACATAGTTGATATTCTTTCCACTTCCCCATTTTTACCTTGCAATCTGGGGTCATTAAAAAAGTGTAGTGTTTATAATTACCTTGGGAGACTATATGTCCTGGTATGTTGAAAAGAATCCCTGTGTCCATGTGAAAAATGTGAAAAATAACCTGAGCCTTTTGCCTTATGTTCTGAATTCTTGAGTTAGGCCTGCTGGCCAGGAGTTGCAGTAAGTGAAAGCATCGAGGGAAGGATGAGGGTTCATCCTGGCTTGGAGGAGAGCGTGCAGCTTGAATGAAATGGCAGAAAAGAGCTAAAGAAATTGCGAGGAGATGATGCTCTGTAATTGTCCAAATTTGCTTTCTTAAACCGTGAAGACTGAGTATACTATTTAAAAGAGCTATACAAACTACAAATGGCAACTGGGCCTTTTAGCAATAACACTGTTAGAGAAAGAAAGACCTAGAGAGAGAGAGGGTGAGTATTAAGATTATCATCTTGTGGCAGGGATGGAGGCAGAAAAATAAATGCTCAGACCTTTAAAGAGAAAACAATAATTCTGCATCTACATTATTGTCCACTGAGGTTTAAATGCCAGAAGTTCTGAGCCAAGAAAGAGATGGCTTGGGAGATGGAATATTAGTCATCTACTGCTAATTACCACAAACTTTCAAGGTTTAAAGTAACAATGTTTATTATTTCAAAGTTTCTGTGGGTCAAGAATTCTGGTGCCGCTTACCTGGATGACTCTGGTTCAGCGTCTCTAATGGAGGCTGCAGTCATCTCAGTGCTTGACTGGGGAGAGCGGATCTTCCAAGATGGCTCACTCACATGGCTGTTGGCTGGAGGCCTCAGTTCCTTGCCCTGTGGGCCTTTCAGAGGTCTGCTTCAGTGTTTTCATGACACGCAGTTGGCTTCCCCCAGAATGAGTAATCTCAGAGAGGGCCAGGCCAAAGCTACAATGCCTTTTATGACCTAATCTGGGAAATCAGTCACTGTCACTCCCACCGCATTCTACTTGTTAGAAGTCAGTCACTAAGTCTGGCCCACACTCAAGGGGAGAAGAAATTGGGCTCTACCTTTTCAGAGGAGGACTGAAAAAGGATTTGTGGGCATATTTGAAAATTATTACAGATGAGTTAGATTTTGTGTGTGTGTGTGTGTGTGTGTGTGTATGTGTGAATGAGAGAGAGAGAGAGAACGAGAGAGATTTAATGCTTAGAATTAGAAAAGGGACTTGAAACAGCACCATGCCCCAAACCCTCATTTGACAGAAAAGAAAACTGAGAGTGAGTTTCAATGATTTCACCAAAACTCATGACTGTTACTGGCAGAGATGGGGCAAGATCCCTATTTGTCTGGATCCCAGACTCCCATTTTTTCCATTTCCGAATATATGGGCTTAAAAAATATTTTAATCTAGTTTTCCTATGCATTTGGAATAGCATAAAAATTTGCTAAATTAGTTTTAAGATGGCCTAGAAAACTTAATGACAAGTCTCCATGGTCAGACAGCAAGGCTAAAGCAGCCAGAACGAGGAGTAACAATACATCCCTTCTTCCCTGTTCCATCACCAGAGGAGGTGTCCAACGAAGCTGGCCATGCAATACATGGTGCTAGGATAACAACCAAAATCTTACGTCCTCTGCTGAAGCATTTTCTGACTTCATTTCCCCAACAAGTAAAACCGATGGCCCCTTCCTCTGTGTTTTCACCGTACATTCTTCTGTTTCAGGAACCCTAAAACTTTGTATCACCTTTCTTCTTACATGTCTACTTCTTCTGCCTTCTAGAACCCGGGCTGTGTCCACTCATTCTGTATTCCCAGTACCTCGCACAGCGATTGGTTCGTAATAGGCACAATGATAACATATAATGACAATGATAGCATTGTTTTATGAAATTACTGAGTGCATTTGTCATTTAAAAATAGTTGACATTAATCTAGCTCTTAAAAAGAGGCAAGTTTTGTCTGTTTGTTATAGGACTTTCTACTGTGTGATCACAGGTTACACAACTTCCTAGCCAGACTGCACATTTAAAATTTGTATGTATGTATGTATGTATTTAGATATAATTGAAGTGTAATGTGTAAGCTTAAGGTATACAATATACTGATTTGATACATTTACATTGAAATATGGTTGCCACTGTAGCATTATATAACACTCTGTCGTGTCACGTATTATCATTTCTTCTAGTGATGGGAAAAATTGAGATCTAGTCTCTTGGCAAGTTTAACGTTTATAGTCCAGTTTTGCTATCTATCAGATGATATATAAGAGTTTGGGACAAGTTCTCATATGGAAGTCAAGTAATATCTTTTTTCTTAGTTGGCTTCTCTGTTTGTGGCACCTGTGGCCCAGTTGAAAGTGACATAGAGAGCAGGCACCTGACAATGTCTTCTAGTGAAGTTCTCTTGTGTAATTAATTGTGAGACACAAAGCTTGTGCTACAGAAGAATATGGCACTACTCTTGACCACCATTAGGTGTCCTCTGTCAGTTATTCTAGTCTGTTTCCAATATATTTTCACTTGATTTCCAACCTTTTTAAATCTCTGTAAGATTTCACAAGCCAGATATATTTTAATGATTTTTAAAATAATCACCCTTAGAAAAGGCTGATAAAGGCACAATTAAACTTGGGGACCAGTCTGAATTAACTGAGAAGGTATGTTAAAATCATGAGAGATGTTCACATTTCTGAAAAGAAGTTTTGTGAATTATTAAAACTTTTTTTTTAGTGACATATTTTTCCCAGCAATTTCCCCAAATGGCTTTTACTTTCTCCCCCTATGGCCAGTCTGTTTCCTCCCCATATTTATATATTTATTTATCCACAGAGATGAAGAAAAAGGGCCATCTCCATTTAAACTGAATTGTGTGTATTTCATGTTCTTGGCTTTGAAATTTGTCTTTCGTGCTGTATGCTTTTGCAGAAATACAAATAATTGGATACTGCTGTAAGTTAAAAGTATATCTAAGTATTTTATAAGAGCAAAGGATAAAAAAACTGTAGTAAGAGCGGACTGCTCATGGGCAAGTAATGTTCACTAGGCACCCCAAAGTTATGTTTTCCACATTTCTCTAAAGACAGTTTTAATTTATGGATTTGGAATAGGATATCCGACTTTTTTTTTAACATCTTTATTGGAGTATAATTGCTTTGCACTGTTGTGTAGTTTCTGCTGTTTAACAAAGTGAGTCAGCTATATGCATATGTGTATCCCCATATCCCCTCCCTCTTATGGCTCCTTCCCACCCTCTTTATCCCACCCCTCTAGGTGGGCACAGAGCACCGAGCTGATCTCCCTTTGCCATGCAGCTACTTCCCACTAGCTATCTATTTTACATTTGGTAGTGTATATATGTCAATGCTACTCTCTTACTTCGTCCCAGCTTACCCTTCCCCCTCCCCGTGCCCTCAAGTCCATTTTCTATGTCTGTGTCTTTATTCCTGTACTGCCCCTACGTTCATTAGAACCATTTTTTTCTTAGATGCCATATAGATGTGTTAGCATATTGTATTTGTCTGTATCTTTCTGACTCACTTCTCTCTGTATGACAGACTCTAGGTCCATCCACTACACTACAAATAACTCAATTTCATTTCTTTTTATGACTAATATTCCATTGTATATATGTGCCACATCTTCTTTATCCATTCATCTGTCAGTGGACACTTAGGTTGCTTCCATGTCCTGGCTATTGTAAATAGTGCTGCAGTGAACATTGTGGTACATGACACTTTTTGAATTATGGTTTTCTCAGGGTATATGCCCAGTAGTGGGATTGCAGGGTCATGTGGTGGTTCTACTTTTAGTTTAGTTTGTTTGTTTGTTTGTTTGTTTGTTTTTTGTGGTACGCAGGCCTCTCACTGTTGTGACCTCTCCCGTTGCAGAGCACAGGCTGCAGAAGCACGGGCTCAGTGGCCGTGGCTCACGGGCCTAGCAGCTCCATGGCATGTGGGATCCTCCTGGACCGGGACACGAACCCGTGTCCCCTGCATCAGCAGGCGGACTCGCAACCAATGCGCCACCAGGGAAGCCCTACTTTTAGTTTTGAAGCACGGGCCCAGCGGCCGTGGCTCACGGGCCTAGCAGCTCCATGGCATGTGGGATCCTCCTGGACCGGGACACGAACCCGTGTCCCCTGCATCAGCAGGCGGACTCGCAACCAATGTGCCACCAGGGAAGCCCTACTTTTAGTTTTTTAAGGAACCTCCTCTGTTCTCCATAATGGCTATATCAATTTACATTCCTACTAACAGTGCAAGAGGGTTCCCTTTTCTCCACACCCTCTCCAGCATTTATTGTTTGTAGATTTTTTACTGATGGCCATTCTGACTGGTGTGAGGTGATACCTCATTGTGGTATTGATTTGCATTTCTCTAATGGTTAGTGATGTTCAGCATCCTTTCATGTGTTTGTTGGCACTCCGTATATCTTCTTTGGAGAAATGTCTATTTAGGTCTTCTGCCCATTTTTGCATTGGGTTGTTTGTTTGTTTGATATTGAGCTGCATGAGCTGCTTGTATATTTTGGACATTAATCCTTTGTCAGTTGCTTCGTTTGCAAATATT
>NC_041220.1:10459874-10476438 GCF_002837175.3 Physeter macrocephalus
CATTTCTCTAGGAGGTGAGTCAAAAAGGATCTTGCTGTGATTTATGTCATAGAGTGTTCTGCCTGTGTTTTCCTCTAAGAGTTTGATGGGGTCTGGCCTTACATTTAGGTTTTTAATCCATTTTGAGTTAATTTTTGTGTATGGTATTAGGAAGTGTTCTAATTTCATACTTTTACATGTAGCTGTCCAGTTTTCACAGCACCACTTATTGAAGAGGCTATCTTTTCTCCATTGTATATTCTTGCCTCCTTTATCAAAGATAAGGTGACTGTATGAGCGTGGGTTTATCTCTGGGTTTTCTATCCTGTTCCATGGATCTATATTTCTTTTTTTGTGCCACTACCATACTGTCTCGATTACTGTAGCTTTGTAGTGTAGTCGCAAGTCAGGGAGCCTGATTCCTCCAGCTCGGTTTTTCTTTCTCAAGATTGTTTCGGCTATTTGGGGTCTTTTGTGTTTTCATACAAATTGTGACATTTTTTGTTCTAGTTCTTTGGAAAATGTAATTGGTAGTTTGACAGGGATTGCATTGAGTCCGTAGATTGCTTTGGGTAGTATAGTCATTTTCACAATGTTCATTCTTCCAATCCAAGAACATAGTATATCTCTCCATCTGTTTGTATCATCTTTAATTTATTTCATCAGTGTCTTATAGTTTTCTGCACACAGTTCTTTTGTCTCCTTAGGTAGGTTTATTCCTGGGTATTTTATTGTTTTCATTGCAGTGGTAAATGGGAGTGTTTCCTTAATTTCTCTTACAGATTTTTCATCATTAGTGTAGAGGAATGCAAGAGATATATATGCATTAATTTTGTATCCTGCTACTTTACCAAATTCATTGATTAGCTCTAGTAGTTTTCTGGTAGCATCTTTAGGATTCTCTGTGTATAGTATCATGTCAACTGCAAACAGTGACGGTTTTACTTCTTTTCCGATTTCAATTCCTTTTATTTCTTTTTCTTCTCTGATTTCTGTGGCTAAAACTTCCAAAACTATGTTGAATAATAGTGGTGAGAGTGGGTAACCTTGTCTTGTCCCTGATCTTAGAGGAATTGGTTTCAGTTTTTCATCATTGAGAATGATGTTGGCTGTGGGTTTGTCACATATGGCCTTTATTATGTTGAGGTGAGTTCCCTCTATGCCTACTTACTGGAGGGTTTTTACCAAAAATGGGTGTTGAATTTGGTTGAAAGCTTTTTCTGTATCTATTGAGATGATCATATGGTTTTTCTCCTTCAATTTGTTAATATGATTTATCACATTAATTGATTTGTGTATACTGAAGAATCCTTGCATTCTTGGGATAAACCCCACTTGATCATGGTGTATGATCCTTTTAATGTACTGTTGGATTCTGTTTGCTAGTACTTTGTTGAGGATTTTTGCGGCTACTTTCATCAGTGATATTGGCCTGTAGTTTTCTTTCTTGGTGACATCTTTGTCTGGTTTTTGTAGCAGGGTGATGGTGGCCTCATAGAATGAGTTTGGGAATGTTCCTCCCTCTCCTATATTTTGGAAGAGTTTGAGAAAAGTAGGTGTTAGCTCTTCTCTAAATGTTTGATAGAATTTGCCTGGGAAGCCATATGGTCCTGGGCTTTTGTTTGTTGGAAGATTTTTAATCACATTTTCAATTTCAGTGCTTGTGATTGGTCTGTTTATATTTTCTATATCTTCCTGGTTCAGTCTCAGAAGGTTGTGCTTTTCTAAGAATTGGTCCATTTTTTTCCAGGTTGGCCATTTTATTGGCATATAGTTGCTTGCAGTAATCTCTCATGATCCTTTATATTTATGCAGTGTCAGTTGTTACTTCTCCTTTTTCATTTCTGCTTCTGTTGTTTTGAGTCTTCTCCCTTTTTTTCTTGATGAGTCTGGCTAATCAATTTGGTTTATCTTCTCAAAGAACCAGCTTTTAGTTTTTTTGAACTTTGCTATCGTTTCCTTCATTTCTTTTTCATTTATTTCTGAGCTGATGTTTATGATTTCTTCCCTTCTGCCTACTTTGTGGGTTTTTAATTCTTTCTCTCATTGCTATAGGTGTAAGGTTAGGCTGTTTGGTTGATATTTTTCCTGTTTCTTGAGGTAGGATTGTATTGCTATAAACTTCCCTCTTAGAACTGCATTTGCTGCATCCCATAGGTTTTGGGTCGTTGTGTTTTCATTGTCATTTGTTTCTACGTATTTTTTGATTTCCTCTTTGATTTCTTCAGTGATCTCTTGCTTATTGAGGAGCATATTGTTTAGCATCCATGTGTTTGTATTTTTTACAGATTTTTTTTCCTGTAATTGATATGTAGTCTAATAGCATTGTGGTCGGAAAGGATACTTGATACTATTTCAATTTTCTTAAATTTACCAAGGCTTGATTTGTGCCCCAAGATATGGTCTATCCTGGAGAATGTTCCATGAGCACTTGAGAAGAAAGTGTATTCTGTTGTTTTTGGATGGAATGTCCTATAAATATCAACTAAGTCCATTCTGTTTAATGTGTCATTTAAAGCTTGTGTTTCCTTATTTATTTTCATTTTGGATGATCTGTCCATTGGTGAAAGTGGGGTGTTGAAGTGCCCTACTATGATTGTGTTACTGTCAATTTCCCCTTTTATGGCTGTTAGCATTTGCCATATATTTTGAATTGCTCCTATATTCGGTGCATAAATACTTAAAATTGTTATATCTTATACTTGGATTGATCCCTTGATCATTATGTAGTGTCCGTCTTTGTCTCTTGCAGTAGTCTTTATTTTAAAGTCTATTTTGTCTGATATGAGAATTGCTACTCCAGCTTTCTTTTGATTTCCATTTGCATGGAATATCTTTTTCCATTCCCTCACTTTCAGTCTGTATGTGTCCCTAGGTGTGAAGTGGGTCTCTTGTAGACAACATATATATGGGTCTTGTTTTTGTATCCATTCAGCCAGTCCATGTCTTTGGTGGGAGCATTTAATCCATTTACATTTAATGTAATTTTGAATATGTATGTTCATATTACCATTTTGTTAATTTTGGGGGGTTTGTTACTGTAGGTCTTTTCCTTCTCTTGTGTTTCCTGCCTAGAGAAGTTCCTTTAGCATTTGTTGTAAAGCTGGTTTGGTGGTTCTGAATTCTTCTAGCTTTTGCTTGTCTGTAAAGGTTTTAATTTCTCCGTCGAATCTGAATGAGATCCTTGCTGAGTAGAGTAATCTTTTTGTATGTTTTTGACTTTCATCACTTTAAATATGTCTTGCCACTTCCTTCTGGCTAGCAAGTTCTGCTGAAAACTCAGCTGTTAAGCTTATTGGATTCCCTTATATGTTATTTGTTGCTTTTTCCTTGCTGCTTTTAATATTTTTTCTTTGTATTTAATTTTTGGTCGTTTGATTAATATGTGTCTCTACATGTTTCTCTTTGGGTTTATCCTGTATGGTACTCTCTGTGCTTCTTGGACTTGATTGACTATTTCCTTTCCCATGTTAGAGATGTTTTCATCTATAATCTCTTCAAATATTTTTTCAGATCCTTTCTTTTTCTCTTTTTCTTCTGCAACCCCTAAAATTCAAATGTGGTACATTTAAAGTTGTTCCGGAGGTCTTTGAGACTGTCCTCAATTCTTTTCTTTCTTTTTTCTTTATTCTGCTCTCTGGCAGTTATTTCCACCATTTTATCTTCCAGCTTACTTATCCTTTCCTCTGCCTCAGTTATTCTGTTATTGATTCCTTCTAGAGTATTTTAATTTCAGGTATTGAGTTGTTCATCACTGTTTGTTTGCTCTTTAGTTCTTCTAGATCCTTGTTAAATGTTTCTTGTATTTTCTCTATTCTGTTTCTGAGATTTTGGATCATCTTTACTGTCATTACTCTGAATTCTTTTTCAAGTAGCTGGCCTATTTCCTCTGCATTTATTTGTTCCTGTAAGTTTTTATCTTGCTCCTTCATCTGTAACATATCTTTTTTGTCATTTCATTTTTATTTTGATGGGTGGGGCTGTATTCCTGTCTTACTGGTTGTTTGGTCTGAGACTTTCAGCACTGGAGGTTGCAGGCAGTTGGATAGAGCTGGGTCTTTGTGCTGAGATGAGGACCTCCGGGAGGCCTCACTCAATTGATAATCCCTGGGTTCTGAGGTTCTCTGTTTATCCAGTTGTTTGGACTCAGAGCTCCCACCACAGGAGCTTGGGCCCGATCTCCAGCCTGGGAACCAAGATCCCACAAGCTTTGTGTCACAGTTAAAAAAAATATAAAAGAAGAAAGAAAGAAAAAAAGGAGCAGTACAATATCAAAGAATAAAAAACAAAATAAAATTAGAAAGATAAAAAATATATTAGGAAAAATAAAGCTGTAATAGAAACAACTGCAACAAGGTAAACTAAAACCACAACAGAGGAAAAAAAAGGGGAGGGGAACGAGCCTAAAGGAGAGATCACTATCAAAGTATAAAGAATGAAATAAAATTAGAAAAATAAAAGATCTATTAGGAAAAATAAAAACATAAAAGAATCAACAACAGTGAATCAACAAGGTAAAACAGAAAAAAAAAGAGGAGGGAAAAACAAAAGCCTTGGCCATGTGGTCGGAGTTTAGGCGGGGGGTGGAACTTAGGCAAGGGAGGGGGTTTAGGGTGGGGCAGCACCTAGGCAGGTGAGGGGGTGACATTTCAGCTTGGGGCGGGGCCTCTGCTTAGGACCCGTAGAAGGGGAGCAACAGCACGTGGAAAGGAGGGCCTCTGGAGTGTGAAGTTCTGGACTTTGGAGGTAGGGCCCTGGGTCGGGGTGTGGGGTGAGACTTGGGCAGGAGGGAGGCTCCAAGGGCAGAGGATTAGGCCTGGGAGCCCAACAGGCTCCCCGGTGCCTAAGTGGACAGGGAAAGCACTGGCCCTGCTCCCTTCCATTCCTTCACGCCCTCCCCCACTGTCTCCCCCAGGGTCTCCCCCGTCAGTGCTGGACCCCTAACCATGGGTGGGTCCCGCTGGGTATAGGAACTCCTTCCCTCCCCCAGCCACCCCTCTGGGGTGCTGGTCCTGGAGGTCCAGCCTTTACTTTTGCTCCCCCTTCCTTCCCTCCCGCTCCCTCAGGACCTGCCCAGCTGGAGGGGGCCTTGGTGGGCAGAGGATCAGGCCTGGGATCTCAACAGGTTCCTGAAAGATACCCCACTTTTTTAAAGAGTCTCACCTAAATATTTACTGTAACCTCATAATCTCATGGACTATCTTTGGCATCACCTATTTTATGTCTCTCTATTTTTTCAAATTTTAGCCCTACAGTCTAATATAAATATTTTGATTTTGATTAAATCCACAATGTCTTCAACTTTTTTTTTTTTCCTGTTTCTTCACACCTTACATCTTTAGGATATACTCTCCCAGAATATGGTCTTCCCACCTTATGGGAAACTTCTGTCAAGTTCTCCTTTTTTAACTCCTAATCACAAGTTTTTTAATACCAGAAATGTATAACATTAGATCACAAACAGCTTACAGAGAAGAGTTAATCATAGAATTGGATTTGTCATTACCCCTAAATGTTAATGAATTTAATGGGTCATTTCTAAAATATTTGGATTACATAGAAATCAGGTAATTAAAAGCGTGTATATACTGGGATAAAGAAGTTGGTATAGAATGGCTCCAAAGATGTATTTCATATTTATAACTGGTCAGATAGAGCCACCATTTATTTAGTAGGTGAAAACTATTAAAGAACTGCTAGTTTGAGAGCATAATATTCATATTATTGTAGAGGAACAAAGATTTGGAAGTTGCTAAGGAAATTGCCTAGTTAAAGTAATAGGTTTTAAAAAATGAAGAAGAAAATGGATCAAGAAGAGCAGATGTAATAAACATTGTCCCCATCCCTACGTCCAACATCTCAAAAACACTTTCGGAGGATTCAGGCCGTCCTAAGAAGCCACAGTAGCTAGGAAAATGAAGGTAGAAAGAGAGAAGGGATGTTATGAGGAAGAGACTGAGAGAGATAGAGACAGATGCACAGAGAGAGAATGATGATCCATTGTAAAAACTCAGGACAATTTAGACAACATAAAAAACGGAAAGATTGCAAGGGGGTATTGGCAGTCATCTTCTGTCTTCATGGTCTTACACTTTCCTCAGGCAAAGATATTACAGGTTTGTGGGTGAAAGGGGCTGATGTTGAATAAAGAGCATTTTTAAGAAGCTAATAAGGAGATTTTTGGAGGAAATTTTTGGGGACTATGTGTGTTGCCCAATGTTGCCTTTGTACTGGATGTTGACCTTTATTGTGAAAAACTGAATAAGATAGGGGAAGTTTCCAGAAGAGAAGAATTAGGAAGATTAACAGTGGGTCTTACTGCTAAGATTTTGAGTTTAGATTTTAGGCATAGAAAATAAAGATGAGGAAAAAGTTAAGAACTGAATCCCTTTTTCTGATTGCAAATATGTATTTCCTGGACTATGCATTGTGGTCAGTTAGTCAGAAGTGACCTTCAACAGTGTGGGGCAGTATGAAAGCCAAAAATAAGGAGGGATCTACCAGAGAACGTTTCCTGAGCAGAGAGAAGGGTGAGATGTATACGCTGTAACCCCAAAGGGATCACCTGATCCAAATTCCAATATTTACAGAGGGTATGAGTTCACCCAACCAGCTTTTGAAATAAATAAGCATATGTGTAGAAACAGTAAGTAGATTCCACAGAATTTCCGAGGTGAAAAGGAAATAAAAGCTCATCTGATCCAACTTCTATCTTCCAATTAAGTCTTTTTACTACCTCCTTGGTAATGAAAACCATGTCTCCATTTGAACATTTCCTTTCTGCATAAACTTCTTCCCTTCTGTCCCAGACTACCAGTTTCTATTTTGGGGCAACTTCTGTTGTGAAAAGGTTTAGTCTTAGATTCTGCTATTCTTTATAACTATCTGTCCTAGCTCTGTTCTCTGGATTCCATTTCCATTTTCATATTTATATCCATATATAATGCTCTTCCAAAGTTTCCTCTTTCCCACATTAAGTACTCTCATATCTTGCACATGTTGCCTATATATTTTCATTTGTAGATTCTTCCCCATCTCTGGATTCTTTGGATTCACTTAGTTGAACATGGACAATGTCCATGTCAGGAGAAATGACAAAAATGGGACTGCTGTTGAGTTAATTGAAAGCATTGAAGAGTGAAATAGTGATATTTATTATGACAAAATTGGTTGAGAAAGGCAAAGTGACAACTAGATGGCAAAGTATCATGTAAAATTACAGCTAGTATAGGTAGCAAGCCACATTATAGATAATAAAGCCAGAGTTAGGAAGATTGATCTGGCAGATTTGCAACTAGAACTAGGGGTTCAAGAACACACAGAGAGGGAGGTGAACAAGTACTGTTGTCCAGACAACCAGAGTGAGGAGAGTGGGTGATGCAGGATACATTGTAAGGTCACCAGTAAATCAGTTTAGATTCATGGACCACTTTTTAAAAATGGTGTGGGGGGCATTAAAATTGTACAGAATAGATGTGGAAAATGGTTCTGTCACTGACTCCTTTTTAACAAGGTCAATGCTTTTTATGTTATGTAAGTTATACACATGCATTTGGAAAGCTCAAAATTCAAAAAACTCTATGGAAGTAGTAAAAATTACCTGGAATCACTCTACCATGAAAAAACCATATTCACCATTTGGTGATTATTTCCTTTAGTTCATCTCTTTTTGCACACACATGTGCCCACACAGAAACATGCATACATTATATTACTTATTTGGGTCATATCAAATACCTTATTTTCTATGAACCCTTTAAGTTTTCAAACTTTTTTTTCTGAGCATCTCTCTTCCTTTCCTCTTCTTTTCTGTCCTTTTGTCACCCACCCCCCCATAGGTGATCTGTGTTATAAACCTCATGTGTAACTTTCCATGTGTATCTTCATGCTCAAAATCATATATACATATGAGGGTTTTTAGTCATTGTTTGTTTTATGAAGGTGGGATTATATTATATACATGTTTCTGCAATTTGATGTTTTTCTTTAAACTCCTCCAGTTCATTTGGTGGGGCTCTAAGCCATTCTTTTTTTATGGTTGTGTAATACCCCACAGTAGGAATGTATTACAGTCTGTCTAACTATTCTCCTACTGAATGGCATTGTCTTTGTTTCATCCTTTTGCCAAGGTAAATGTGGAATAATCATCCTTGTATATTTATCCTTATTCACTGATACTTTTATTTCTATGGGGTAATTTCCCAGGAGTGGAACTGCTGGGCTTACAGACATGTACATTTTAAATTTTTAATAGACACTGCCAGATGGCTTTCCCCAAAGCCTGCAACAATTCGCATTTCCACCTTTTTTCCCTACATCCCTGCCAGTAGTAGGTGTTACTACCGTTTCATTTCTAGCAGTGATAGCAGTTATTACTGTAATCTGCATGTTTTAAACTACTAGTAACTGCCTATTCGTGTCTTTGGTCATTTTTTTATTATATGCCTGACTATTAGGATTTAAATAAAAATAATTTAAGATTTTGCATCATCAGGAATACATGCAATATGTGAAGGAAAATAAAATTTGTTAAATATACTGTTTGTAATAATAAACATTCCATGAACCTCTGTGGTATCACTTAATCCTGAGGTAACTGGAGAGTCTATCAAGGTCTCGCAGCATCTCAGGAGCATGGGCAGGCAGCCTTAAGGGCATGTGCTCCCTGGTAGAAAGCTGATGCTCAACTAGTATATGTTCTATGGGATATACATAATTTTAAAAATAATAAGTGATTGGGTTAGAGGATTTAAAGATAGAGGAACCAATTGCATGTGTGGTAGGTGAATGTGGTTGGACTCAGCGTGCCAATGCAAAATGCCCAGATCCTGAGAGAGAGACGCACTGAACATTCCACAGACCTGATTGGCATGAAGGGCCATACGCAAAAGCTAAGGCAAGAAAATGCAGACATTTTGATGTAGAGAGCGTACATTTGTGCTAGCGGTGCCTTTTCAAGACCCTGCTTCTAGTCATCCCTAATTCTGCTTCAAAGCCAACACTTCTCAGTATGCCTCCTGACAGCATGAGACCTGGGACGACCATCTGACTTCTCAACTCCAACCGAGTAAGTAGTGTTTTCCATTACCATGCAGATGGCTATTTGCAAAATAGCTAGGATTTGTTTTACGCCAAATGTTAGGCTGGGTTATTCTTTATTCTGAACCTCTTATCAGTTCACATGTAAATTCTTATAGATTAATGCATTCATGTATTTTTGAGTCAATCCAAAGGTGAAAATCAGTTCGACCATCTGGCTTCCACAACAGTGATCAAATGCCTTTCATACCACTGATAGGAGCTCTCAGGCTTCCTTGAGCTTCAGTAATTCAAATTTGTCTAAAAGTATTGATTTTACACTCAGTATGACAAAATTTTAAGGAGGGAAATAGGTAAGATTAATTCTTCACTACACAGATGTTGTCATTTTAAAGCATGCCATTTTGGAATGACACGGCTTTTGTGAAATGTAACTAAAAGGGATTAAGAAATTCAAGTACAGGGAAAGAGCTAGCCCAATGAGAGGATATGTAAGGTCAGTGGGAGGATGGAGAGTTGCTTATGATTACATATTCTTTTTTGGTTTTGTTTTGTTTTTTAATTTTTAAAAAATTTATTGATGTATAATTGATTTACAATGTTGTGTTAGTTTCTGGTGTGCAGCAAAGTGATTCAGTTTTATATATATTATATAATCTTTTTCACATTTTTTCCATTATGGTTTATTATGGCTTCATATTTTTTTCATTATGGAACTGTATTGGATATAGTTCCCTGTGCTATACAGTAGGACCTTATTTTTTATCCATTCTATATATAATTGTTTGTGTCCACTACCCCAAACTCTCAGTCCATTCCTGCCCCACCTCCCTTCTCTTGGTAACCACAAGTCTGTTCTCTATGTCTGTGAGTTTGCTTGTGTTTCATACTAAGTTCATTTGTCATATTTTAGATTCCACATATAAATGATATCATAAGGTATTTGTCTCTCTTTTTCTGACTTACTTCACTTAATATGATAATCTCTAGGTCCATCCATGTTGCTGCAAATGGCATTAATTCATTCTTTTTTATGGCTGAGTAGTATTCCATTGTATATATGTACCATATCTTCTTTATCCATTCATATGTCAGTGGACATTTAGGTTGTTTCCATGTCTTGGCTATTGTAAATAGTGCTGCTGTGAACATAGGGATGCATGTATTTTTTATTTTTTAACAATTTACATTATTGAAGTATTGTTGATTTACAATGTATTAGTTTCTGGTGTACAGCAAAGTGATTCAGTGAGGAAAAAATATATATATATATATTCTTTCTCATGTTCTTATGATTACATATTCTTAATTGAGTTCACTCCTCAGTACACCTGTTACCTAAGAAAGATGGGCATGTTCTGAACCTGGGTTTGTACAAAATGAAAGTCCAGTCTCTTTCCATTATACCATGTGGTGATACTTTATGGTTTTCTGTAGATATGAAGTTATAGTTTCAGTATGAAGACTGAATAAAATTCTGTGTGATTAATTTTTTGTATCCACAATAGGAAACTTTTACCAGTACATTCAAGATGTTTCATTGTGTAAATTCATTATAGGACAACACTGTTGTGAAAACTTTATAAATAATTCATAGGATTTTCTTATGTTGAAAATTAAACTAGCAAGAAAAGTTGGATTAACAATGTTTCAATATAAACTACTTTAAAAACTATTTTACTAAAATAAACTTTAAAAAGAGAATTGTATGAATACTGCAAAGGAGATATGATACAGCTTATGTCATTCTGCACATAGCCTGAATATCAACATTATAGTGTAAAAAAAAGTTGACTAGGTCAGAAAGCCAATTCGCAAAACAGTGCTAATGAGTTATAAGTTAGCAAACTCATTTCATCATATAAGAAAATGGTCATAGACTGCTCCCATATGAAAAGTATACATTGTCTTCATGTGAGTAAATAGAGTTGAGAAAGGGAAAGATTGCTTTCATTTGACGTTTTCATATTTTGTTTTAGGAAAATCTATGAGACATTAATATTCATTTATGTTGGAATAATTTGAAAGATTTTTGAATTAATCATTTAATACATAATTACCCAACACCATGGTTTCTCCCTTACATAAGATTTTGATATTTCAAAGTAGAAGTTGCTACAAGTATGAATTTCATATTACAAAGGAAAATGGGTTGGAATTCTCAAGTCTTTTGCTGACTTATCCAAGAATAGGATACTAAGTGGTGAAGCTATGTCTTTAACTGAGCCGGGAAAGGTGCTTATTTTAAAGAAAAGCCCGAGGTTATTCTAATCTTCCACCTTACTGTAATGTTCCACCTGCAACTTCCTTTTCCATTTCTCCTCTCCTCTATCCTCATCCTCTACTTTTGCATCAAGACCAGTGACTTCTGTCTACCCAAGTCTACCCTCCTCTCAATGTCCCTCTTTAAGAGTTGACATTCTCAGGACACTTCCCGTCTATCCTCCTTCCTATTTAAAATATTTGCTAAAAAAAGAAAAAAAAAAAAAAAGAAAATATTTGCTTCTTCTCATTGGTGCAAATGGATTAAATTATTTATCCATTCCAGACACCATGTTTGAATTTTAAGAAGGACTTATTCTCTGAAAACAGTGGACCTCATCTAAATGCTAGGAGCTTCATGTACTAGAGCCAAATTCTTAAATAGAACAGAATCACTCTTCCTATGTGGAACCTACTTGATTTCCCACTCATCTGAGCAGCTCTGTGAGGCAGAAGAGGCAAAGTTTAAAAGGTTGGGTACTGCCTGGGTTTGTAGCTCCATCACTTATTAGCTATGAGACCCAACGAAAGTTATTTAAGCTTGTTATGCTTAATAAGGTTACCTACCTCATAGGTTTATGGTAAGGATGAAATGAGATAATGTATGTAAAGTACTTCTCCTGGTGTCTCCTTCACAGTAAATGTTCAAGACATGTAAGCTATTATTATTATCATTATTAGGGTATGATCTGGAAACACTTAGGAATACTAACGAATAGAATAGAATTCATTCTTACTTTCAAAGTTAAACAAATACCTTTTTAGATCATGTTCAACTAGCAAAGGTTAAATAAGTACTAGATTGGTGCCACCAAAAGAAGCACATGATTTCTGTTTCCAGTCTGATAGCCAGGGGTTTGGCTGCAGGTTTCTTCTTATTAGCTGCAGCAAATTATGCTGTGCATAATAGGATGGGGCAGACTGCTGATTTGGATGCTTGGTGAATGCTTGCCAACACGAAGGGAATCACACTGTTTTCCATGCAATGAAAGGTAAAATTTATTGGAACTTGTATTATAAAGAACAGAACAGCTGTTCACCCTGCCTCTTATTCCTGGCATATGTTAAATGGGTGGTTAAATTTCTCTGTTTCTAGTCCCAGTGCAATTTTTAGTGTCTATTCTTCGCCCAGTTCAAATTAATGTAAGAGTCATACCTTTACCTTAAAATGTAAACAGTGATTAATTATTTTCAGGTAAATGTATGTACTGTGGTGGCATAAATACAATAAGTGCAAATACCATGAACTATTTTAGTGCCGGATATTCACTCTGTTCCTAATCTCATGGTGGTGAAATGGCTAAAGTCCCAGCTTTGTTGCTTCCCTTTACTGAATCAATATATAATATTCCTGGAAAGGCACTTACACAGTAAGTTGTTTTTCCCATTTAATTCCCCTATAAATTTGATAATGGCTGCCTTGAAAAATTGGTTTAGCTATAAGAAAAGAGAAAATGTTTCAGAAATTTTCATACATTCTTGGCATGGATTTGACCAGTAAAATGAGTACAAGTGAGGAGCTTTGCAACTAGATATTAGGTTCTTGAGCCATTTTGTAGCCATGTCGCCTGATAGTATATCCTGTTCCTAGTGAGCCCAGTAAAGAATATCTGTTGATTATGATGATGCTTTACCATATTCAATAGCTATTTTCAAACTGGCTGATTGATGTTGCTCTGACACTGATGAAATTGCTTAGCAGTAGAACGCAGACCGCGGTGTGACTTCCTCTTGGGAGCTGTGGTTATTACGAGCAGTCGCTCTCTTCAGATCAGTTGTAAAATATTTCATCTACTGAGAAGCAAGGAGGAGGTCATTGGGGACATTGCTAGCAATGATTGGAGTGAAGTAGATTGAGTTGGGTTTATAAGAAAAGGGATGTGAGGAATTGGAAAAAGGAAGAAGAGACAAATCTTTCACAGGATTTTGCTGCAAAAATGGGCAAAGTAATCAGATAGCTGGCAAAGAAAGTGGAGTCATGAAAATATTTCTCTAAGATGAGAAAGATAAAACTATGTTTGAATGATGATAAGAATTATTTGACACGAATGAAAAAGTTAATAATGAAGGAGAGAGGGGAGGATTGCTGAAGTGATGTAATAAAGGAGGTGAGAAGAGAAGGGATGTAGCAGAGGGATTGGCTTTGGACAGGAGCATGGAAAATTCACCTGTAGCAACCAGATAGAAGATAGGAACAGGGAAGGTACTGATGGTGGCAGTTGATCAGATGCAGTGGCGGGAATCTGGGAAAGTCTCCGACTATTTCAGTTTCTTGACGATTTTACCATCATGACAATGGGGAAGAATATACTGGGAGTTTGAAGGGAGGGGAGAAAAAGTGAAATTGTTCTTACTTTAGTTTCGTTTTTAGGACAATCAGAGGGACATGGAGGATGAACAGTATGATTCCTGAGCAGCATTTTAAGGGCCCACTGGAAGCTATTTTTATGAATTTAAATTGAGGCCAGTTGGCTTCGTTGTATGTTTATCCCAGTAACTTTTCGCTTCTTGGGTACAGGACTCGAGCTGACAAAGAGTTAGCTTTAGCCAGGTTGTGGTATTAACCCTATAGATGATTGGAAAAGAAGCAAGAGAATCAAGGGAGGATGAGAATCAAGAATTTAACGCCATTTTCTTAGCTTAAATGACCATCTTTTCTTTCTTTCTTTCTTTCTTTTTTAGATACCTATGTTGGAGTATAATTGCTTTACAATGTTGTGTTAGTTTCTGCTGTATAACAAAGTGAATCAGCTAGATGTATACATATATCCCCATATCTCCTCCCTCTTGCGTCTCCCTCCCACCCTCCCTATCCCACCCCTCTAGGTGGTCACAAAGCACTGAGCTGATCTCCCCGTGTTATGTGGCTGCTTCCCACCAGCTATCTATTTTACGTTTGGTAGTGTATATATGTCCATGCCACTCTCTCACTTCGTCCCAGCTTACCCTTCCCCCTCCCTGTGTCCTAGAGTTCATTCTCTAGTAGGTCTGTGTCTTTTTTCCTGTCCTAACCCTAGGTTCTTCATGACCATTTTGTTTTTTGTTTTTTAAGATTCCATATATATGTGTTAGCATACAGTATTTGTTTTTCTCTTTCTGACTTACTTCACTCTGTATGACAGACTCTAGGTCCATCCACCTCACTGCAAATAACTCAAATTTGTTACTTTTTATGGCTGAGTAATATTCCATCGTATATATGGGCCATCTCTTCTTTATCCATTCATCTGTCGATGGACACTTAGGTTGCTCCATGTCCTGGCTATTGTAAATAGTGCTGCAGTGAACATTGTGTTACATGTCTCTTTTTGAACTATGGTTTTCTCAGGGTATATGCCCAGTAGTGGGATTGCAGGGTCATATGGTAGGTTAGAGATTAATCCGTTGTCAGTTGCTTCATTTGCAAATATTTTCCCCCATTCTGAGGGTTCTCTTTTCATCTTGTTTATGGTTTCCTTTGCTGTGCAAAAGCTTTTAAGTTTCATTAGGTCCCATTTGTTTATTTTTGTTTTTATTTCCATTTCTCTAGGAGGTGGGTCAAAAAGGATCTTGCTGTGATTTATGTCATAGAGTGTTCTGCCTATGTTTTCCTCTAAGAGTTTGATAGTGTCTGGCCTTACATGTAGGTCTTTAACCCATCTGTCTTTTCTCCATTGTATATTCTTGCCTCCTTTACCAAAGGTAAGGGGACCATATGTGTGTGGGTTTGTCTCTGGGCTGTCTGTGCTGTCCCGTGGATCTATATTTCTGTTTTTGTGCCAGTACCATACTGTCTTGATTACTGTAGCTCTGTAGTATAGTCGGAAGTCAGGGAGTCTGATTCCTCCAGCTCCATTTTCTTCCCCTAAAGACTGCTTTGGCTATTCGGGGTCTTTTGTGTCTGCACACAACCACTTATTGAAGTGGCTGTCTTTTCTCCATTGTATATTCTTGCCTCCTTTACCAAAGGTAAGGGGACCATATGTGTGTGGGTTTATCTCTGGACTGTCTGTGCTGTCCCATGATCTATATTTCTGTTTTTGTGCCAGTACCATACTGTCTTGATTACTGTAGCTCTGTAGTATAGTCGGAAGTCAGGGAGTCTGATTCCTCCAGCTCTGTTTATCTTTCTCAAATTGCTTCGGATATTTGGGGTCTTTTGTGTTTCCATACAAATTGTAAAATTTTTTGTTCTAGTTCTGTGAAACATGCCATTGATAGTTTGATAGTCTACACAGAATCTGTAGACTGCTTTGGGTAGTATAGTCTTTTTCACAATGTTGATTCTTCCAATCCAAGAACATGGTATATCTCTCCTTCTGTTTGTATCATCTTTAATTTCTTTCATCAGCGTCTTATAGTTTTCTGCATACAGAATTTTTGTCTCCTTAGATAGATTAATTTGTAGGTATTTTATTGTTTTCATTGCAGTGGTAAATGGGAGTGTTTCCTTAATTTCTCTTTCAGATTTTTCATTTTTAGTGTATAGGAATGCCGGAGATATCTGTGCATTAATTTTGTATCCTGCTACTTTACCAAATTCATTGAATAGCTCTAATAGTTTTCTGGTAGCATCTTTAGGATTCTCTATGTATAATATCATGTCATCTGCAAACAGTGACAGTTTTGCTTCTTCTTTTCCAATTTGGATTCCTTTTATTTCTTTTTCTTTTCTGATTGCTATGGCTAAAACTTCCAAAACTATGTTGAATACTAGTGGTAGGAGTGGGCAAACTTGTCTTGTTCCTGATCATAGAGGAAATAGTTTCAGTTTTTCACCATTGAGAACGATTTTGGCTGTGGGTTTGTCATATATGGCCCTTATTATGCTGAGGTAGGTTCCCTCTATGCCTGCTTTCTAAAGAGTTTTTATCATAAATGGATGTTGAATTCTGTCAAAAGCTTTTTCTGCATCTATTGAGATTATCATATGGTTTTTATCCTTCAATTTGTTAATATGGCATATCACATTGATTGCTTTGCGTATATTGAAGAATCCTTGCATTCCTGGGGTACACCCCACTTGATCATGTTGTATGATACTTTTAATGTGCTGCTAGATTCTATTTGCTAGTATTTTGTGGAGGATTTTTGCATCTATGTTCATCAGTGATATTGGACTGTAGTTTTCTTTCTTTGTGACAGCTTTGTCTGGTTTTGGTATCAGGGCGATGGTGGTCTCGTAGAATGAATTTGGGAGTGTTCCTCCTTCTGCTATATTTTGGAAGAGTTTGAGAAGGATAGGTGTTAGCTCTTCTCTAAATGTTTGATAGAATTCACCTGTGAAACCATCTGGTCCTGGGCT
>NC_041220.1:10477519-10499751 GCF_002837175.3 Physeter macrocephalus
TGGGGTGTTAAAGTTCCCTACTATGATTGTGTTACTGTCGATTTCCCCTTTTATGGCTGTTAGCATTTGCCTTATGTATTGACGTGCTTCTATGTTGGGTGCATAAATATTTACAATTGTTATATCTTCCTCTTGGAGTGATCCCTTGATCGTTATGTACTGTCCTTCTTTGTCTCTTGTAGTAGTCTTTGTTTTAATGTCTATTTTGCCTGATATGAGAATTGCTACTCCAGCTTTCTTTTGATTTCCATTTGCATGCAATATCTTTTTCCATCCCCTCACTTTCATTGTGTCCCTATGTCTGAAGTGGGTCTCTTGTAGACAGCATATATATGGGTCTTATTTTTGTATCCATTCAGCCAGTCTATGTCTTTGCTGGGAGCATAACTGTTGCTTTTCTGTAAAAGTTTTAATTTCTCCATTGAATCTGAATGAGATCCTTGCTCGGTAGAGTAATCTGTCATGCTGAATTCTCTTAACTGTTGCTTTTCTGTAAAGGTTTTAATTTCTCCATTGAATCTGAATGAGATCCTTGCTCGGTAGAGTAATCTTGGTTGTAGGTTTTTCCCTTTCAATACTTTAAATATGTCCTGCCACTCCCTTCTGGCTTACAGATTTTCTCCTGAAAAATCAGCTGTTAACCTTATGGGGATTCCCTTGTATGTTATTTGTTGTTTTTCCCTTACTGCTTTTAATATTTTTTCTTTGTATTTAATTTTTGATAGTTTGATTAATATGTGTCTTGGCAAGCTTCTCCTTGGATTTATCCTGTATGGGACTCTCTGCACTTCCTGGACTTGATTGACTACCTCCTTTCCCATGTTAGGGAAGTTTTCAACTATAACTTCTTCAGATATTTTCTCAGAACATTTTTCTCTCTTCTTCTTCTGGGACCCCTGTTACTCAAATGCTGGTGCATTTAAAGTTGTCCCAGAGGTCTCTGAGACTGTCCTCAATTATTTTCATTCTTTTTTCTTTATTCTGCTCTGTGGCAATTTTTTCCACTTTTTTATCTTCCAGGCCCCTCATCCATTCTTCTTCCTCAGTTATTCTGCTATTGATTCCTTCTAGAGAATTTTAGATTTCATTTATTCTGTTGTTCATTATTGTTTATTTGATCTTTAGTTCTTCTAGGTCCTTGTTAAACATTTCTTGTATTTTCTCCATTCTATTTCTGTCATTTTGGATCATCTTTACTATGATTACTCTCAAATTTTTTTCAGATTGACTGCCTATTTCCTCTTCATTTGTTTGGTTTGGTGGGTTTTTACCTTGCTACTTCATCTACTGCATATTTCTCTCTCTTCTCATTTTGTTTAACTTACGTGTTTAGGATCTCCTTTTTGCAGGCTGCAGTTTTGTGGTTCCTGTTGCTTTTTTGTCTGCCCCCAGTGGGTGACTTTGGTCAGTGGCTTCTGTAGGCTTTCTGGTGGAGGAGACTAGTGCCTGTGTTCTGGTGGATGAGACTGAATCTTTTCTTTCTGGTGGATAGGACCATGTACGGTGGTGTGTTTTGGGTTGTCTGTGACCTTATTATGATTTTAGGCAGCCTCTCTGCTAATGGGTGGGGTTGTGTTCCTGTCTTGCTAGGTGTTTTGCATGGGGTGTCCAGCACTGGAGCTTGCCAGCTATTCGATGGAGCTGGGTCTTATTGTTGAGACCCAGATCTCTGGGAGAGCTCTCACCGATTGATATTATATGGGGCCAGGAGGTGTCTGGTGGTCCAATGTCCTGGCCTGGGCTCTCCCACCTCGGAGGCTCAGGCCTGACACCTGGCCAGAGCACCAAGACCCCGCCAGCCACAGAACTCAGAAGAAAAGGAAGAAAAAAAAAGTCGGAGGTGGGGGGGAAATGAACAGATAGAGCCCCAAAACAAATGATAAAAGCAAAACTAAACAGACAAAATCACACAAAGAAACATACACAGTCACAAAAAGAAAGAAAAAAGTGGAAATCAATAAAACCAATACACAAATCCACCAATGATAACAAGTGCTAAAAACTATACTAAGATAAACATGAATATCAGAAAGAAATCAGTCGCAGACAGCGACCCCAAGTCTACAGTTGCTCCCACGGTCCACTGCCTCAATTTTGGGAACATTCGTTGTCTATTCAGATATTCCTCAGATGCAGAGTTCATCAAGTTGTTTGTGAGGATTTAATCTACTCTTCCTGAGGCTACACGGAGAAATTTCCCTTTCTCTTCTTTGTTCGCACAGCTCCTGGTGTTCAGCTTTGGGTTTGGCCCTGCCTTTGCCTGTAAGCCACCTTCAGGCATCTGTTCCCCACCCAGACAGAATATGGTTAAAGCAGCGGCTGATTAGGGCTCTCTTGCTCACTCAGGCTGGGGAGAGGGAGGGGTACCGTAGTCATAATTGGAATGCGGGACGAGCCTGCGGCGTCAGAGGCCGGCGTGACGTTGCACCAGCCTGAGGTGTGCTGTGCGTTCTCCCAGGGAAGTTGTCCCTGGATCCCGGGACCCCGGCAGTGGCGGGCTGCACAGGCTCCCGGGAGGGGAGGTGTGGAGAGTGACCTGTGCTCGCACACAGGCCTCTTGGTGGCGGCAGCAGCGGCCTTAGTGTCTCATGCCCGTATCTGGGGTCCACGCTGATAGCCGCGGCTCGCGCCCGTCTCTGGCGCTCCTTTAGGCGGCGCTCTGTCCCCTCTCCTCGCGCATCCTGAGACAATGGTCTCTTGCCTCTTCGGCAGCTCCAGACCTTCTCCCGGACTCCCTCCCGGCCAGCCGTGGCGCACTAGCCCCTTCAGGCTGTGTTCACGCCGCCAACCCCAGTCCTCTCCCTGGGATCCGACCGAAGCCCGAGCCTCAGCTCCCAGCCCCGCCCGCCCCGGCGGGTGAGCAGACGAGCCTCTCGGGCTGGTGAGTGCTGGTCGGCACTGACCCTCTGTGCGGGAGTCTCTCCGCTCTGCCCTCTGCACCCCTGTGGCTGCGCTCTCCTCCATGGCTTCAAAGCTTCCGCCCCCATACACCCCCTGTCTCCCCCAGTGAAGGGGCTCCTAGTGTGTGGAAACCTTTCCTCCTTCACGGCTCCCTCCCAGAGGTGCAGGTCCCGTCCCTATTCTTTTGTCTCTGTTTTTTCTTTTTTCTTTTGCCCTACACAGGTACGTGGGGGAGTTTCTTGTCTTTTGGGAAGTCTGCGGTCTTCTGCCAGCATTCAGTAGGTGTTCTATAGGAGCTGTTCCACGTGTAGATGTATTTTTAATGTATTTGTGGGGAGGAAGGTGATCTCCACATCTTATTCCTCTGCCATCTTGAAGGTCCAATGCTTATGGATTTTTAATTTTTCAATAAAAACCTTTTCTCTTCATTTCTAATCACATATCGAGGGGGGTCCAAGCCAGGAAAAATTTGCGTGCTGCAGAGTTCTAGAGAGCCTTTTAAGTAGGGCTCCAACAAGGGTCCTCCTGCCCGGTGTCACTCTCGCCAATAGGCAGAGTTCGGTTCAGAAGCAAAGGACAGCGTTATTCTTTGATCAGAGGATGCAGAGGTGCGAGCTCACGCTCTAGAGCACATGCTGTCCCCACAGGCAGAGCTGCTTTCCCGGGTTCTCCTCCGCGGGGAGGGGCGGAGTTCTCAGGGCGCACAGTCGTGCTGCTCACAGCACCGGCGCCTCTATACTGACCATCTTTTCTTACTAAAATTAATGCAGCAGTCTCCTAAATGGCATCCTTGCCTGAATCCAGCTGCTCTCAAATCCCTTCTCTGAGCTACAGCAGGAGTGATTTTTCTGAAGAACAAATTTGAGATCACTCCCTTACTTAAAGCCATTTAATGGACCGCCACTGCCCTCAGGATAAAGTCCAAAGTTCTTAAAGTGATATCTATGGACTTTTATGATCTGGCATTACCTATTTTCTTATGCCCCATTTCTTTCTACTCCCCCTTCACTATTTAATTCAACCAGAATGAAAGGACTTTAGTTCTGTGCTCTTTCTAGCCTCTGGAACCATCTTCTCTCATTTCCACACTCTTCTCCTGCGTAGCTCTAATTCGTCCTTCAGGACTCAGTTAAAGCACTGATTCATCTCCACCATCTTCTCTATGATCCCAAGGCTATCTGTGGTTCTCCACTCTCATCTGTTTTTACTCATAAGATTTCTTTTGAAGAATGTTTTTGCCCTATTTAAAATGGAGAAAAAAGGAAAAAAAAAAACCCTAAGAATACCACTGATCTAGATTTTAGGTTAATCCTTTCATTTTGTATTACAGAGTACATTGTTCTACACCTAGACCTCTGACAAGCAGAACTCCATAGCTGCCTCAGAGAACTTTTAATCTCAATGTGGAGGGAAGACAGATACATAGAGATAATTATTGAATCATGGAGGAGGTGCACTATTAGACCTATGCATAATGTGTAGATTATCATTCTAGTTTATCATCTATTGTTTTCATGTGTATTGATCAAACTGCAGTGTAAACTGTACACAAAGTACTTATTTGGTTTCCTTTGTGTGTTCCTTCATTTCTGCTTAATGTCTAGCACAGGGTTTGTCTCATACTAGGACTTTAATAAAACTTACTGATAGAGTGGGACTAACCTACTGCTTTCTATTTCCTATAAAACAATGAGTGTATGGCTATACCAAGCAAGAAAAGTTAAGCACTTTTTTAATTAGAATACCTCTAATCATATTAAAAATTATAAAAATGAATTTGGAAGGAAATTCTTAGACTTGAAGGGAAGAGTAAGAAAAAATTAATAGTACCTAACACTGAACCATGTGCTCCGAAAGTACCTTATTTATACTATCTAATTTAACAGTCACAATATTCCCATTCTGTCATTATTGTTATCAATACCATTTTGCAGATAAGGATGCTAAAGTACAGAGACTTTAAAGAACCTTTCAGTATCACATAGCCAAAAAATCATGGAGCTGGGATTTGAACCCAGGTAGTCTCACTTGGACACACACATTTAACCAAATTACTATAATCTTCCCATTGAACTCCTTCAGGTCCCAGCCAACAGACCAAAACACCCTTTAGGCCCTCCCTGTTTTTGTTCTAAATTTACTTTATTTTAGGTTTCTGGTTTCTGGTTAGAACGGAAACATTTCCTTGTATTTTGTATCCATTCATATTTTTACTACCTGCTGATATGAAAATAATTACAGTGCCCATGATCATATTTTCTCAAACTTCAAATAAAATCAGAATACTTGAAAACCAGATTTTTCTGGAAGAATTGAAAGGAATAATTTAGTTAGAAGAAATGAATATTTGATTAATCTGAATAAAATGCAATTGGTATATTTCCCTCAAATAAAACTATCACTAGTTTAACATCCTTTCTGCATCCTGAAATCTGTTATGCAGTGATTAATGGCTAGGGAAATTTGTTTTCCATCATGCAGAAGCTAACATTAGATAACCTCTACTCATAAGCAGACAGGCTACTTTAAGCTTTCCTTTCATAACTGGGCCAGCTCTCCAGAGAACCCAAGCTCCCATATTTGGAGATGGATCTATAAGTTGACTGATACTCACACATACCAAAAAGGCTTTTGGGAAAGCCTTTGAGAAAGTCGATCTTCCCACATGCTACTCACTGAAAGAGAAATGAAGACAGTTTTTTACAAGGTATTTACTTTTTTGGATGAAAGTAGTTCATACTCACATATAAGAACTTGCTGTACTTAGAGTATACTATACTCACATACGTGGTCTTCCTGTACTTCATATACTTATACTATACTATGCTCACGAATTTAGACTCAGGATTCATAGTTCTGCTGTTAGGACAGCCCTACACTACACGTTCTCCTTGTAATATTTATGGTATCTTAGAGATGTTTCAGAATACAGTTTTACATATCCAAGGAGACAGCTGCTCTGGACTTGCAGTCAGCTAAAGGGCAGGTGGAAAGCACTATTGCCTCAGAAAATGAAAAAGACTGAGAATGTAAGGATGATAAAGATATTTAAGTAACAAATGGCAACTTAACAAGACAAGCAATGGTCAAAGGTGAACGAAAATCAGTGAAAAGCTATTGCTTTTTGAAGCATCAGAGAAGTTTCTGCTATGAAGTCTTAATCTTGTTAAGATAAAAATTTGTCAATGAGCTCAGTGGAAAAATTAGATTTCACTTTGACCCATGGTTGGATGAGTTGCAGAATATCTTTCAGGACAAGAAATTAAATAAAAACAAATTCAATTCTTCTTTAATGTGCAACATAAATATTCCCCAGCCACCCTCTTTTATCTTACCAAAAAAAAGATAAAATGCTACTTAAATTAAGAGCTCTAGGGGTTGGGTAAAGGTACTATCCAGGAAGAAAAAAATTCCCCTCTACTCAATTATTACGTGAAATCTTACCACTACCTCTGGTGTTTTCTTTGCTCAGTTGTAGCCTCTTGCATTTTCACAGTCTTTAGATTTCTCAGTCACTCTCACAGACACTGGTGATTTTCTGCTTCATAGCTATTTCCCTCTTCTTACTAATGGAACTCTTTTTTATGTTTGTTCATTTTCTAGTTGTCATTATCCCTACATGTGAGGATATGCTTCAGGGAATCCTGGCCCTTAACCCAGGGCAGAAATCTTGATAACCCAATTATGTTATTGGATAATTATGGATTGATTAAGCCAATTTTGGTAATTGCATTGCTTACTGATGATGATTGACTGAGGAGTACCGTGTGACCTAATTCAGGTCAATAAAACTGAGTCAATAAGGCTGAAGAGAAGATGGCTAGGGAGTCTGAAAAAGATTTTCTAGATCTTATAATGGCACACAAGGGATTTGTTCTTCCTTTGTTTTGCCTCCGGACATTGCTGTTTATGCGTGTACTGTTCGGTATTGCTATACCCATCCGGAGACCACAGTAGGAGCTAGCTGACAAAATGAGAAGAGCAGAATGGAAAATAGGCCTTTCAGTACTGATTTGTTTTTCCACAAGAAATCACAACACTTCATCAAAATGATTTGAAATGAAAGCATGGAGAAATAAAACCAACATCTATTGTTAGACATGGAAAAGAAATTTTCCAGTAGTTTTAAGGAATAAAAGAGGAACTATGTAGTGGCAGAACAAGCCAAGTTGGTAAATTTCCTCCTCATTTCTGGCACATAGCAGGTGCTCAATATTTCAATAACTACTTGGATTCTTGTTGGTCCTTTAGTATATTGCTGTATGTACATGGATGTCCTGTAAATGTGTGAAGCTCCTGCTGTCCTCAAGAACAGTTTCCAGACTTGGATCTCTGCTGCTTGACCTTAGTAATAAATAACGTATGTCAGGAATGTTCCTAAAAGCACCTTTCTACCTCTACATCTTCTTCTGTGACTCTTCATGCCCATTTTAAACTTTAGCTACACGCAATCAGTATATTTCTTTAACAGTGATGTCCTCGCTCATGCATCAGTGCCACTGTGTATGTATATGGTATAACCCTAAGCTACCTCTGCTGCTACTGTCAGTTCATGGAGCCCCAACATGGTGTTCATGAGAACTGTGGAGTGCTGAGCAATAGACAGTCTGTTTTCAACCCTGATTGCAAGAACGGAATGACTCTTTCCAAAATAAAAGAAGAAAACCCTTTCCTTCTCTCTAGCAACATAGTAAAGGAGACAAAACAAATACAGCTACAGCTCTGAGCAAAGAGAAGAAAGCTGTCTTAGGGGTTAACAAGGAAAGTATTTAGACAGCAAGCAATTTGCAGAGCAGATAGATTAGGATAGGAGAGGGTAAGAGAGGGAAGCAAAATCTCTGTAGAAATCATTTGGTTATGACTTAATTTTTGAAACAAACTGAACAATGGCATTAGCAGGGGCTGGAAAGGAAGTCTTCCCACATGGCAAAGGGAGTCCCTGACAGACAGCACACACTTGGATCTGGGTGCTCTCACTAGGAGAGTCAGAACCCAGAGGATAAGGATCCTCACAATTTTCTTGTGGTGATTCTAATTATTCTCAAAAAGAATTCTTGCTGTGTTCACAGAATCCCTCCAGGTATTTTTAAGATAGAAGTACTTTTACTGAGTAGCTTGTTCCTACTGTTTTTAATAAGTGCTCTAAATTAGCAAAATAAAACATGTAGAACTCCTTCTTGGTCGGGGTCCCATAAGGAAACAAAAAGCATATTGAATTGGGTTTATTTGAGGAGTTTTTAATAAAAGTATCATTTACAAAAATATCAGCAAGATGTAGGGAAATCACAAGAGAGAGTAGGTCCTCTGGGCTAGTCACAGGATGCTGTAACCACCCCTAGGTTTAAACGAACCAAAGGGACAGAGCAGTCACTGGAAACCAAAGGCCACCTGATGAGCTGTGACCATTGATAGAGGGGTGCAGCCAGCCTTGAGTGATCCTGCAGGAAAAAGAGTGAGGGGATAAGTACCTTAATCTCACTCTCTTCCTTCGCTCTGATATTCTGCTAGTGCCTCCCATTGATTGAACCCAACCAGAAGCCAGGAGGCAAAGAGCTTGTGGATTCAGTGCATGAAGGTCAGTTGCTGGGGCACAGTGCAAGATGGAGAAGAGGGGAGGCCTGACATACCCACCACTATCCCTCTTAGGATGCCTCCTTAGCAAGCCCTAATGATGTAAGCCCGAGTGTACATTTGAACATAGCCTATATTCTGCCTGAAATGCCCCATCATTCTCCATTCTTCTAAGTCACGACGACCTCCTTTCCCTAACCCAAGCTCCATCTGGCTAAAGATCTAGTTCAAAACTCAAGTCAGGTGTTACCTCCCTTGGGAAGGCAGGAACGATTTGTGCCTATTTTTGATAACCAGCTGAATCAGTTAGAATTAAGATCAGTTGAATAAAACAGAAAACCCAATAAAAGAGTAGTTAAAACATGATAGAGGTTTCTTTCTTTCTCATGTAAATTGAATCTACTTAGGAAATCCACACATCTCTAGAAACTGTCCTGTAGAAAATGAATGAACTCACCCTGAGTACGAGGAGCCCGGGTCCAAGCAGAGGGGGTCTGCAAAGCTTATCATTATCAGTTCACAATTTTAAGATGGAGAGACGTTAGTTTCTACAGACTTGTAGAAATATCTAAGGAAGAGTCATTAAATAATATTGAACCACAGTGAACCATTTTATATTTAAAAAAAACATAATGAGGAAATAAGAACAAATAGGGGAAAAGGACTTGAGACACATGGTAAACACATTTTTTTCCTCTCAAGTCTATACAGAAATGTAGTAAAAGAGGAAATCTAATTATGTGAGCTCTTTAAAAATAGCTCTCCCAATAATCCCTCTCCAGTAAGGGTAATTATTGTCCAATTATATGATTTTCCAAATGCAAGTACATTTGAGGACCTGGCGTGAGGCCTATGAAGAGTCTGCTAATGATGGTCAGTATTTTCAAACTAAAGTTGACACTTGAACAATGAAGGGGTTAGGGGCTCCAAACCCTGTGTAGTCAAAAATCCACAGATAACTTCTGACTCCCCCAAATCTTTACTAATAGCCTACAGTTGACCAGAAGTCTTACCAATAAAATAAATAGTCGATTAACACATATTTTTTATGATATATGTATTATATACTGTATTCTTACAATAAAATAAGCTAGAGAAAATAAAATGTTATAAAGAAAATCATAAGGAAGAAGACATACATTTACAGCACTGTACCATACTTAATGATACAGTGAGTTTATGTTGTCTGTTTACAAGATGAATCATCTGTCTGTCAGTACCTACATCAGTATTGTCTTATATGATACAAAACACTGTAGCTCTTATACATATTTCCAACACAAGATATCAAAAATGAAAAGATAATGTAAAAAAGAAATTCATATTTATTTACAGGTATAACCATTCATGCATTGAAAACAAAGCCTAGTGTAATTGATATGATTGCTTCATGGTAGCCTAGCAGATACACTAATGAATGAATTCTTATAAAATTTTTATGGCATACAGTATTACAGTCATATTCATAATACAATATTAGAAACATTGTTACGTTTAAAAAAAAACACCTGTGCTGATAGGCTCTTAATACCGTTTTTCTAATTATGAGAAAGAGAGGCATACTGTCTGGTAATGTAAGTTTTTGAAAGCAAAGTTATAAAACAGTAGGAAAACGAACATATTATTAATTTTATATTAAATATCACTCAGTTTATGCCTATGTAAGCATAGGCTATCTACTTCAATACAGGTTTTACACATGATGTTCTACACTACGAATACTTAAGCAATAATGATGACACACAAACATCTCATACGGTTCTTGCCCGACAGTTACTAGATTTTCACACAAAGACACACACACACACACACACACAACAGATAAGTTTATTAGCTGTATGGTATGTTGGTTATTCATTATTCATTAAGCTGCAGTGGATCATAGAGGTCTTTATCCTCACTGTCTTCATGTTGAGTAGGCTGAGGAAGAGGAGGAAAAGGAGAAGTTGGTCATCTTGCTGTCTCAGGGGTGGCAGAGGTGGAAGGGGGGGCAGGAGAGGCAGAAACACTCAGTGTAACTTAACAGAAATTCATTGTAATTTTTGTCTGACTTTTTGCATTTTCGTTTCTCTAGAAATGTTTCTATGCGGTACCAATCCTTCTTTCACTGTTTGCTTTGGTTTCAGTGCCCGTGTCATAGACACGTCCACGTTATAAAAGCGGTCCAAAGCAGTCTTGCATAATCAGAATACTTTTGCCAGATTGTCTAATGTCAATTTGTTTTCTGGCTCTGCTTCTTCTGCATCTCCTTCCTCATTCTCTGGCAATGGTTCAGAGGCACTCATCTCCATCGGGTCATCTTCTGTTAATTCCTCTGGTTTGCTGTCTGTTAGCTCTTGAATTTCTCTAAGATCCATATCTTGAAACCCTTCATCCCCCACCTTTTTTTTTTTTTGCCATATCCACAATCTCTTCTGTGATTTCCTTGATTGGCTCTGTCATAAACTCTGTGAAATCATACGGAACATCTGGACACAGCTTTCTTCAGCAGGAATTTATTGTTTGGGGTTTGATGGCTTTCATGGCTTTTTCTATAACAAAGATGGTATCTTCAATGCGTAATCCTTCCAGACTTTCATCATGTTTTCTGTGTCGGGGTTCTCTTTCACAGTTTTGACAATCTTTTCCATAGAGTATGATGAGTCTTAAAGGTCCTTATGACTCTCTGATCTAGAGGCTGAATTAGAGGTGTTGTGTTTGGGGGCAAGTAGCTCACTTCATTGCCTTTGGTGTTGAACTCACGGGGTTCTGGGTGGCCAGGGGCATTGTCCAATATCAAAAGAACTTTAAAGCTGGCAAGGTACTTCCTGACTTCAGGGTCAAGGCATCGATGGAACCAGTCCAGGAAAAGTGTTCTTCTTCCAGTACAGGCCTTCTTGTTGTACAACCGAAAGATGGTCAGCTGGTGTTTGTCTTTTCTCTTCAAGGCTCGGGGGTTAGCAGCTTTATAGATAAGGCAGCCCTGATCGTAAACCTGACTGCAGCTCCACTCAAGAGCAGAGTAAGCCTGTCCCTTCCTGCCTTAAATCCTGGCACTTGCTTCTATTCCTTATTAGTAAAGGTTCTCTGTGGCGTTTTTCTTTCCCAGTATAGGGCACTTTCATCTGTATTCAAAAAGGATATCAGGCAGATATCCTTTCCCCTTAATGATTTGCTTAACGGTGTCTCGGAACTTGTCTGCTGCCTTTTGGTCAGCAGAAGCTGCTTCTTCTGTTATCTTGATAATTTTAAAGCCAAACCTCTTTCCAAAATTATCAAACCACCCTTTGTTAACATTAAATTCTCCAGCTTTAGCTCCTTCACCTTCTTCTTACTTTCAGTTGTCATATAATGACCTTGCCTTTTCTTGTATCATATGAGAGTCTATAGGTATCCTTTCTTACAGCAAGCCTGCACCCACATAAGCTGCATTTTCAATAAGAGATAAAAAGGTATTTCGCCAAAAGTGCAAGGTTTTTGGGCCTCCTGGCATAGCTGCAGTGACAGCTTCACAGATTTCCTTTTCTTTTTTTTACAATGGTCCTTACCTCGGATTCATTTATCTTGAAACGGTGGGCGACCCCAGGTGCAGACCTCAATCTACGGTATATATTAAGTAATTCAACTTTTTCTTGTAATGTTATGACTTTTCTCTGTTTCTTGGGAGCCCTTCCAGCATCACTGGAAGTGGCACTTCGTATGGGTCCCATGATGTTACTTAAGGTTTATAGTATTGTACTAAACGTGAAGAAAAATACATAAGAACCATGAGGAGTCACTTTTTACTGCGATATACAATTTACTGAAGAGAGGAACTGCTCAGAGGAGATGATTTGTATCACATGGCATTTTAAATGGATTCTTTCAACACATGATGAGCTCATTGCAATAGCAATAAGAGGTGGTTACAAAATGATTACTATAGTACAGTATGTTCTACAGTTAATTTTATGCAGTTATGACTTAATACTGGATCTTTACATTGGGAATGGATCCATGTAAGGTCTGTAAGTGTTTGTGTTCATAAGTTTTGATAAATTTTAACCTTTATAACAGATTTGTGTATGTTTTATGGTAGTAAATGATAAAATAGACTACTATCTACATATATTTTATGTGTTCATGACATACCTAATTTTTATTAATTTTTAAAAATATTTCTAGGCTACACGGTTCATCTGTGAGTTTTTTCAATTTGTCACAAATCCCAAAAATATTTTCCAATACGTTTATTGAAAAAACTCCATGTATAGGTGGACCTGTGTTGTTCAAGTGTTCACTGTACGTGAGCTCTGGGGTAATAGGTGAGTAGAAACCCATTTACTCAGTTCTCCTGAGTAATTGTCCTAACTGTCAAGTTCATTGGGAAACTGTATACATCTACAACCAGATACTGCAAACAGGAAAATCAGCTCTTGCTCTTTGTTTCAGCAGCATCAGACCTCATTCAAAAAGAGACAACATTTAGAGGGACATTTCTGCCATCTACTGTTACTGCCCTGGATTTTATCAGATTATGTTGGCTACTTGATTCCAGTATTAACTTCAAGAAAGTGATATTCAGTGGGCTGAGAGAAGAGAGCAACGTCACATGTTTCTCTTAATTCTTGAAAAGATTATTTTAGAACAAGTAAAACTTCTTTTTTAAAATTCAGATTGTAGAAAATCATTTTAGAAAGGCTGAGTTTGCTCATTAGTTGCTTTTTCTTTTTGTAAATCGAGGTATAATTGACATAAAACATATTAGCCTCAGGTATACAATAGAGTGATTCAATATTTGTATATATTGCGAAATGATCACCATGGTAAGTCTAGTTCATATCTATTGCCATACACAGTTACAAACAAATTTTTTTTCTTGTGGAAAGAACTTTTAAGATTTACTCTCTTAGCAACTTTCAAATGTGCAGTACAGTGTTATTAACTATGGCCACCATGCTGTACATTACATCCACCCCATGACTTATTTATTTTATACCTAGAACTTTGTACCTTTAACCCTATCTTGCCCACTCACCACCCCACCTCTGGCAACTACCAATCTGTTCTCCATATCTATGAATCTATATGCTTGGGTTTTGGTTTGGTTTTGTTCTAATTCTACATGTAAGTGAGATCATACAGTATTTGTGTTTCTCTGTCTGACTTATTTCACTTAACATAATGTCTTCAAAATCCATCCACGTTATTGCAGGTGGCAAGATTTCTCTCATTTTTAATGGATGAAAATCTTCCATTTTGTGAATATATACATATGTTATGTGTGTGTGTATATATATACATATATATATGTATATACCACATTTTCTTCATTTATTCATTCATCAATAGACACATAGGTTGTTTCCATATCTTGGCTATTGTAAATAATGCTGCAGTGAACATGGAGGTGCACATATCTTTTCAAGTTACTGTTTTCATTTTCTTTTAATAAATATCCAGAAGTGGGGTTGCTGAATCAAATGGTAGTTCTCTATTTTTAATTTTTTTAAGAAACTTCCATACTGTTCCATAGTGGCTGCACTAATTTACATTCCCATCAACGGTGCATGAGGGTTCCCTTTTCTCCACACACTCACCAACAGTTATTTGTTGTAGTTTTGATAATAGCCATTCTAACAGGTGTGAGGAGATATCTCATTATGGTTTTGATTTGCATTTCTGTGGTGATGAGTGATGTTGAGCACATTTTCATGTATCTGTTGGTCATCTGTATGTCTTCTTTGAAAAAAAATGTCTATTCAGATACTCTGCCCAGTTTTTAATAGGATTATTTGTGTTGTTTGCTATTGAGTTGTATGAGTCTTTGTATATTTTGGATATTCATCCCTTATCAGATATATAATTTGCAAATATTTTCTCCTGTTCTGTAAGTTTGCCTTTTCATTTTGTTGATGGTTTCCTTTGTTATATAGCTGCAGTTCCATTTGTTTATTTTTGATTTTGTTGCCTTTGCTTTTTGGTGTCAAATCCAAAAAATCTTTGCCAAGACTGTTATCAAGGAGCTTACTCCCTGTGTTTTCTTCTAGGAGTTTTTATGGTCTCAGGCCTTGTATTCAAGTCTTTAATCCATTTTGAGTTAATTTTTTGTATGGTGTAAGAGAGTAGTTTGTTGGAGCTTTCATCAGGAGCAGAAAGGGGGTTCAATATTTAGACATTGTTCACACTTGAATACCAACTTTACTAGCTCATAAGAGTTCAAGGGGGAAAAAAAGGAAGAGGGGAAGGAAAAGAGGGAGGGAGGGGAAAAAAAGATGGAACAGAGGTAGGAAGACAAGGAAGAAGAGAATAGGGGAAAGTGGAATGGGGAGGGAAGGAAGGAAGGAAGGATATCGCTTCAAATCACGGGAGATGTGTTTGTAAGAGACTGAATGAACTGATTCTGAGGAGTCCTATAGCGTTTGAGATTCTATGACAGAAGTTTAAGTTTTTAAAAGACATTTAAAAAGTAGGTAAAGTGATCATTTAAAAGAGAAATGTAATATTGCCTCATTACACTTAGAAACATACTCGATAAAGTTCTGAGTAATTTTATTCAATTGGCAGAGACTCAAACACATTAAACCTATTTATTAAGTCTAAAGAGAAGAGATGAGAATAAAATTCTAACTATATTTTTTACTGAGTTTGATGCCATAATGGGAAAATATATCTCTATACACTATACACTGTTCTCAGGCTGGCCTTATAGAACTGAATTTAAATTACGTTTGACTATGTAGGAGTTTGCTACAGGTGTTCTGAAAAAGAAATATCTTTCTGGCTTAAATGTTAACTCCAAAATACAAAAGCCCCAGGTTTGCTTTCATATGTCATGGTAAAAATCAGCGAGAAACAGTTTTATCTGTCCTTGAAAAAATGTTTCACATTGGCTCTAAAGTCTCATCTTCCAGATGGGCAGCCTTACGCAGGCCCTGCTGAGATGGCATATTAAAGACCTAAATATGCTCTCAGTCTACACAGGAATTCCCCAGGTTGACAATAAATATTTAAAGAGTTGCTGGTGTGTCACGAAAACAAAACTGCACCTCGTGTCTATGTAGGATGGTTTATAAATAAATCTGTTTTCCACTTTTTCTTATCTAGTCATTTTTATTTAAAGGAGCTAAACCAACTGCATTTTCAAGGGCTCACCAGTATGCTGAGCCACATGGCTGAGTTACACTGTCCTCAGACGCTACAAATAAGTGCCACTTATAACCGTGCATATGTTCTATGGGTGCTACGAATATACACATTCATATTTCCCATAGAAAACATTGTTCTCCCTCAGAGACCCAGATGACACAACTCGAGGAGTAGTAAGACTGTAACTACATTTATTCATTCATGTGCAAACATTGTTCTAGGCACTGCTAAGTACTGAGATTACAAAAATGATAATGGCAAACATGACAGTCATAACATTGATATCGACAACTAAATAACCACTGCCGTTGACTGAACAACTAGTTTGTGGCAGCATAGCATTTTACATCATTTAGCGTCCTCTGAAATTCTTTGAGGTGGATATAATCTCCTTTCTTATAGATATCTTAGGCCCAAAGGCAATGTTTTTATTGTCACACAATGCTAAACCATAGAACTAAGATATGGCCTCCAAAGCAGACTTACAATATATTTTTTTAATTCACTTGGAATAAGTCACATAGATTGACTATGAGGAAGGCCACCTGCACCAAAAGGGACTGCTAAGTACTGGGATTACAAAAATGATAATGGCAAACATGACAGTCATAATATTGATATCGACAACTAAATAACCACTGCCGTTGACTGAACAACTACTTTGTGGCAGCATAGCATTTTACATCATTTAGCGTCCTCTGAAATTCTTTGAGGTGGATATAATCTCCTTTCTTATAGATATCTTAGGCCCAAAGGCAATGTTTTTATTGTCACACAATGATAAACCATAGAACTAAGATATGGCCTCCAAAGCAGACTTACAATATATTTTTTTAACTCACTTGGAATAAGTCACATAGATTGACTATGAGGAAGGCCACCTGCACCAAAGATGAACTGGCACCATATTGGATGGTGACAAACTGACCCAAAGGGGCCCTATCTTACAGGGGAAGGATGACTGCTAGGTGCAAAATAATAGGAGAAGGCCGAGGGTAGAGGGCAAGGGGGCAATTCAAGTCTAAGTGCATAAGGACACGTACAGAATAATATGGTCCCAGTTCTCTGTTACGATTTTTTTGTGTGGAAACTTTCAAGTTCCAGAATTACCAAAGACTTCCTTTATCAAAGGTATTCAGGGTAACAAAGGGAAGATTTACTGTTTATTGGGTACTAACTCTGAATTGGGAATGGTAGTAAGTGCTTACATACTTTATTTGATTCAGTCCTGCCTGTGAGGTACCTATTGCTGCTCCCATTGTTCCTTGAGGCTTGATGAGATGAAGCGGCTTCCTTAAGTTCATGTGGTTCATAAATGTAAAATCAGGATTTGAATCCAGTCAGTGATCCTCACCACTACTCCTATTTCCTCCAACGTTGCTACCTAACTAACACGAGGGAAGAGGTAACTGGCAAGAAATGTGTTCAATTTGTTTTAAAATTGAGGTACAGATGATGTATGACACTGCATTGGTTTCAGGTTATAACAGAATGATTCCACACTTGTGTATATTGTGAAATGATCACCACAATAAGTCTAGTTAGTATCTGTGACCATACATAGTTATAATATGTATTTTTTTTCTTGTGATGAGAACTTTTAAGATGTACTCTAACTTTCAAATACGCAATAAAGTATTAATAACTGTGGTCACCACGCTGTATATTCCACCTCATGACTTATTTATTTTCTAATTTGAAGTTTGTACCTTTGGACCCCCTTCACCGATTTCAACCACCCCCTACCCCCTGCCTCCGACAACTAACAATCTGTTCTCTGTATCTATGAGCTTGACTTTTCTTAGCGTCCACATATAAGTGAGGTCATCTGGTATTTGTCTTTTTCTCTCTGACTTATTTCACTTAGTATGTTAATCTCTAGGTCCATCCATGTTGCTGTGAATGACATTACTTCATTCTTTTTTTTATGGCTGAGTAATATTACATTGTATATACAATGCCACATCTTCTTTATTCATTCATCTATCAATGGACACTTACGTTGTTTCCATAGCGTGACTATTGTAAGTAATGCTGAAATGACTATGGGGGTGAATATATCTTTTCAAGTTAGTGTTTTTGTTTTCTTTGGATAAATACCCAGAAGTGGGATTGCTGGATCAGTTGGTAGTTCTATTCTTAATTTTTTGAGGAACTGCTATACTGTTCCACAGTGGCTACACCAATTTCCATTCACACCAGTAGTGGACAGGGGCTCCCTTTTCTCCACATCCTTACCAACACTAGTTATTTCTTATCTTTTTGATGATAACCATTCTAACAGATGTGAGGTGATATCTCATTGTGGTTTTGATTTGCATTTCCCTGATGATAAGTGATGCTGAGCACCTTTTCACGTACCTGTTGCCCATCCATGTGTTTTCTTTGAAGAAATACCTATTCGGATCCTCTGCCCAGTTTTAAATCAGTTTGTTTTGGGGGTGGGGGGTTGCTACTGAGTTGTATGAGTTTTTAAGTATTTTGGATATTGACTCCTTATCAGATATAAGACTTGCAAATATTTTCTCCCATTTAGTAGACTGCCTTTTTATTCTGTTGATGATTTCCTTTGCTGTGCAGAAGCTTTCTAGTTTGATGTGGTCCCATTTGTTTATTTAATTAATTATTTATTTTGTTTTCTGCCTTTTGTTGCCTTTGTTTTTGGTAGCAAATCCAAAAAATCATCACCAAGACTGATGGCAAGGAGCTTACTGCCTATGTTTTCTTCTAGGAGTTTTATGGTTTCAAGTCTTACATTCAAGTCTAATCCACTTTGAGTTAATTTTTTTATATGGTGTAAGATAATGGCCCAGTTTCATTCTTTTGCATGTGGCTGTCCAGCTTTCCAAACACCATTTATTGAAGAGACTGTATCTTCCTCATTGTATTTCCTTAGTCCCTTTGTCATAAATTGACAATGTGTGCGTGAGTTTATTCCTGGGCCCTCTACTCTTTTCCACTGATCTATGTTTCTGTTTTTGTGCAAACATGTACTATTTTGATTACTATAGCTTTGTAATACAGTTTGAAATCACAGAGCGTGATACCTTCTGTTCCATTTTTTGCTTAATCTGGCATGCACCTGAGACAGCAGCTTTAGACATTCTAGATAGGATACTAATAGAGAAAAAATTGTGTTTACCCAATTATAACAGCAAATAATATTTATTGAGTACTTACTACACGAATAACATTTAGGTCTTTTTTTTAATCCTGACTAAAAGCCCATAATATGACTATTGTAATTTTTTCTCACTTTACAGATAGGAAACTGGGAGATATTCATTTATCCCACAAATAGTTATCTATTGCAACATAACAAATTACCACAAAGTTAGCAGCTTGGAACAACATAGATTTATTATCTCAGTTTCAGGAATCTAAACATGCCTTAGCCGAGTCCTTTGCTTTAAGGTCTCACAGGCTGTAATCCAGGTGTCAGGCAGAGCCAGAGTCTTATGCAAGGCTCAGTTGAGGAAGGGTCCACCTACCAGCTCTAATGAGTATTGACAAGGTTTACTTCTTGTGAGCTGTTGGACTGAGGGTTTCTTTCTGAACATTAGTCAGAGCTGCTTTCAGTTTCTTGCACTTGGGATTATCCATATAGCTTCATCAAAGCCAGCAAAGGAGAGTCTGCTGGCAAGACAGAAGTTACTCTCTTATGTAACCTAATGACAGAAATGACATTCCATTACTTTTCTAGTATTGGTTACATGCAAGTTGCTAGGTTAGCCCACACGCAAGAGGAGAGGGATACGCAAAGGCTTAAATATCAAGTGGCAGAGATCACTGAGAAGCATCATAGAGTCTGCCCAACACACACACAAAAATAGCTTTGAGCACCTACTTTGTGCTCAAGAGACTCATATTCTAGAGGGACTTAAAGTAATTAAGTGGATAGCTCAAGGAGGAAAATTAAATAATTAAGGAAAGAAATCAGAAAAAAGAAGTCATTTGGTTGGGGTTTAAAGAGTATCTAAAAGTCTTCTCATAAATAGCCCACTATAGAGTAACTTTAGAGCCGTGATAAGCTAAAGCTTCACATCAAAAGAGGAGATGTCATTTACGTGCACTGTTAGGCAATAAGGACTGTCCTGTCTCAAAAGGTAGGGCACCTGCCGTAGGTTTAGATATGTTTTGCTCGGGAGAATGGAATGTGTTCCAACATTCTAGACTGATGAATATAAAATTATTTATTTGCAGTTATCAATATGTTTTCTTTTTTAAAATTTTATTAATAATTTTACTATTGCAGTATAGTTGATTTACAATATTAGTTTCAGGTGTACAACATAGTGATTCCAAGTTATAATAGATTATACTCCGTTTAAGTTATTATAAAATATTGGCTGTATTCCCTATGTGGTACATTATATCCTCGTAGCTTATTTATTTTAATCTTAGTAGTTTATACCTCTTAGTCCCTTACCGTATCTTGCCCCTCCCCCTTTCCCTCACCTACTGTTAACCACTAGTTTGTTCTCTATATCTGAGAGTCTGTTTCTGTTTTATTATATTCATTTGTTTGTTTTATTTTTTTAGATTCCACATGTAAGTGATAACACACAAAATCTGTCTTTCCCTGTCTGACTTACTCCACCTAAGCCTAATACCCTCCAGGTCCATCCATGTTGTTGCCATTGGCAAAATTTCATTTTTTTTTTAATGGATGAGCAGTATTCCATTGTATACACATATACCACATCTTCTTTACCCATTCATCTGTCAGTGGACACTTAGGTTGCTTCTGTATCTTGGCTATTGTAAATAATGTTTCTATGAACATTGGGGTACATGTATCTTTTCGAATTAGTGTCTTTGTTTTCTTTGAATATATACCCAAGAGTGGAATTGCTGGATCATATGGTAGTTCCATTTTTAGTTTTTTGAGGAACCTCTATACTGTTTTCCGTAGAGGCTTCACCAGTTTACTTTCCTGCCAACAGTGCACAAGGGTTCCCTTTTTCCCCACGTCCTCACCAACATTTACTATTTGTGGTCTTTTTGATGATGGTTATTGTGACAGGTATGAGGAGATATATCACTGTGGTTTTGATTTGCATTTCTCTGGTGATTAGTGGTGCTGAGCATCTTTTCATGTGACTGTTTGCCATCATATGTCTTCTTTGGAAAAATGTCTATTCAGGTCTTCTGCCCATTTTTAAATTGGGTTGTTTGTCTTTTTGATACTGAGTTGTGTGAGCTGTTTATATATTTTGGATATTAACCCTCTATTCGTCATATCATTTGCAAGTATTTTATCCCATTCAGTAGTTTGTCTTTTTGTTTTGCTGATGATGTCCTTTGCCATGAAAAAGCTTTTAAGTTTAATTAAGTCCAATTTGTTTGTTTCTATTTTTTTTCCTTTGCCTTAGGAGACAGATCCAAAAAAATATTGCTACAATTTATGTTAAAGAGTGTTTTGCCTATGTTTTCTTCCAGGAGTTTTATGGTTTCTGGTCTTACATTTATGTCTTTAATCCCTTTTGAGTTTATTTTTCTATGTGCTATGAGAAAATGTTCTAATTTCTTTCTTTTATACGTACCTGTCCAATTTTCCAAGCACCACTTTTTTTTTCATTCTGAACATTTTAATTCATGTATGTGTATGCACACAGACATATTTTATTTTTTAATTAATATTACATATTGAGACTTTTCCATATTAATAATTCATTAACAGCCTAATTGTTAGTTTCACATTGTATGTTTATTTTATTTTTATTTTTGAATATATAACAATATTTATTTTGTACTCCCCTGTATTCAATATATATAATGCCAAAAATTACCTAAAAGGAAAAAATAAGCAAATATCATAATTGCCAATTTTAACCCAGCTTGGTATAAGAAACATACAATTAACTACATAATTAATTAGCGTATATAGAACGTTGCCCTGAACAATTTCAGAATACCTGGTCTTTTTAGATATACAGAGACTACATTTAATCACTTTTTTTTTCTTTAGTTTCTTTTTTTTATCAACGTTATTAAAAAATCTTTTTCTTTTAACATCTTTATTGGAGTATAATTGCTTTACAATGGTGGGTTAGTTCCTGCTTTGCAACAAAGTGAATCAGTTATACATATACATATGTTCCCATATCTCTTCCTTCTTGCATCTCCCTCCCTCCTACCCTCCCTATCCCACCCCTCTAGGTGGTCACAAACCACCTAGCTGATGCCCCTGTGCCATGCAGCTGCTTCCCACTAGCTATCCACCCTACGTTTGGTAGTGTGTATATGTCCATGCCACTCTCTCACTTCGTCACAGCTTACCCTTCCCCCTCCCCATATCCTCAAGGCCATGCTCTAGTAGGTCTGTGTTTTATTCCTGTCCTACTCTTAGGCTCTTCATGACTTTTTTTTTCCTTAGATTCAAATATATGTTTTAGCATAAGGTATTTGTTTTTCTCCTTCTGACTTACTTCACTCTGTATGGCAGACTCCAGGTCCATTCACCTCACTACAAATAACTCAGTTTCGTTTCTTTTTATGGCTGAGTAATATTCCATTGTATATATGTGCCACATCTTCTTTATCCATTCATCTGTCGATGGACACTTAGGTTGCTTCCATGTCCTGGCTATTGTAAATAGAGCTGCAGTGAACGTTGGGGTGCATGTGTCTTTTTGAATTATGGTTTTCTC
>NC_041220.1:10500098-10501221 GCF_002837175.3 Physeter macrocephalus
TTTTATTTCCATTTCTCTAAGAGATGGGTCAAAAAGGATCTTGCTGTGATTTATGTCATAGAGTGTTCTGCCTATGTTTTCCTCTAAGAGTTTGATAGTGTCTGGCCTTACATTTAGGTATTTAACCCATTTTGAGTTTATTTTTGTGCATGGTGTCAGGGAGTGTTCTAATTTCGTACTTTTACATGTAGCTGTCCAGTTTTACCAGCACCACTTATTGAAGTGGCTGTCTTTTCTCCATTGTGTATTCTTGCCTCCTTTATCAAAGATAAGGTGACCATATGTGCATGGGTTTATCTCTGGGCTTTCTATCCTGTTCCATTGATCTATATTTCTGTTTTTGTGCCAGTACCATACTGTCTTGATTACTGTAGCTTTGTAGTATAGTCTGAAGTCAGGGAGCCTGATTCCTCAGCTCCATATTTCTTTCTGAAGGTTGCTTTGGCTATTCGGGGTCTTTTGTGTTTCATTACAAATTGTGAAATTTTTTGTTCTAGTTCTGTAAAAAATGCCAGTGGTAGTTTGATAGGGATTGCATTGAATCTGTAGATTGCTTTGGGTAGTAGAGACAGTTTCACAATGTTGATTCTTCCAATCCAAGAACATGGTATATCTCTCCATCTATTTGTATCATCTTTAATTTCTTTCATCAGTGTCTTATAGTTTTCTGCATACAAGTCTTTTGTCTCCTTAGGTAGGTTTATTCCTAGATATTTTATTCTTTTTGTTGCAATGGTAAATGGGAGTGTTTTCTTAATTTCACTCTCAGATTTTTCATCATTAGTGTATAAGAATGCCAGAGATTTCTGTGCATTAATTTTGTATCCTGCTACTTTACCAAATTCATTGATTAGCTCTAGTAGTTTCCTGGTAGCATCCTTAGGATTCTCTATGTATACTATCAGTAATCAAGACAGTATGGTACTGGCACAAAAACAGAAATATAGATCAATGGAACAGGATAGAAAGCCCAGAGATAAACCCACACACATATGGTCACCTTATCTTTGATAAAGGAGGGAAGGATATACAGTGGAGAAAAGACAGCCTCTTCAATAAGTGGTGCTGGGAAAACTGGACAGCTACATGTAAAAGTATGAAATTAGAACAATCCCTAACACCA
>NC_041220.1:10501536-10504070 GCF_002837175.3 Physeter macrocephalus
ATCTATTGAGATGATCATATGGTTCTTCTCCTTCAGTTTGTTAATATGGTGTATCACATTGATTAATTTGCATATACTGAAGAATCCTTGCATTCCTGTGATAAACCCCACTTGGTCGTGGTGTATGATTCTTCTAATGTGCTGTTGGATTCTGTTTGCTAGTATTTTGTTGAGGATTTTTGCATTTATGTTCATCAGTGATATTGGCCTGTAGTTTTCTTTCTTTGTGATGTCTTTCTCTGGTTTTGGTATCAGGGTGATGGTGGCCTCGTAGATTGAGTTTGGGAGTGTTTCTCCCTCTGCTATCTTTTGGAAGAGTTTGAGAAGGATAGGTGTTAGCTCTTCTCTAAATGTGTGATAGAATTTTCCTGTGAAGCCTTCTGGTCCAGGGCTTTTGCTTGTTGGAAGATTTTTAATCACAGTTTCAATTTCAGTGCTTTTGATGGGTCTGTTCATATTTTCTATTTCTTCCTGGTTCAGTCTCGGAAGGTTGTGCATTTCTAAGAACTTGTCCATTTCTTCCAGGTTGTCCATTTTATTAGCATAGAGTTGCTTGTACTAATCTCTCATGATCTTTGTGTTTCTGCAGTGTCCGTTGTTATTTCTCCTTTTTCATTTCTAATTCTATTGATTTGAGTCTTGTCCAATTTTTTCTTGATGAGTCTGGCTAATGGTTTATCAATTTTGTTTATCTTCTCAAAGAACCAGCTTTTAGTTTTACTGATCGTTGCTGTCATTTCCTTCATTTTTTTTTTTCATTTATCTCTGATCTGATCTTTATGATTTCTTTCCTTCAGCTAACTTTGCGGGGGTTTTGTTCTTCTTTCTCTAATTGCTGTAGGTGTAACTTAGGTTGTTTATTTGAGATGTTTCTTGTTTCTTAAGGTAGGATTGTACTGCTATAAACTTCCCTCTTAGAACTGCTTTTGCTGCATCCCATAGGTTTTGGGTCATCGTGTTTTCATTGTCATTTGTTTCTACATATTTTTAAATTTCCTCTTTGATTTCTTCAGTGATCTCTTGGTTATTAAGTAATGTATTGTTTAGCCTTCATATGTTGTATTTTCACAGATTTTTTCCAGTAGTTGATATCTAGTCCCTTAACGTTGTGGTTGGGAAAGATACTTGATACTATTTCAATATCCTTAAATTTACCAAGGCTTGATTTGTGGCCCAAGATATGATCTATCCTGGATAATGTTGCATGAGCACTTGAGAAGAAAGTGTATTCTGTTGTTTTTGGATGGAATGTCCTACAAATATCAATTAAGTCCATCGTGTTTAATGTATCATTTAAGGCTTCTGTTTCCTTATTTATTTTCATTTTGGATGATTCCCCTTTTATGGCTGTTGGCATTTGCCTTATGTATTGAGGTGCTCCTATGTTGGGTGCATAAATATTTACAATTGTTATATCTTCTCCTTGGATTCATTCCTTGATCATTATGTAGTGTCCTTCTTTGTCTCTTGTAATAGTCTTTATTTTAAAGTCTATTTTGTCTGATATGAGAATTGCTACTCCAGCTTTCTTTTGATTTCCATTTGCACGGAATATCTTTTTCCATCCCCTCACTTTCAGTCTGTATGTGTCCCTAGGTCTGAAGTGGGTCTCTTGTAGACAGCATATATACGGATCTTGTGTTTGTATCCATTCAGCTAGTCTCCTTCTTTTGATTGCAGCATTTAATCCATTTACATTTAAGGTAATTATCAATATGTATGTTCCTATTACCATTTTCTTAATTGTTTTGGGTTTGTTATTGTAAGTCTTTTCCTCCTCTTGTGTTTCCTGCCTAGAGAAGTGCCTTAAGCATTTGTTGTAAAGGTGGTTTGGTGGTGCTGAATTCTCTTAGCCTTTGCTTGTCTGTAAAAGTTTTAATTTCTCCATTGTATCTGAATGAGATCCTTGCTGTGTAGAGTAATATTTTTGTATGTTTTTCCCTTTCATCAGTTTAAATATGTCCTGCCACTCCCTTCTGGCTTGCAGAGTTTCTGCTGAAAGATCAGCTGTTAACCTTATGGGGATTCCCTTGTGTGTTATTTGTTGTTTTTCCCTTGCTGCTTTTAATATGTTTTCTTTGTATTTAATTTTTAATAGTTTAGGGAAGTTTTGAACTATAATCTCTTCAAATATTTTCTCAGTCCCTTTCATTTTCCCTTCTTCTTCTGGGACCCCTATAATTCAAATGTTGGTGCGTTTAATGTTATTCCAGAGGTCTCTGAGACTGTCCTCAATTGTTTTCATTCTTTTTTCTTTTTTCTGCTCTGCAGCAGTTATTTCCACTATGTTATCTTCCAGGTCCCTTATCCGTTCTTCTGCCTCAGTTATTCTGCTATTGATCCTTTCTAGAGAACTTTAAATTTAATTTATTGTGTTGTTCATTGTTGCTTGCTTCCTCTTTAGTTCTTCTACGTCCTTGTTAAATGTTTCTTGCATTTTGTTTATTCTATTTCCAAGATTTTGGATCATCTTTACTGTCATTATTCTGAATTCTTTTTCAGGTAGACTGCCTATTTCCTCTTCATTTGTTAGG
>NC_041220.1:10504573-10505412 GCF_002837175.3 Physeter macrocephalus
TTAGGCAGCATCTCTGCTAATGGGTGGGGTTGTGTTCCTGTCTTGCTAGTTGTTTGGCATAGGGTGTCCAGCACTGTGTCTTGTTGGTCGTTGAGTGGAGTTGTGTCTTTGTGTTGAGATGGAGATCTCTGGGAGATGTTCACCATTTGATATTACGTGGAGCCGAGAGGTCTCTTGTGGCCGGTGTCCTGAACTTGATTTTCCCACCTCAGAGGCACAGCCCTGACACCTGGCTGGAGCACCAAGAGCCTGTGATCCACATGGCCCAGAATAAAAGGGAGAAAAGAAAAAGAAAGAAAGAAGAAAAGAAAATAAAATAAAGTTATTAAAATAAAAAATAATTATTAAAAAAATTTTTGAAAGGTAATTTAAAAAGAGGAAAGAAAGAATGAAGAGAGCAATCAAACCAAAAAATAAATCTACCAATGATAACAAGCACTAAGAACTATAGTAAAAAAACAAAAACAAAAGAAAACACAAAAACAGACAGATATAATCCTAGGACAAATGGTTAAAGCAAATCTATAGAGACAAAATCACACACAGAAGCATACACATACACACTCACAAAAAGATGAAAAGGGAAAAATATATATTTATCATTGCTCCCAATGTCCGCCTCCTTAATTTGTGATGATTCGTTGTCTATTCAGGTATTCCACAGATGCAGGGTACATCAAGTTGATTGTGGAGATTTAATCCGCTGCTCCGGAGGCCGCTGGGAGAGATTTCCCTTTCTCTTCTTTGTTCGCACAGCTCCCGGGGTTCACTTTTGGATTTGGACCTGCTTCTGTGTGTAGGTCGCCTGAGGGTGTCTGTTCTTCTCTCAGACAGGACGG
>NC_041220.1:10505547-10544599 GCF_002837175.3 Physeter macrocephalus
AGCTGTCCCTGGATCCCGGGACCCTGGCGGTGGCGGGCTGCACAGGCTCCCGGGAGGGGAGGTGTGGACAGTGACCTGTGCTCGCACACAGGCTTCTTGGTGGCGGCAGCGGCAGCCTTAGCGTCTCATGCCCGTCTTTGGGGTCCGCGCTGATCGCCACGGCTCGCGTCCCTCTCTGGGGCTCCATTAAGCAGTGCTTTGTATCCCCTCTCCTCGCGCACCAGGAAACAAAGAGGCAAGAAAAAGTCTATTGCCTCTTAGTCAGCTCCAGACTTTTTCGCGGACTCCCTCCCGGCCAGCCGTGGCGCACTAGCCCCCTTCAGGCTGTGTTCACGCAGCCAACCCCAGTCCTCTCCCTGCGATCCAACCTCCGAAGCCCCAGCCTCAGCTCCCAGCCCCCGTCCGCCCCAGCGATGGAGCCGACGAGCCTCTCGGCCTGGTGAGTGCCGGTCGGCACTGATCCTCTGTGCGGAATCTCTCCTCTCTGCCCTCCGCACTCCTGTTGCTGCGCTCTCCTCTGTGGCTCAGAAGCTTCCCCCTCCGCCACCCACAGTCTCCGCCCACGAAGGGGCTCCTAGTGTGTGGACACCTTTCCTCCTTCACGGCTCCCTCCCACTGGTGCAGGTCCCGTCCGTATTCTTTTGTCTCTGTTTATTCTTTTTTCTTTTGCCCTACCCAGGTACGTGGGGAGTTTCTTGCCTTTTGGGAGGTCTGAGGTCTTCTGCCAGCTTTCAGTAGGTGTTCTGTAGGAGCTGTTCCACATGTAGATGTATTTCTGATGTATTTGTGGGGAGGAAGGTGATCTCCGCATCTTAGTCTTCCGCCATCTTGGAGCTCCTCCTTACCCATATTTTTGTTTTCTTTCCTTGAATTTTCCAGATTATAAATACTAGTATAGGAAAAATATTATACATAAATGTTGTCACACATACACATATATATTTAGAAGAATTTTCTAGAAGTGAAATTGCTAAATCAGAGTATGCTGATTCAAACAGAGTAACACATACTATAAAAATGTCTGCCAGAAATATGCTTCCAATTTACCTTCCTTCCAAGAACATATGAAAATATTAGTTTTTTCACATCCTTGGTAAGACCTAATATTACCAGGCTTCTAAAACTTTTCCAAACTGAGAAGTACAGTTTAGTATGTTTTTCTTTTAAGTGTTCATCTCCTCAATTATGAATGAATTTGCACATACTATATTTTTTGAGTAAACACTTTATTTATTGGCTTATTGTTTTGTCTTTTGTTAAACAAATTATTTGCCATATGTATTGCAAAATATACTTTAGTTTGTTATTTACATTTCTATTTCATGGTAATTTTTATTTCAATAGAAAAGATTTTAATTTGTTTAATCACATTTATATTTCTAATCAACAAAAAATTCACCTTAAGCAGCTTAAACTCATAAATGGGATCATGTATGATCAAATGTGCTTGGCAACTCAAGTTCAAGACTCCTTGAAACATTTTTTGTTAGTATATTTTTCTGCTATAACCACCTCGAGCATTAAGAGAGCTTTGTCGGCATTTCTCAATACTTTCCATGCTCAGTCATTAAGACTACAAAACAATTTTAGAATATCAAGTTGAAACTTCAGGGGTCAATGAAACAAAATTGACCTAGTTATAAGTATTATATTAACTTGATGCCCTTACTTCACTAGAGGCCTGGTTAATCAACCCACTCCTTGGTACTTCTAATCTTTAAATTCCCCCTTTGCTAGTTAAAATCATGCCGTTATATAATATGACTTTTAAAGACTTTAGGGATCACTTCTCTCTTTCATTTCTCAAATGACATTCACAACTTACATAAGTTGAGTGTCTTGATCAAGATTGTTCTGTAGCAAAATTAAAAACTAGGTCTTTTGATTTTCACACTACATTATGCTTCTCCTCCATGAATCACCAAAGAGATATTTGCTGATTTAATTTCACCCAACTCTAATTTCTGAGAAAAACAAGAGTAAAATTCTCTGGGGTAGTTGAGACATTAAGGGATAATTCTAAAAGGAACCTGTTTCTTTGTTGATCAGAGTCCAGAATAGGGCTTTTCAGTTGCTTTATTTCCACTCCTAGTCCAGGATGCCAATTTTATTTAGCACTGTCTAGGAGAGGAGAGTCTCTGCATGGGAAAGAAGCAAGAATATAATTCTCATTTTAAACAAATCCAACATAAAAAATAGGGATATTATAAAATAATCCAAATTTCCAAAGCCCTGTAAACAACACTAGGACTCAGTATTATAATCCAGGTGACTAAAGATATTCCAGAGAAAGGGGGGCCAGAATGTAGCTGTTGAGGGTGAAAGCAAGCATGAGTCAGGTGCAAAAGCAGGGGTCAGGGGAAGATCAAACTGAACAGATATTGGCAGTGGAATCAGAGATAGATCAGAAAGTCAAACTAGATTTAAAAATTTCCTAGGAAAGCAGTCTGATCACTTGGACTGGGCCTCTGGTCCTCACTGTCTCTTTTTAGACATGGTCAAGGGCTGAATGCCTTGGGGAGATGCTTGGTTCCTGGCAGCTGCATTTTTCTTTCATTTGGGATCAACCTTCTTCTCAGTCACTCGGATACCAATGAACTAACCTGTCCTCATTTCATGGCTATTACATGGGCTTTGGGGTCAGAAAAATTCAGACTCAAACCTCATATTAACTGCGTAACTTTGGGCAATTTGGTTAAACATTTGAACCTGTATGTATATAAAGTTTAATGGATATATATATATATATATATATATGGCTTAGCTTCCTGAATGGCACATAGTGAGTGCCCAATAACGAATATATAGTGAGTCTATGACTGTTTCTATCATAACTCTAATTTATTAAATTTTTAGATTGTTTTAAAATCTTTTAGTTCATGTTCAGTGGTCCTCTTTTACTTTGGTTTCTCTTTTACTTTGGAAATGTAGGTTAAAGAAAAAAGGACATAAAGGTAATAAAAAGATAAAATACTATTTTGCCCTAAAGCTTCTTGTTCAGTGTTTAATTTGGTGCATTGAATAAAAGCAAGTAAAATAAGAGAGTAAATCTAATTAGAAAGTGAAGCTGGAATTTGAAAAAAAATCATAATTTTCTAACAAACTATAAGTCTTAAGAGAGAAGAATAAATGACAACAGTGTCCTACAGTCATGTACATAATCCTTTCTTTACTTCTGATTATAATTTCTCTAATTTGTACAAATGACAAGCATTTCCCTGGGGTTTGAGTCATCCAAGAAACTAATAACAAAAGATTTGTATTCTTGTATTTCAAGATAAACTGCAAATACAGGAGAGTTACATCAGTCCCTGGAATTTAAATATTATAATTACAAACACTCCAAAAATAAGTAAATTTACTAAAGGTGGACATAGTATAAAACCAAATGTGGTAAGAAAATAAATTCACTTCCTGTACAAAATTTTGTATTAGTAGTTGCTTAGTATAACATTTCTAAAACCCTCTTGAAATTCAAATATCATGTTTACCAGACTTATTTCCTAATCCATTTTATTTAGGTGTTATGAAAATTCTTTCATTGTTTAAAAGCTTATTTGTTTTTCAGCTTTTGCCTATTCAACAAGTTGTGAAATTTCTTTGAAAAATAAACTGTGGTAAAAATATGAACATTATTATTATATTTTACATGTTTATACTTTTATGGCCACTAGTATTCTGATAAGTGGTGCATATTTCATATGCATGTATCCCCTCTTGTTCTTCTCGTTCACTGACTCACATTCACAAAGTAAACCACAAAATATCTCCGATTTGGGTTGTAGCTCTAAATCATATCAACATTTTCCTTGGCTCAAAAGGATTTACTCAAGGTCCTAAGAGAAATCTACTTTTTAAGGTTAACATAATTGTAAAGATAAAGGCTGTTGCTACATGGCTATACATTCCCTTTTCAGTATCCGTCAAAAACATTTTGTTTTCAAAGATAAAGCCACTTAGGAGACATGAAGTTCAAGTTCACAATGACAATTAAATCCAGTTGTTGCTCTGCAACATCTTTGGGAGCTTTCCAGATATAGTAATCTGAAACTGGCCTCCATACACAGAAGATGGGGAGAGAGGGAAGAAAGAGGCAGGCTGATCCATATTGGAAGGTGGCAGTTTTAATGAACAAGGAAACTTCCTTAATAGGCTTGACTTGGGCAGCCCCAAGACAAGTAGATTTCTGCACCCACCCACCAGAATCTTAAAAATTTATATAGAGGCCTCCAATGGGTTCAGTCACCTACTCAGTCCAGTTAGCCTCAACACCACATTTCTCTCTCAAGGCTGTATCCTTAGAGCAGCTTCTGGGAGCCAGGAAGGCAAGCAGAAGCACATTCCAAGAACTGGGGAGGGGGTGGGGAGCCTCCAGTTGTCTGGGTTCAGTTTGTGGGTCAACTGGCTGTCATGTCCTTTTGATGACCTCCTCCAACACCAGTGAAATGGGTCTTCTCACACACTGCCCATCTTTAACTAAGAAAAATACTTTATATTAAGATAATTATAATGACTTTGGTAAGGAAAACTATCTTTGCTGAAAATCTACTAAGTACCAGCCAGGATTTTGCCAGACACTTTAGACATTTAGTTTTACTTAATTCCCTGCTTAAAGATGAAGGAACTGAAGCCCAGGATATTTAAATAACTTTGATAAGATCTCATAATCAATAAGTATTAGACTACCTAGGACTGTATCCAAGTCTATATGATTAGAAAACCAGTTCTCTTAAATGAATTGACAGAAAAGTTTTTGTAACAAATAATACAAATTTATATATATGGGTGTTATGTGAGCATATGGATATTTTCTGAGCTAAATCATAAAACTGTTACAGAAGCAAGAAATAATAGTACTATAGGCTCGCCTGGTGGCGCAGTGGTTGCAAGTCCGCTTGCCGATGCAGGGGACACGGGTTCGTGCCCCAGTCCGGGAAGATCCCACATGCTGTGGAGCGGCTGGGCCCGTGAGCCATGGCCGCGGAGCCTGTGATCCGCAATGGGAGAGGCCACAACAGTGACAGGCCCGCGTACCACAAAAAAAAAAAAAAAAAAAAGTACTATAAAATTTCAATCATCTTAATATTTGTAGAAAATATCACTCAATCCTGAATTCTTCTGTTTCCCTTGTGTATCTGCAATTGATATTTGTTTAGGTATCTCAAGATATATTTAAGGATAATACCAAAACATACAGGCTAGATGTTAATGTAATTAAGGAGAAAAGAAAATTCTTATATTATCACACTTAGAAGCTATTAATGGATTGATCACAATCTCTTACCATTTTATTCTTTGAAGAATTAGCATACTTATCACATTTGCAGATAAGATTGTTGATGTGACAAAAATACACTGGAGGAGAGAAGCAAGGTGAAATTATATAGAGAGAGATTAGAAGATTGGGCTAAATCTTCAGAAATTGCATTTAAAAGGAATTAGTATAAATTTGTGTCCTTGGTTCTAAAACTCCAAATTAGCATATTAGGAAAAGATTACTGAATAACAAACAGAGGTGAAGAAAGTATTGATAGAAAAAAAAAAGGAAAATTTATTTTTTTCCTTTAATTATCAGCTGAAGGTACATCAATAGGTAATGTAGCTCCCTCAAACAGATAAAACCAAAGAAGGGGAAAAAAAAGAATTTCTGTCTGAACTAACAGTTTGTGAAGGAACCACTTCTACTAATAAATGCAGAATCTTCCAGGTTTTAGCAGCTAGTAGCAAATGAGGGCTCTCCAGGTGGGGAAGGGCAGCTGATAAAACAGACCTCATAAGATATTGTTCAATACATTTTGCCTTTTCCTTAGGACTCAGCCACTTAGAATACAGAGTCCATCATGAATTTGGATGCCAGTGTGCATTGCTCCCCTCCAATCCAAGCAAGGACAAAAATATTTACTTTGCATATGCATCATAAAACTAAGCTTGGTTGGAATTTTCAGGGATTTTATTTAACACTAAGAGAAAACAAAAGAAATTATCAGACCTAGAGGAGTGGGATAGGAAGGATGAGAGGGACGCTCAAGAGGGAGGGGATATGGGGATATATGTATACTTATAGCTGATACACTTTGTTGTACAACAGAAACTAACACAACATTGTAAAACAGTTATACTCCAATAAAGATATATTAAAAAAAAAAAAAGAAATTATCAGAGATCTCAAGAAACAGAAACAGGTTGACTCACAAGATTTGAACCCAAGGCTCAAACACTGCTTTGGTCTAAATGTTGTCGCAAAGGAAAGAAGAGTCTTCTAAATGTCATCCGAGTTGAGCTCACAGAACTCTGTGTTTTCTCTTTGAGAGTTTTCTCTTTGAGAGTTTTCTCTTTGAGAGTTTTCTCTTTGAAAGTTGAAGTTTTCTCTTTGAGAGTCAGAGTTACCTCTAGTTCTTAGTTTGTCTCCTCTTGGAGAATGCCACTGTTTGATTCATTTTCCAGGAACCAACTTCCAGAATACCTTGTTCTCTTGACACATCTTAGTCTTCTCTGATTCAGTTCAGAATTTAAGACTAAGAGTCATGAATCTTCTACAGTAATTAGACAGATTTATGTTGCATAAATAACTTCAACTTCACCTTTCAGGTGATTCTGTATCTCCTATACTTTTTGTGCTCCAAAGAGTAACAATAGGGGCTTCCCTGGTGGTGCAGTGGTTGAGAGTCCCCCTGCCGATGCAGGGGACGCGGGTTCGTGCCCCGGTCCGGGAAGATCCCATATGCCGCGGAGCGGCTAGGCCCGTGAGCCATGGCCGCTGAGCCTGCGCGTCCAGAGCCTGTGCTCCACAACGGGAGAGGCCACAACAGTGAGAGGCCCGCATACCGCAAACAAAAAAACAAAAAAACAACAACAAAAATAAACAAAGAGTAACAATATTTTAATTGAAAACGTGTCTTGCAAGACACTCTATAAAAACAGTTTTAGGATTTTAAAAAAGTTTGGGAAACATCTAACTGTGTTCATCCCTCAGAGGATCATCAAGCACAGTAGCATAGTAAAGTTTCTGATGTGTTCTACAACTTAAAAACCTGTTAAGTTTAAATTTGCTGAAACTTAAATTAACTGAAATTTTTCCAAGCCAATTGGACCAAAGAACAAATTATGTATATGTGTTCTGTATGTGTATAGCACCTATTAACATCTTGTGAAAGATAGTTTGTCCAATATTGCTCTATCTGAAGAAGTATACGGTCAGATTTTACATGTAAACCTGTAACGAATAGGTCATTCCTTTTGGGAATAAAGTTTCTGGAACAAGATGGGTACTGCTTTATATGTTCAAACACATACTATTTCAGTTTTGAGAACCATTTTTCTAGGTAATCTGGACATATATAAAGTTTTTTTTAATGAAAAGAACCAAGAGGTTTTATAAAAGTATTGAAATCATGCCCCATGATTTCAGTTTGGAGTAACTAGGGATGGGGTACTTAGCATGCAGAAGAGGGAAATAAGGTGGGATAATGTCATCGATTGCCTTAATAATTGCATGTGAAATAAATTCATGTCAAACAAGTTTTGTGTATTGTCTCAAGAAAAGAATAAGTGTCTCTAATTAGATCCTACAGAGAGAATTCACGTCAATATAACAACACTCTATAACAATTAGAGCTATTTAATGGGCTGACTCCCAAGGGTATATGATTCTTATTATTGGGAGAGGTTCCTTGATTCACCTGCATTCCAGATACTTATACAACTCCTGAAAATTCAAGGTGATTTCTAGAAATACATACTTAACCTAGAAGCATACATATGCACATAATGGCCTAAAAGCATTTGCTGTAGACTGAGTAGAGATCTTTTCAAAACTCTGTAAATATACAAAGGATGGAGTAATTAGTCCTAACTGAAGAGATTAAACCTGTTTTACAGATAGTTATTTAGCACACTTTAAAAGGTATCTTAGCCAAAATATTTTTTTTGAATACACTTGAAACGTATTGTTGGAAACATTCCATCAAGGAGTTTTGCAGTCCCAGGATTGGTGTCATGAGACAAAGACCACAGATTGAAGGTACCCCATAACTAGAGGCAAATGGCAGTGTTGCTGGACAGTGGTAAGGGCTACTAGGACAGTGGCCAAAATACGACATGAAACAGACCAGCCCACACCTCAGTGTACCCTATTGTCAGATTTCCAGTAACCAGAGAGGAGAAAAGTCACCTCAGTGGGATCCAACAAGAACCCAAAACACAGCACAGGGACAGAGGCTTCTTGTCCCACCTCCATGAGGACACATAAGTTTCCCCTACACCAACACTATCTCAAGAAGTAAGAGGTAGAAAGGGGGCCAACTGTCAGATGACTTCTATTCCTGATGGAGACTTTATTCATTGGATTGAGTAAACATTTAACATAGAAAAATTTTAAATTGGAAAAGTTTTTTTGTTGTTATTTTTTTACATTTGAACCACTATTTTTTTTAATTGAAGTATAGTTGATTTACAATGTTGTTAATTTCTGCTGTACAGCAAAGTGATTCAGTTATATGTATATACATTCTTTTTTAAAAATATTTTTTCCACTATGGTTTATCATAGCATACTGAATAGTTCCTGGTGCTATATAGTAGGACCTTGTTGTTTATCCATTCCATATATAATAGCTTACATTTGCTAATCCCAACCTCAAACTCCATCCCTCCCCCAATCCCCTTCCCCTTGGCAAATACAAGTCTATTCTCTATGTCCATGAGTCTGTTTCTGTTTTGTAGATAGGTTCATTTGAGTCATATTTTAGATTCCACATATAAGTGATATCATATGGTATTTGTCTTTCTCTTTCGGACTTACTTCACTTGGTATGATAATCTATAGTTGCATCCATGTTGCTGTAAACTGCATTATTTTGTTATTTTTTACGGCCGAGTAGTATTCCATTATATATATGTACCACATCTTCTTTATCCATTCATCTGTCAATGGACATTTAGGTTGTTTCCATGTCTTGGCTATTGTGAATAGTACTGCTATGAACATAGGGGTGCATGTGTCTTTTTGGATTAGAGTTTTGTCTGGATACATGCCCAAGAATGGGATTGCTGGATCATATGGTAATTCTATTTTTAGTTTTCTGAGGAACCTCCCCACTCTTTTCCATAGTGGCGGTACCAACTTACATTCCCACCAACAGTGTAGAAGGGTTCCCTTTTCTCCACATTCTCTCCAGCATTTGTTATTTGCAGAGCTTTTTATGATGGCCATTCTGACTGGTGTAAGGTGGTACCTCATTATAGTTTGATTTGCATTTCTCTAACAATTAGCATTGTTGAGCATATTTTCATGTGTCTATTGGCCATTTGTATTTCTACTTTGGAGACATGTCTGTTTAGGTCTTCTGCCCATTTTTTGATGGGGTTGTTTGTTTTTTTGGTGTGTTGTTTGAACTGTTTGTATATTTTAGAAATTAAGCCTTTGTCAGTTGCATCATTTGCAAATATTTTCTCCCATTCTGTGGGTTGTCTTTTTGTTTTGTTTGTGGTTTATTTTCTTAGCCAAAATATTGAAGAGAGGAATATATCTTTAGTTTTATGTTTGCATTATATGATTCTGAGATCTCTTCAACATAGTTGAGTTATATGATTTTGAGATCTCTTCAACATCTATTTATTATTAAATTCCATTTATTATGTTTAAATTCTATTATATAAAACTATATCAAGCTTAATAAGTTAATTTTACCATTCACTTGCATTCTTATATCCTTTCTTTTCTTATTGAATTCTATCTGATAAGAATAGGTAAACAAAACACTGTCTAATTTGAATGATATATAACCATTAAATCCAAAGAAAACCCATAGTTAATTATTTTATTGTTCAATATTTTATATTTTTCTTTAAAAAATTTTCTTCTATGGTCAATCTATTTCTCTATTTTACTGTTTAAAAGTTCTTAAAAGGGCTTGAGTAAATATAATTAACAACTTTCACAACCATCATTAATTATGATTCCATTTTACTACTGAAATAATAAATATACATTTATACTTCAAAGTAACTGATAAAATTTTATTTTATCTCCAAGTTACCTGTATTTGAAAGTGAATAGTGAGACATTAACAATATATCAGGGGGGCTTCCCTGGTGGCGCAGTGGTTGAGAGCCCGCCTGCCGATGCAGGGGATACGGGTTCGTGCCCGGGTCCGGGAAGATCCCACATGCCGCGGAGCGGCTGGGTCCGTGAGCCATCAGAAGTATATATTCTTGTTCCTTGTTCACATCACTGATTTTATTTGCTTAGATGTGATGGTAATCTATACGATAGCATTCATCACACATATGTTGACTGTGCCGAAAATAACATTGCAGCAGGCATTTGGCTGTTTGGACTTTCAAAGGTTAAGGCCAAATATGAATCTAAATGTTAGATTTTGGCCAAATGCAGAAGAAAAATCAAAATTTGATACATCCCTAAATTATGTCCATCCTTTGGCAACTGTCCCACAAATCACCATGAGAATTGGGTGGTACTGGTCCAAGATAGAACTAACAGAAAATCACTTGGACCAGAAGCGCACCTTGACACAACACTAGGAGCCTGAAAGATATTTATTTGATTGACTTGAATAATACATATATGTACCCTGAGGCCAATGTATAGTACTTGAATGTTTTATCCATTTGAGTTTGCTTACTACGTACTATTTTTCTTTTGCAGTCATTTTAAGATTTTTTTAAAATATTAAATAAATATAAATTTGTAGAATTAGCCTTATTAATAAAGCTTCTATAATGAAAAATTAAACCTTTATTTTTTTAACTTAAGCAACACCAATATATTATCTTTCTGAAAGGGCAAAAATGATTCTTGTTAGTTCTGAAGTACTATTTTAAAGAGATTTTACTATCAGTTCTCATGGAACCAGTACTTGGACAATTTATGAAATTCACTGGCAGGCATTTTTTAAACATAGTTCTGAGTGATTACTGTTTGACACTTGCTTTTTGGAGTAGTTTGACCTGGAAATATTTTTTAAACGGTTGTATTCACCCTGATTATTGACCTGGATTGGTTTAAATGCTAGTTTGATGTGGCTCAATATTGTAGCAATGTTTGGAAGTTGTTGCCTTATGGGCATAGCAGCCTGCTTTCAGAAGGCTCCATACAGAGAGTGAATGGAACCACCTAATTCTGTTGTACATGTCTTTAGGCACATCTGATGCAAATCCGTTATAAACCCTGCATTTGTGCTCCAGATCTTGCCCTCTGACCTAGTTGGACTCATGTTGGTATGTGACTTCTGCCATAATATGATGATAACAGTTTCCAATAACTCTATACACATTTTTAATGAACATTAAGGACTGAGATCAAAATAGTTGAATGGTCTAAATATCATCTAGTCATAGTTTATACCTTGGGTTTATATTTATTTGGCCAAGGCTGGGCTTTTTCTCCACTGTCCACAGAATTTTCAGCTTCTCTTTATGCACTGTATAGGGGCTATAATAAAGTACAAGGCCGTAGTATGTCTTTATTTTATTTTTAAATTTGTGTGTTTGTGTGTGTGTTTGTGTGTGTGTGTGTGTGAGTGAGAGAGAGAGAGAGAGAGAGAGAGCTAGTATGTCTTTAATTACTTTGCTAGTAAGAAATGCAATTGATATCTTTCAGGAATCTTTCAGATTCCAGCACAATCATAAAATCATTCAGAAGGAACAGGAATAATAACAAAAAGGGGAAAAAAGATCCAAAAAGTAAATGAAAAATGGTTATCTAAAGGGATATTTGAAAATTGTTACATTATATTAGAAAGACATTCATTACCACTAGAATACGTTCTAGAACTGACCCTTCTCCCATTTCCCCCCTAAAAAACCACGGCAGCTTACGTATTCCAGATATTGTTTTTAGCTTTGAATGTATGATCATTATTTCAGTGTAAATAATCTATTTTACATAAGGTTATATTTATAAAACTCATGAATTTTTCTGCAAACAATATCCAAAAAAACTACAGCAACAAGATATTATAGAATATTTTCTCTTTAACTTAATCATCACTTATTTTCCTGAGTATTTTTGGAGTAGAAGAAATGACTTTTTTTTTTTTTGCTTTTTTTCTAGTTCAAGTCCATCAATATAAAATGAGTAATTTTGGTGGTGGAATTATCAGTTTTCTTTCTTATGCCCTGCTGTATTGATAGAATTTTTAAAATGTCTATTTCTATTTTTAGAAAAAAATCAAATCAGTTTTAAGGAATTGATAACTTAGTAGAACTAAACAAATTCCAAAAATGAATATCAGGAAAAAACTCTGTAATTTGAAATATAATAGTTTTGACTATTTTTTAAGACCTATCATTATATATTAAAAAAAAATGCTTGTTAGGCACCTTTTTTTTTTTCAAATGGCAGTTTTGACAGAATATCTACACATTCAAAAGTAAAGTGATAGCCAGTTAAGAAATTAAATATCCTTTCAGAACTATAACTGGTTGATATTTGGACTTTCAACTTATTTTGTTTAAAAACATAAAAAACAGTTGTATGTGTTTCTGGTAAGATTGTGGTCATGTAGAATATTAAAACTAATAGGAATCAGACCTCTGCACTTGAACCTACTAATGCTACCTTCTAACTAAATGGGCTTAGGTAATAATCTCAAACAAAGCATACAGATTTGGAAATAGTCTGGGCAGATTGTGCTTCTGAGGCATAATGGTATAGTGGAGAGGCCACAAGTTCTAGGAAAAGCCTAAATGTGTAGATTTCCAGCTTTCCCAACTGCTAAGTTTATAACCTTGGACAGTTTGTTCTTCTTACATTTAAATAGACATGATATGATAATTCAGAATTTGATGACAATATATCATGTATAAGCCTAGAACAGTATACAATAGATGGTTTAAAAAAATTAGTTTCCATACTATTATGTGTTTAAACACTTGGGGGGTTGCTACAGAGTTAATACGACAGTCATTAAGCACTATATCATACTAACAATAGTGATAATAACAATAACAACAATACCATGAAGAAAAAGAAGAAGGAGGCGGAAGATGGAGGGGGAGAAAGAAGAGGAGGAGGAGGAGGAAAGAGAAAGAGAACACGTAGAAGTAGCCAGATTAAGTGTTAGTCATTTATTTGAATAATTTTTAGTTTCTCCAAATGGTTTTCATTTAATACTTTAACTTTTGTATTATTTAGGCATAATTACATTAACATGGGATTTGGAAGTTAGTCTGACTTGGCTGCCATAACAAAACACTGCAATCTGGATGGCTTAAATGACAGACAGTTTTCGTTGTTTACTTTCTCACACTTTGGGAACTGAAAGTACAAGACTGAGGTGCCTACAGGGTTGGTTTCAGAAAAGACCTCTCATTTTGGCTTGTAGACTACCACCTTCTTACTACCCTCAAATGGCCTTTCCTCTGTGCACATGTGGGGAAAGAGAGCGAGGGAGCTCTGGTGTTTCTTCTGCTTCTGATAAGGAGGCCAGTCCTGTTGGATTAGGGCCCCACTCTTATGACCTCATTTAACCTTAAAGACTCAATGTCTAAATATAGTCATATTGGCGGTTAGGGCTTCAATATACAAATTTGGGGGACATGCAATTCAGTCCAGAACGGGGGTGGAAAACAACAAGGGGGATAGGAGTTTTGGTGAGAATTTAGTTGCTTCAAAAGCAAGGAAACTGGGCTTCCCTGGTGGTGCAGTGATTGAGAGTCCGCCTGCCGATGCAGGAGACACGGGTTCGTGCCCCGGTCCGGGAGGATCCCACGTGCCGCGGAGCGGCTGGGCCCGTGAGCCATGGCCGCTGAGCCTGCGCGTCCGGAGCCTGTGCTCCGCAGCGGGAGAGGCCGCAACAGTGAGAGGCCCGCGTACCGCAAAAAAATAAAAATAAAATAAAATAAAGCAAGGAAACTAGTTAGAAACCAAAAGAATCTAGTTTCTATAATTCACAATGTCATTTACCAACCTCCTGTTCCAGCAAGAAATATTATTTAAAGGCTTGTCCCATGTTGTTTTTCTTCATTTGTATCATTTTGCAAATAATGGCCCCTTAACAACTTTATTTTTCATATCATTTGTTGAAGGAAAATTATAATGTCATCAAGTAAGGGTTTTCTCTCTGACTTTCCATAGTAGACACAAACATTTACACATATTACTTGAGAAAAGGCCTTTTCCTCTCCCATTTTACAATTATAATTTCCATTAATGTTTATGACTGTTACATTTATCTCCAGAAGCTGTGGTGCTACCACCCTGTCAGCCAAAGCTCTCATCATCACATGGAGAATGTTTGATTTTAATGAAAAACCTGGACAATCACTATGCTGATTGCTTAGCTTGACTACTGACAGCAGCAGCTTTGTTATCACTGGGATTAATGCATTTTGGGGCCAACTTTTAATTTCAAGCTGTCTGTGAGGGGCTCTTTAGCCCAGGTAGTAAATATCTGTGCATGAATTGTAAGGCTCGGCCCAGTGGGTCCTCTTGTGATACTCAGTGTTGACAGCCCAGCCTCAGCCTCTACTCCTTGGGAAATTTTCTCCCTTGGATGACAAAAATGAGTCTAGTTGTTCTGACCTTCATTTTCTATTCCTTCAGGAAACTAATAAAATTTTTTTTAGCATTTAATGGAGATGTAGTTATTAGTACTATTTAATTATATAATTAGATGTAGTTATTAGTTCTTTAAATATTTCTCTTCATATTTTCTTGCTTACCTCATATTTTACTCAACTTTAATGATACAGCAAACTGGGCTTTATCATCGTCTTAAGTACCAAATTATGAAATGATTTTCTTCTTCAAATATCAATCTGTGTCTTTAATGGATGTTAAGTGATCAGAATCATCAAGGGTTCAACTCTAAAAACAGCTGATATTTTTACTATTTTATTTACCATGTAAATGTATGACTTTCAACCCTAATGATCATGGACTAAGAGAAGAGCTTTTAATTTTGTCTTTAAAATTAATACATATCTTTGATGCCTTAAATAATTTTAAAAATAAAATTAGGATTTCCCTTATGAGAAGGCTGAGATTTAAAACATTTACCTTAAAAATGATACTGGGTCTTCAAGATTCTCCAATCTTAGATCTATTTGACTGATTGCTAATCAGTCTTACAGCTATGGTTCTAGGTAGCTGTAGCTGATTATATCTGGGGTTTGCGATGAGGGATATATTGCCTAGAAATCATATTATTGACGAACTGAAATATTAAGGTCTCCTATAATCTTATGGTTCAGTGGACAATGAAAGTGCCTTTAGGGGCTGTAGACCCAAGGAAGGTAATTGTCAAGGGGTGGGATTTGGGGCTGCTGGTTGAAATCAAATATAAATGAGACATAATGAGCCTATCTTGTAAATAAATATTTACCGACATGAGTCTTATAGGAAAATTACCATTGTATTCTAAAGCTCCAATACATTAACCTGTGAACTAAACTTTATTTTGAGATATAGCATTGTCATATAATTTAGCTGTTTTCTTTGCATTAGTATTTATCAGTTCACGGACTGACCCATGCTACCTTCTGCCTCCTTTTCACTCAATACTGAGCCTCAAGCTGACAAAGATACCAGGTAGCCCCAATGCCAGCCTTCTGGAAGAGGCAGCTTGTTAATGATGGATGCCCTAAACATGCAGATCTTTCTGTCCTGCCACCTTATTCCAGAAGCTAAAGTGTTTCTTCTTATGTTACAGGAATGCTGAAGACTACTCAGTACCTTTAATTTATTGCATTTCAATACAAAAATTTTCTGCTGAAGGAAATAATTTTTTAAAAATTAGAGAAAGCTAATGTGCTATGAAAAAATTCCTGTTTACCAACTCAGATATGGCTAGTTCTAAGTCCCCATGTCCTCAGTCATTCATAAAGATGGTACCTTTATTAAATTGAAACAGCTGTATATTTTAGATCAAGGTTCTACTTCTAGCTCTTCACTGAGCCATTACATGACGGTCAAAGTAGGGAGTCAGTTTAGACGCAAAACGAGTTTTCCCACCAACTCTTTTTACTCAACTGTCTTTACGACAAAAATTCAACCAGTAGATGGCACTATTTCAGCGAGAAGAGCACACTTTGCCATAAAAATACACAGTTGTTGAATTTGAAAATAAGTGGAATCCTTCACATTTTATTGTGAGTCTCCCCCAATTGATCTGTATTCACATACCACAAAGAGTCATAAAATCAACACAGATTTCCTCATTCAAGCATGGACAGAAACTTGCTTCTGGAACTTAGCGTGTTTTTCAAATAATGGTATAAGGAAAGACATGATAAATTTAAAAGTATTAATTTGAGGACTTCGTTGTCAGCCTTTAAAATGTAAAATATAGGTATATGTATATATAGACATACAAATTTATATATTTTTAAATATAATTCAGTCATATGATACAATGTGAAAAGTGCTTCAGCCAAATGCAGTAAGTATACGAAGATCTTTTCTTCTCCCAACATATAAATAGTGGTAGATTTAACATAAAAAGTAAAAATTGTAAAGATTTAGCTATTTTCAGAAGCAAGACAATCATCTTTGTGGACAATAAATGGAACTGAAGCCCAAAGTGATAAATGAAGTCGGACCTGCAGGCCTGCCAGCCTTTGGGGCCAGAAACAAGCTGATGCTGCCAGGAAACTTTGATCCTTTTGGACAATGGAAACTAAATGTACCTCTTGCGGGATAAGGGACAGAATCCTGTTCTCTGCCTGAAATCAAAGACTCCCATTCACGGGGAAGAAAGCTCAAAAAAGCTGGGGCTTGCCTCTACAACTGTGGTCTGAGAAGGAGGAAGGAAGAAGCCTCCCAGTCAAGATCTGAGCCAAGCTGTCTACTGCCTCAATGACTGGTCTGAGATATTGTCAACATTGCTGTGCACAATGGCTCAAAATCACCAGTATTGTGTTGGTTGCCAAGTACAAGCCATTGTAATACTTGTAGGCTGGAGAGGTGTGGTTGAAATGGAAATTTTGGTCAACATTAGCCTGCAAATCAGTGTTCTTGACCACGTGAGGAAAAATTAAGAAAGAAAGCCAACACGCTAAACAATTTAAACAATGAAACATTCTATTTTAGTTTTGGAAGAAAAGAAACATAGGATTCAAAATTATAGTAATTAAATATTTCCAAATTTTAATAAAGATATGAGTCGTCATCTTGGCAATTAACTTTGAAAGCTAAGCAGGAAAACTAAAAGTATATCCACAGGGAGACACATCCTAGTGAAACTTCAGAATGTCAAAAATAAAGGCAAAAACCTTGAAATCTACCAGAGAAGACAGATCCCCACGAAAGAACCACAGTCAGACTAAAGGTAGACTTCACAAGAGCAACAAAGCATGGCAGAAGACAATGATAACTTACCATTAAAGTGCTGAGGATAAATATTTCCACCTAGGATATATTCAACAGAGAAGGGAAAATGTATTTTCACACACACACAGATACTAAAAGAATTTGCTATCCATATTTTTCTAGAAAGAATTACTCAAAGGTATACTGTAGCAAGAAGATTAAATCCAGAGAAAAAGAATAGGGAGCATGAAAAAATAGTGAGCCTGAAAACTGGTAAATACATTGGCAAATTTAACTATTAATTATGAAATAAAAGAATAACCAATCTAGGAGCTAAAAGAGATGAAACTAGAGTACTTGTCAATAGTAGCAGATTGGTTGGGTGAGAGGAGGGAGGTAAAGCCAAGATCCTTGCTTGATTTAGGAGGAAGATAAGGAATAATTTTATATATCATAGGAAAAAAATATACAGTCAAAAAATAAAGAAGGGAAACCAAAATGCAGGAAGTGAGTGAAGGGCTTGAAGTTATGTCTTAACCTTTTACACATTAAAAGACAAAATATATGAAGTAAACATGCCAGAATATTAACATTTATTGAATGTGGCGGTAGATACATAGGTATAGTATTCTTTATATTATTCTCTGTACTTTCCTGAATGGTGGAAATATTGCCAAATGTAAAATAATACCAAGGGAAAAGAAAAAGAAAAAAATGTATCATCACGCTGTAAGTTCATCAGTTCTTCCCCTTCTCAGTCCCTGCTACTGAAGTTTAAGAGACATGAAGCATTTTCCTAGAGCTAATATATTGGAGATCCCTGAAAAATAGGTTTCCTTAAAGAAATCAAACAAAAAGAAATAAAAATGAAAGATAAAACCTGCTCAATTTATGCTGTATATTATCTGCTTCTTTTCACTTTTGAAATCCTTAGTGTCATGTTCATTTTACATTTGTTTTAATTAATTTCTGCTAATTAAGCAGATCATCACTGGGGCACTTTGTGCCACACATACTTAAAATTATCTGCCTGCATAAGTACAAATTGAGAATCTTTCTCTAAGCACTAAATTTGCCTTAGGAAATAATACTGCAAGTATTATAATTGTGCATTGTGTGTGTTTCTATGAATCAGAAAATCTAACTGGACTACTGTGGCATTTTGAAAAAACATCTCAATTGGCAGTTCTATTAAAGAAGACAAGTTAGCCTTCTCCCAAATTTAGGGGCTTACACGGATGCGCATGACTAGTTTGGAACATAAATTTAAACCTGGGCAAATTAAAGGATTATTTTTCATAGGAAATATTGTCCAATACCATGCCACCTCTATTTCTGATATAAATGAGATTATTAAAATTTTAGCTTGCATAAAACCAATTAATAGTTCTCTTATGGAGGGAAAAAATATCTTATTTTCAGAGACAGTCACAAATTATACTTGGGTCCTAGACAAAGTAAAAACAAAACTACAGAAAAGCTTTGAATACCAACATGGTTTGAAAGGCCTAATGGGAAAAAATATTCAGTGCAAACCTGGATAAATAAATAGATTAAAAACCATCAGTGGCCTGACTCACAATGATAGATTGACAATTCTATTCATGTAACAAAAAGGAAATATGAAGCATAAACCTGTAAAACAAGAATGGATTTTGATAATAGGCCAGAATCGTGAAAGAAATCTAGAAGACAGAAACTCAATGGGATCAGATGTTAGAGTAGGGGTAGAGAAAATTATGACCAGAATATAGGCAGAGATGTGGTTTTGGATGGGAAAAGGCAGTTCATCCCATAATGCTCAGAGAAATCCCATGTTCAGAGTATACAAAAACACAGAGTAGGAAGGACCTCTAGAACAGTAATCAGGATCATTCAGTAAAGGCTGCATTCAAACAGATTCTGCAGTCAGGACTTTTTCCTGCTCATAATGCTCATGAATATGGAGTGACTAACAGTGCAGATGATAGGTTCCCTTCAGAAGTCAGTGTGTTCCAGAAGGAGAGAGCAGAGAGAATGGAGGGAATAAATTAAAGAACATTTTCAGAAGTAAGAAAAGATATCTCTTTAAATTTACAGGGTCTACCTAGTGTCAAATAGGATCAATAAAAGAACAGTCATACTTAGACATAGCCTAGAGAAGTTTTAGAATCATAATGTATTAGCTTCCTAGGGCTATTGTAACAAATTACAGGGTGCCTTAAAGAACAGAAGTCTATTCTCTCACATTTCTGAAGGCTAGAAGTCTTAAATCAAGGTGTTGGTCAGGCCATGTTCTCTTTGAAGGCTCTAGGAGAGGATCTTTCCTTACCTTTTCCCTGTGTCTGATGGTTGCTGACAGTGCTTCGTGTTTCTTGGCTTGTAGATACATCACTCCAATCTCTGCCTCTGTTATCACATGGCATTCTTCCTGTGTGTGTTTGTGTCCAAATTTCCCTCTTCTTATAAAGAAATCTGTCATTGGATTAATGCCCACCCTACACTAGTATGAGCTCATTTTAACTTGATAACATCTGCAGAGACTCTATTTCCAAATAAGGTCACATTCACAAGTGCCAGGAGTTAGGACCTGAGTATATCTTTTTGGGGAACACAATTCAACCTGCAACACGTAAAAACAATTTTAAAAAAATGAAAATCCTCCAGAATGATCATCATCACCAACGAAAAGACAGATTACTTATAAAGGAATAAAAATAAAATTGACAATCATCTACTAATCAACAGCACTGTATGGGAGAATAAAATGAAGTAATGTCTTCAAAGTATTGAAAAGACATAGTTTGAACCTAAAATACTATACCCCCAATAACTATCATTCAAATTGAGGACAAAATAAAGTGTTTTTTCAGTCAGGTAAGTCTTCTAAAAGTTAGCCCCTTGGACAAATTGCTGTTTCTTGGTAGACCCAACCATCATTCCCATCCTCTTTTCCCATAGCCTTATAATAGCCAAGGTTGCCCACATTATACATTTCTGGCCAATAATAAGTGAAATTTTTTCATTGAGTACCTGGGAAAGTTGTTTTTTTTTTCTTGATGCAGATTCTATTCTTTTCTTTTCCTACTAAGGCTTACATGAGACTTGTAGCAGTAGCTATTCTGTAACTATGAGGAAAAGAAAATTGCAGAGATTTTGGCCTAATGTTATGTAGTACTGAACCAACATCTTGTAGTTATAAGACACAAATCCCTATTTGTCTAAACTACTGTTATATGTGCATCTCACTTGCAGACAGGACATTCCTAATTAATACATTACAATTAGATCCTTTGAAATGATTATGTGAAAATTTAATACAGCAAATGAAAAAGAGAATCTAAGAGGGAATATGATGGAAGATGAAAACAGTGACGATCAAAGAAATCAGTAAATTTATAGTTAAATATACACAAGTGATGATGGAATTATGAACAAATTAGTAACATTTTAAAATTTAAATCCAAGAAGATTTCAGGTGATAATTTGGGAGGGTAGTAAAGGAGAGTGCAAATGGTATAATGTTTTTGATATATTTGGAGAGTCAATATTAACTGTACATATGTAGAATTAAACATTGAATTAAGATGGTCACAGAAAGAATAAAAAATAGATTAACTTCTTAACCAAGAAACACACACTCAAGGAAACACAATTATTCCAGTGAACTGTAGAAAAAGTAAGAAAGAACAAAAAGTGTGGGGAATAAAAAAATGTGAAATAAACTACAGAAATAATTCTGAACATATCACTTCCCATAATAAATATTCAGTAAATTACTCTATCAAGAAAAAGAGGGCTAGTCACACATGGTAGTGGGTGAAATATACAACCACAAGGTGTTTGCAGGAGACATAAGTAATATAAAATGAATTAAAAAGCTAAAAATAACAAGGTGAAAATAAAAATCTCAGACAACTGGCAACAAGAAGAACAGAAGTGGTAATATAAATAATATACAAAAGAATGTATACCTTCCATACATTTTTGACATCAAATAGTATAACAACAAGACAAATTAAGCAAAACCTAATAGAAACAGAGTTAATTTAATAAATTCTCAACTGTAATGGAAGACATAAACATATTTTTCTCAGAAACCAGCAGACTAAAGATATAAAAATAAATTAGAAAGTGAAAGATTGAATAAAGCCATCATAAAGCTTTATTTATAGTCATACATTCAACTTTATATCTTTTAAAGCACCCAAAGGATCTTTATAAAAGTTGATTGTACATTAAGTCACTAAGAAATTATTCAAAGCAGAGATTATATCAGTATTTTTTCTATATACAATATATTAAACTAAATTTTTTAAAAGCTGAGAACAGTTGTGAAATTAAAACTTGTCTACATTAGCATCAATATTTAACAGAATATGTGCAATACCTACAGAAAATAGAAAACATTGTTGGAAAAAATGGAAGCCCTAAATAAATGAAGAGATAGACCATGTTCGAGGATTGGAAGACTCAAGATTGTTAAGCTGTAACTTATACCCATAAATACATTTATGAATAAAAATATTTAACATCAAATGAGCCAAGGAGTTCAGAGAATATATTAAACTTGCATAATGTAAGAATGTAAGAAGAAAAAAATTAATAGATATACAAAATACTTAAAAAACAAACTAAAACAAAAAATTGTCTAATCAATAAAAACCAATACTAGTTAATTTACAGATGAAGAAAGTGGACAACCATTGGATAATGAAGAAAAAGAAGAAAAATGTGTCAAATTTTGGGAATGAGAAAGGGGACAGAGCAATTGATACAAATTTATATTTTTAATACAAAAATTTACATATAATTTTTAGTGTTTAGTTTGAGAATCTAAATCAAATAGATAAAATTTAAGGAAAATATAAAGTACCAACATGACTCAGGAAGTAGAAAACCCTACTGATTCAATAACTGTGGACAACTATATGAGTTAGATATTATCACCATTATTTTAAAAATATTATATCAACATTATTTCCAATTTATAAATTAGTATCTTAAGACACAGAGGGGTTAAGTAACTTGGTTAGGTGACACAGCTACTAAAAAGTAGAAGTCTGTCTACAAAATCCATGATCTTGAGCACCATATTATCCTATTCAAATAAAATTATGGTTTCATTTCTGCCATAAATAAGATTTTTTGCTATAACTTAAGAAATATCCCTGCATTAAAAAAAGCAAAATTTTTGATTTATTCAACTGTATTTGTCATATTATGACCATTTACTTCCAATCATTCCAGAAAGTATTAATTTGTCAATTCAATAAGCATTTGTTAAACATCTATTTACCTATCAGGCAAAATGGGCATTCTTGTCCTTGGGAACTCTGTTTAAACCGAGTTAATTTAGGGGACTTCCCTGGTGGTCCAGTGGTTAAGACTCCATGCTCCCAATGCAGGGGGCCGGGTTCGATCCCTGGTCAGGGAACTAGATCCCACATGCCGCAACTAAAAGAGCCCGCATGCTACAACTAAGACCTCACGTAGCCAGATAAGTAAATAAATATTAAAAACAAAACAAAAAAAAAAAACAAGTTAATTTATATTGAGTTAATATATCTTAATAATACTTTAATACTAACGTGTAGTAAGAATAGAAATAATGATGTGAACAAAGTTCAGTAGGTGGACAAAAATAGGAATGACTAACTGTGTGGAAATCAAGAAAAACCCATAATTTTCTGAGCATCTACTGAGTTCTAGGAAAAATAATACAATCATGGTTAAAAAAAAACTTATCAGAAAACCCTGAAAATTTCTAAAAATTATAAAGTATACCATAGTGTTCCTCACAATGAGCAAAAACTGCCATTGATAAAAACCAGGAACTGGAAATTGTAATTTCCTTCAATTCATTGTTAGAACCAATTTATCACGAAGACTGGCCTGTCAACTGTTTACATGAAAGCACTTCACGTATGTTAACGTTAAGAGGTAAACGTGTTTACCCATTTTACAGATGGAGTAACTGAGGCCCAGAGACACTAATTACCTTTCTCTAAAGACTATAATTATAGCACATGGAAGGCCTGGAACTAAACTCCACGTTATTTTTGTGTCTGTGAGAGGATAGTGATGAGAAGAGTGCAGGCAGGTGATGTTGCTCTCAGTTGATGATCTTGGAGAAAGATGTGGGAATTATGGGAGAGGAGCTCCCTGAGAGTGACAATCAGACTGGACCAAATGGAATATGGCGAGCAGGCCATCAGTAGAGTCGACTGAAGAAAAACGCACAATGTGAGAGCTGTGGGTTGTCTTATTTGGGGCAAAAGGAGGACTGTAGCCTGGGAGACAGCCTCTCAGATAGCTGTGAGGAACTGCTCTGAAGAGGTAGGGAGGAAGGTCAGGATTATATATGATTTTAGTCAAGGAGGGGTAGGTGCCATCAGGCACACATTTTGGCAGTAGGTTGCTGCTAGTCACAAGGAGCAGATGTCACTGTTAGTGATTTTAGTGCTTTTCTACATATGAGAAGATGCAAGGATTTGGGCTCATAAAGTCTTCTGCAGAAGATATCTACCCGAAGGCCTACTTTGCCAGTTTTTTCCAGAGCACAGAGTGCTTCATTCCTGATCTCCACCCTGAACTCCTTTCAGGGTGTGTTGAAGGTCAGCGACTTCAGTGGCTAGTGACTTAATCCTTGTAGAGGCAGATGGCAAGTGACAACTTTTGGTTGGCAGTAGAAAAGGTCTGGGGAGAAGCTACCGATCTGGGGTGTAAAAGAGACAGAAATAGGATGCTCATTGTCTGTGAGAAAGGAGTTGAGCCTTTAATAAGAGTATTTGATACGTGAAAGAGAAAGCTGGTGGGAAGGCAGGTAAATGGCAGAGAAGGGTGACCAGGGGCAGACACAGAAATGTAGCTTTGCAGACATCGATACTTTGCCTAAGGTTTGTGTTTCCTGTGGTCACCTGGGTGGGGACCAAGCAATGCCATACTTGAAGAAACTTTGCCATGTTCAGCTGTGAATGTAGGTAGCTCTGCTTAGAACCAGGCATTACTATAAAGGCCGTATTTTTCCAGGAGCTGCAACTGCTTGAGAACATTATATTAAGCCAGGAGTCAGTAAGTGTTGTGGGATAGTCAGGGTGATCTAGAGGGGGACTTCCTGTAGGGCAGAGAATGGGAGACCTCTGCAGAGGAAGCAGAGGACAGGATGAGAAGGGCTGGCAGACAGGTCAGTGGGGTCTCCCTCTCCATTATGCACCTTGGTACATCAGCAGATCATTTGGTCAGAAACAAAAGTCGCTTGGAACATCCTTGAATTTAGGTGGAAGGCCTATAGTCAAAGGAGGGATTCCGGCCTCCTGTGAACCTGGAGTCTTCATCTAAAAATGCATCTGCTCTGAGATCAGATCTGAAATACTAATAAACCCATTTCTCCTGAGATCCTTATATCTCCTATTGTTGATATCTAACCTAATTTTCTTCATTTTTTTCTTCTTTCAGACAAAAGCCAGCTACAATGGTGAGATGGGAAAAATTTGGTTTGGGCTTGTTTTTCCCAATTCTTGTAACTTTCTTTCTGAGACCCACTCCCCCAAGTGCCTACAATACTCATGCTGTCACTCCCAAGTATACCTCACCTCCTGTCATCACAATTACTTGTCCCTTGTTCATTGCCTTACTAATCCCATTGGGGGAAACCCTTACCTTACCTGTGGATGATAAAGGTATTATACCTAGCAGGGATGTTTGCATTTTAACTAAAGATACCTAATACCTAAAAATCCTTATGATGTGCAAATAAATATTTAAAAGTGGAATTTCAGGGGCCCAGGTAGGCTATGTATCAAAGAGATTTGTAAGATTGAAAAAAAAATTTTCTTGTGTGATATTTTTAATCTATAAAAACTGAGAGAAATAGACCAAAATTTCTTTTAGTCCCTATGGGAACTAATACTATTTTGATCTGCATTATGGAATATTGGGAAATGCATTTCCTCCAGATGCATGCCTGATTCTATTACAAAGGATTACTACAAAGCTACACACCTCATCTGTGCATAAGGCGAGCTCTAGCTACTGCTATCAGTTACATAATGCAAATAATGCCAACAATTAATTTTATCACCCTCTACCTACAGGTCAAAGAAGCCATATGAAATGCTATTACAGTTTTCAGGAGAGACAGGAGAACACAATTCAACAGACTGTATAGCTTTCCTTCTTTACACTGGAATAACTTTTCTTTATTTTGGAAGGAAGTCCAGAAAGGTGATAGCTGTGACAACTCACCCAGTACATTTAAATAGCCATCTGTTTTTAAAAAAAAAAAAAGAAAAGCGTTTTTCAAAGGATCAGCAGACAGAAATATAACAAGCACAGCTAGGATTGGTATTTTTAGTAATTGTCATTCTTATTGGAATAATTCCTTTCTGTCACTATTCAAAGCACAGTACATTCCACTTTTTTATAAGCATATACATTCTTATTGAACTTTTCATACAACATGACCCATTTCTATCCAATTGCCTCGCTTCTCCATTCTCAAACTAACCTCTGATGACTTCACCATTGGTAGCAATTTAAAGAAATTCCCTGATTGACATTCTCCATACCAGAATAGTAATTTCTCAATGACAGATGGTATCTAGCCTAATATCAATTATTAATTGGGGAATTTTTTTCTTGTAACAAAAATTCGGCCAAATCAACTAGTTATTGAGCTTCTACCATGTGTTCACATTTGGATGAAAAACTATAAAATGAAAGAAACTAATCGTTTCTGAGTGTCTACTATGGCTTTAGCACTTAAAAATAAATCACCTCACTTGAAATTCAGAGAAGTTAAGCCAGCTTCCCAAAGTCATAAAGATATATAAGCCTTGAAGTAATAGATTCAAGGTCAATTTCAAATCTGTATAATTTGAAAACTGATAAAAGACCCATCATAACATGCTACCTGCAGGCATAGAGAGATCTCTCAAAGTACAGAAAGCTAGGGGCAAGACTGCAGAGCAGAGAGAATGCCTAGATAATCCAAAACATGTCAGACGAACAGGTGAGAGAGCAAGGATATCCCAATTGCCAATAAATCTGTGACAGGAAATGTGGTGGACCTGGCTCTTCTTGAAGCAGGGAGAAGAAAAAGAGACTTCCTATAGATTTATATACTGGGGCTGGAAGTATGGAGTTTGTAGCTGGAAGAATGGTTTCAGTGTTGGGTATGAAGTGCTCTGGACATCAAAGTCAAGCCAGGAGGGAACAATGCTGTCACTGAGTCTCTGGGATGCCCCTCGCCACCCCTTCTTCCCAGGATAACAACCCTAAGCTCAAGGTTATGTCTAACTTCCAGCATCATAGAGTAACCAGTGAAGTTGATTCTTTGGACATTAGAAGAGCAGCACCCTCTCCCTGAGGCTACAGGCGGGGGCTGTTTCTGAGCAGAGCACGTGGGTGGCATAAATCATTCAACTCCCCCGTCATTATCCATATGCATGAAGGAAATGGATGTCTATCTAGAAGAGGAGAACTAAAAACGCTGTATCTGTGAGCTGCTCTAACACAGGGGCGAGGGCCTTGGGTGGCGTGGAGTGGCCATAGCTTAATGTAACTCTGGGGAGGGGAGGCACCTTCACATTTCCCGTAGCCACTGAGAAACTACTGCTAGACGAGCCACAGTAGTGTATGCCTCAGTCATTGTGGCTGATTGGTCAACCACCCTCATCCCACAGCAACATCCCACAGCCTTCAGAACAGAAACAGAAACCAGCAAGGAACCCTTCCCTCCAGGTAAAGGGCCGATCAGATAGCTGCTGTTCTCTTAGTGGGATGACACTAATAAGGTCAAATACCTTGCAAAAAGTAAATGCCAGATCCTGGTATTTATTAGGAAGTTGTAGACAAGACAGATGAGACATCACTCTTGTTGATTGGAGGTTTAGAGTCAATTAGTTTTTATTTATTAAAAATAACATTTTTGTATCCTAAGCTGATGGGTAGAACAAATCAGTTATAGTATGTGCCTTCCTCTAGCATCAGTCCGTCAATTTTTCTATTCAAATACTGTAGAAATCTGACTAGAATAGTAGCTTTCAAATATTTATGAACTTGAACTTAAAATAAATATATCTTACATTGTGGAACAGAAAACATATACATACATGTAAAATGGAAATGAAAGCTTCACAAAACAATACTTTCCTTGATCACGTGCAGTGTGCTTTAATAGCTTCTTTTATTTTTAAAAAAATATTTGTTAAATAGATTGGAAGCTGCAGTTAGAAGATCACTGGCTTCGAATAGTCCATCAGAGAGAAACTAAAACTGGCTGGCTATGCTTTGACTGAAAGAATGAACATGTACCAGTTCCATGGAATCACCCCATTTGCAAAGTGTTCATATACATCTTTATAATATACCATTTTAGAATTTTTTTGAACAATTCTTATTATACTTATAATAAAATTAATATTTCCTCTTTTAAACATTTGATCTCTAGCCCCTTTCTTCCTTTCTACATATATCACATTCATGTATTTCTTCAAATTTCACTAACTCTTGTTCGATAATGTCTTAGGCTTCTTTAATGCCTTATTTTATCTACGTATTTTATCTATGTATCTAGACTTGATCTCATTCAAAAAAGTTAGTTGCTCAGATAAAATTCCTTTTCTTTTAATAGACTTTCTTTTTTAGAGCAGTTTTAGGATGACAGCAAAATTGAGAGGAAGGTAAAGAGGTTCTCATACACTCCCTGTCCTCACACATGCTTAGCCTTCCCCATTATCAAAATTTCCTCACCGGATGGCACTGATGAACCTACATTGACACATCAGTATCATCCAAAGTCCATAGTTTACATTAGAGTTTACTCTTGGTGCTGTACATTGTATAAATTTGGGCAAATCTATAATGTCATGTATCTACCACTGTAGAATCATAGAGTAGTTTCATTTCCCTAGTGATCCTCTGTTCTTCTCCTACTCATCCCTTGCTCCCCACTAACCGCTGGCAATCTCCATAGTTTTACCTTTTCTAGAATATCATATAGCTGGAATCATATAGTATGTAGCCTTGTCTTTCACTTAGTAATATGTGCTTAATATTCCTCCATGTTTTTTCATGACTTGATAGCTCATTTATTTTTTAGTACTGAATAATATCCCACGTACTGCAGTTTATTTATCCATTCATCTACTGAAGAGCATCTTAGTTGCTTCAAAGTTTTGGCAATTATGAATAAAGTTGCTATAAATATCTGCGTGCAGGTTTTTGTGTCACATGTTTTCAACTCCTTTGCATTAACACGAAGGAATTTAATTGCTGGACCATATGGTAAAAGCATGTTTAGTTTTGTAAGAAACCACCAAACTGTCTTCCAAAATGGCTGTACCAATTTGCATTCCCATCAGCAATGAATAATAATACCCCTTGCTCCATCTCCTTGACAGCATTTGGTGTTGTCAGTGCTCAAGATTTTGTCTGTTCTAATATGTTTATCTCGTTGTAATTTGCATTTCCTTGATGGCATATGATATGGAGCATCTTTTCAGATACTTATTTGCCATCTATCTATCTTCTTTGGTGAGGTGTCTATTAAGGTCTTTGGCCCATTTTAAAATTTATTTGTTGTTTGTTTTCTTATTGTTGAGCTTTAAAGATTCTTTGTGTATTTTGGATAACATTGTTTTACTAGATATGTTTTTTGCAAATATTTCCTCCCAGTCTGTGGTTTGTCTTTTTCTTTTCTTTTCTTTTCTTTTCTTTTCTTTTCTTTTTTAAAGGGCTTTTAAAAAATTATTTTTACTTGACTACATTGGGTCTTCGTTGCTGCGTGCGGGCTTTCTCTAGTTGCAGAGAGCGGGGGCTACTCTTCATTGTGGTGCGCGGGCTTATTGCGGTGGCTTCTCTTGTTGTGGAGCACGGTCTCTAGGTGAGCAGGCTTCAGTAGTTGTGGCACACGGGCTCTAGAGCGCAGGCTCAGTAGTTGTGGCACCCAGACCAGGGCTCGAACCCATGTCCCCTGCATTGACAGGGGGATTCTTAACCACTGCGCCACCAGGGAAGTCCTCTTTTAATTTTCTTGACATTTTTGCAGAGCAGAAAGTTATAATTTGAATGAAGTCCAGCTTATTGATTCTTCCTTTCATGGATCATGATAAATCATTGCGAAGCTCAAGGTCATTTAGATTTTTTCCTGTTATCTTCTAGGAGTTTTACACTTTTGCATTTTACATTTAGGTCTATGATCCATTTTGAGTTAAATTTTTGTGAAGGGTCTAAGATCTGTGTCTAGATTCACTTTTTTGCATGTGGATTTCTAGTTGTTGCAGCACCATTAGTTGAAAACACTGTTTGCTCCATTGTGTTTCCTTTGTTCCTTTGTCAAGGAGCATAGAACCACTATATGTGGTTCTATTCCTAGGATCTCTATTCTGTTCTGCTGATCTATTTGCCTTTTCTTTTGCCAATACCACCCTGTCTTGATTACTGTAGGTTTATAGTAAGTCTTAAATGGGTACTGTCAGTCCTCCAATTTTGCTCTCCTTCAGCATTACATTAGCTATTCTGGTTTTACCTCTTCATATAAACGTTAAAATCAGTTTGTCAGTATTCAAAAAATAATATGCTAGGATTTTTATTAGGAATGCAGTGAATCTATAGATCAAGTTGGGAAGAACTGATATCTTGATAATATTGTCTTTCTACCCATGAACACAAAGTGTATTTCTGTTTATTTCTATGAATTTTTTCATCAGAGTTTTATAGTTTTCCTCATGTAGATCTTGTACTTATTTTGTTAGATTTATACCTACATATTTCATTTTGGAGGTACTAATGTAAATGGTATTGTATTTTTAATTTCAAATTTTGCTTGTCCATTGCTGGTATATAGGAAATTAATTGCCTTTTGCATATTAACTATGTGTCCTGCAAACTTGCTATAATCACTTATTAGTTCAGGAGGGTTTTTTGGTCATTTCTTTCCAATTTTTCACAGAGATGATCATGTCATCTGCAAACAAAGACAGTGTAATTTCTTCTTTCCTAATCTGTATACATTTTCTTTTATTTCTTTCTCTCCTCTCCTCCCTTCTCCTTTCCTCTCCTTTTCTTGTCATATTGCCTTAGCCAGGATATTCAGTAAAATGTTAAAAAGCAGCAGTGACAGCTCGATTTTGTTCCTGATCTTTGTGGGAAAGCTTAGAGTTTTTCACCATTAAGTATAATGTTAGCTATTGGGCTTTTTTGTAGATCTTCTTTTTCAAGTTGAGGATGTTTTCTTCTATTCCTAGTTTATTGAGGGTTTTAAAAATCATGAATGGATGTTGAATTTTGTCAAATGCTTTGTCTGCATCTATTGATATTTGATTCTTCTTCTTTGACTTATTGATATAATAGACTACATTAATTGATTTTGCAGTGTTGAATCAGGCCTACCCACCTGGAATAAATTCCACTTGGTCATGATGTATACATTTTTCAATATATTGTTGCACCCAATTTGCTAATATTTTGTTGAGGACTTTTGCTTATGTTAGTCTGTAGTTTTCCTTTCCTTGTAATCTCTTTGTCTGCTTTTGGTATTAGGGTAATGCTGACTTCATAGAATGAGTTAAGAAGTATTCCCTTCTTGTCTATTGATATTTTCTGAAAGAGACTGTAGAGAATTGATAAGAGTTATTCCTTAAATGTTTGGTAGAACTCACCAGTGAACCCATCTGGGCCTGGTGCTATCTGTTTTGGAATATTATTAATGATTAATTTAATTCCTTTAATAGATATCGGCCTATTCAGATTGTCTGTTTCTTCTTCTTTTTTTTTTTTTTTTTTTTTTTTTTTGTGGTATGCGGGCCTCCCTCTGTTGTGGCCTCTCCTGTTGCGGAGCACAGGCTCCAGACGCGCAGGCTCAGCATGGCTCACGGGCCCAGCCGCTCCGCAGCATGTGGGATCCTCCCAGACCGGGGTGCGAACCCGGTTCCCCTGCATCGGCAGGCAGACGCGCAACCACTGCGCCACCAGGGAAGCCCCTGTCTGTTCCTTCTTGTGTGAGTTTGTCAGATTGTGTCTTTCAAGAAAGTGGTCCATTTCTTCTGGATTATCAAATTTGTGGGTACAGAGTTGTTCATAAAATTTTTTAAATTATCCTTTTAAGGTCCATGGGATCTGTAGTGAATTCCCCTTTTTCACTTCTGATATTAATAACTTGTGTCCTTTTTCTTTTTTTCTTAGTTAGCTCAGTTAGAAGCTTATCAGTATTATTGATCTTTTCAAAAAACCATTTTTTGGCTTAATTAAATCTCTCGATTTCCTACTTTCAATTTTATTGATTTCTGCTCTAATTTTTATTATTTCCTTTCTTATGCTTACTTTGGATTAAATTTGCTCTTTTTTCCTAAGTTAGAAGTTAGAAGCTTATGATTGATTTTAGATCTTTCTTTTCTTCTAACATACGCATTCAATGCTGTGATATTTTTCCCTCTATGTACTGCTTTTGCTGCATCACACAAAATTTGATGTTGTGTTATCATTTTCATTTAGTTCAAGATAATTTTTAATTTCTCTTCAAAGTTTTCTGACTCAAGTGTTATTTAGAAGTGTGTTCTTGATATCTAGGTATTTGGGGATTTTCCTCCTATATTTCTGTTATTATTTTCTAGTTCAATTCCATTGTGGTTTGAGAAAATACATTGTATGACTTCTGTAATTTTACATTTGTTAAGGTTTATTATATCACACAGAAAGTGGCCTATCTTGGTGAATATTTCATGTGATCTTGAGAAGAATGTGGGTCCTGCTGTTGTTCCATGAAACAGTTTATAGGTGTCCATTATATTCAGTTGATAAACGGTGTCGTTGAGTTCAACTACGTTCCTACTGATTTTCTACCTTCTGGACATATTCATTTCTAATAGAGGAATGCTGAAGTCTCCAACTATAATAGTGGATTTATGTGTTTCTCCTTGCAGTTATATCAGGTTTTGTCTCATGTGTTTCGAAGCTCTGTTGTTAAATGTGTACATGTTAAGGAGTGTAAAGGCTTCTTGAGAATTGGACCCTTTAGCATTATGTAATGACCCTCTTCATCCCTGAAAACTTTTTGATAATTGTTAGCATGATATATCATTCATTTACTTTTAATCTATATGTATCTTTGCATTTAAACTGTGTTTTTTGTAGACAGCGTATGGTAGAGTCATGTTCTTTGATCCACTCTGGTAATCTTTGTCTTAAAATTTGTGCATTTATATAGTTAACACTCAACGTGGTTACTGTCATAATTGAATTAATATCTACCATATTGGTTACTTGTTATTTTTTTCTGTTTTTGTCTTTTACTCTTTTTCTGCCTTTTACTAAACATTTATTTGATTCCATTTTCTGTCCTTTCTTAGTATGTCAGCTGGTACTTCTTTTTATATATATATATATTTTTTTACTGCTCACTCTATAGTTTGCTGTTTACATTTACAACTAATCTAAGTCCATCTCAAATTATGCTATACTACTCATCGGTAATGCAAGTACCTTATAATAACAAAATAATCCTAATTCCTCCCTCCCATCTCTGGTATCATTTCTATCATTTATTTCACTTATTTATGAGCATACATATGAGTGTACATGCATACAAACACACATACAAACATATGCATACCTAATCAAATACTTTGTTGCTATAATTATTTTTGAAGAAACTATTATCTATTAGATCAACTCAGAATAAGAAAAAAGTTTTAATTTTATCTTATTTCTCCAGTGCTCTTCGTTTCTTTATTTAGATCCAAGTTTCTGATCTATACCATACTGTTTTTACCTAAAGAACTTCTTTTACAGTTTCTTACAAGGCAGGTCTACTGGCAATACATCTTCTCAGTTTTTGTTTGTCTGAGAAATTCTGTATTTTTCCTTAACTTTAAAAAAACTAATGTATAGTTTATTTACGATATTAGTTTCAGGTGTATAGCATAGTAATTCAGTATTTTTGAAGATTATACCCCATTTACAGTTATTATAAAATAATTGCTACATTTTCCTGTACTGCACAATATATCCTTGTAGCTAATTTATTTTATGTATAGTAGTTTGTATCTCTTAATCCCCACCTCTATTTGACCCTCCTTAATTCCTCTCCCCACTAGTAAACACTAATTTTATTCTCTAAATCTGTGAGACTGTTTCTGTTTTGTTATATTCATTCTTTGTTTTATTCTTTAGATTCCACATTTAAGTGATAACGTATAATATTTGCTTTTCTTGTCTGACTTATTTCACTAAGTATAATATCCTCTAGTTTCATCCACATTGTTGAAAATGGCAGCATTTCACTTTTTTTATGGATAAGTAATCCTTAATTGTGTAGGTACACCATATCTTCTTTATCGATTCATCTGCTGGTTAACACTTAGATTGCTTCCATATCTTGGTTTTTGTAAGTAATGCTGCCATGAACATTGAGGTGCATGTACCTTTTCGAATTAGTGTTTTCATTTTCTTTAGATATATATCCAGGAGTGGAATTGCTGGGTTATATGGCAGTTCTATTTTTTGATTTTGAGGAACCTCCATACTGTTTTCCATAGTGGCTGCATCAATTTATATTCCTACCAGCAGAGTACTAAGGTTTCCTTTTCACTATATCCTCACCAACACTTGTTATTTAGTCTTTTTGGTGACTCTGACTGGTGTGAAGTGATATCTCATTGTGGTTTTGATTTCGTTTCACTGGTAATTAGTGATGTTGAGCATCTTTTCATGTGACTGTTGGCCATCTGTATGTCTTCATTGGAAAAATATCTATTCCCATCTTCTGCTGAATTTTTAATTGGGCTGTTTGTTTTTTTGATATTGAGTCATATGAGTTATTTCTATATTTTGGATATTAATCCTTTATCAGTCATATCATTTGCAAATATTTTCTCCCTTTCAGTAGTTTGTCTTTTCACTTTGTCGATGCTTCCCTTTGCTGTGCAAAACTTTTAAGTTTAATTAGGTCACATTTGTTTGTTTTTGCCTTTGTATTCTTTCCCTTAGGAAACAGAGCCAAAAAAACATTGCTATGATTTACATTAAAGAGTGTTTTGCTGGGCTTCCTTGGTGGCATGTGGTTAAGAATCTGCTTGCCAGTGCAGGGGACATGGGTTTGAGCTCTGATCCGGGAAGATCCCACATGCCGCAGAGCAATTAAGCCTGTGCACCCCAACTACTGAGCCTGTGCTTTAGAGCCTGCAAATCACAACTTCTGAAGCCCGTGCACCTAGAGCCCATGCTCCACAACAAGAGAAGCCACAGCAATGAGAAGCCCTCACACACCACAACAAAGAATAGCTCACTGCAACTAAAGAAAGCCGTGCACAGCAATGAAGACCCAACGCAGCCAAAAATAAATAAATAAATATTTTTAAAAAAAGAGTGTTCTGCTTAGGTTCTCTTCTAAGAGTTTTATGGTTTCTGGTCTTACATTTAGGTATTTAATCCATTTTGAGTTTTTTTTGGTATATAGTGTGAAAAAAAAGTTCTACTTCCCTTCTTTTACATGTAGCTGTCTAGTGTTCCCAGCATCATTTATTGAGCAGACGGTCTTTGTCCATTGTATATTCTTGCCTTCTTTGTTGTAGATTAATTGACCATAAGTGCATGGATTTATTTCTGGGCTCTCTATTTGGTTCCATTGATCTACATGTCTGTTTTTATGCCAGAACCATGCTGTTTTGATTATTGTAGCTTTGTAGTATAGTCTGAATAAAGGTAGAATAACAACATCAGCTTTGTTCTTTTATCTCAAGATTGCTTAGGCAATTCAGGGTCTCTTGGGGTTCAATATAAATTTTAGGATTATTTGTTCTAGTTCTGTGAACAATATCATGGGTATTTTGAAAGGGATTGCATTAAATCTGTAGATTGCTTTGGGTAGTATGGACATTTTAGCAATACTAATTCTCCAATCCACAGACAAGGGATATCTTTCCATTTTTTTGGTATTGTCTTCAATTTCCTTCCTCAATATTTTAGAGTTCTCAGTGTCTAGGTCTTTCATCTCCTTGGTTAAGTTTATTCCTAGGTATTTCATTCTTTTTCATGTGATTTTAAGTGGGATTGTTTTCTTGATTTCTATTTCTGATAGTTTATTATTAGTATATAGAAGAGCAACAGTTTTCTGTATATTAATCTTGTATCTTACAACATTACTGAATTCATTTATTAGTTCTAATAGTTTTTCGGTGGAGACTTAAAGGTTTTCTATATAAAGTATCATGTCGTCTGCAAATAGGGACAGTTTGACTTCTTTACTTCCAGTTGGATGATATTTTTCCTCTGATTGCTGTGGCTAGGTCTTCCAATACTATGTTAAATATAAGTGGAGAGAGTGACATCCTTGCCTTGTTCCTGATTTTAGAGGAAAAGTGTTCAGCTTTTTCTCCATTTGGTATTATGTTGACTGTGGGTTTGTCATAAATGGCCTTTATTATGTTGAGATATGTTCCCTTTAGAACAACTTTAAAAAATTTTTATTTATTTATTATTCATTTGGCTGCATTGGGTCTCAGTTGCGGCATGTGGGCTCTTCATTGCGGTGCACGGGCTTAGTTGCCCTGCAGCATGTGGGATCTTAGTTCCCTGACCAGGGATCGAACCCGCATCGTCTGCATTGGAAGGCAGATTCTTAACCACTGGACCACCAGGGAAGTCCCTAGAACAACTTTGATGAGAATTTTTATCGTGAATGGATGTTGAATTTTGTCAAATGCCTTTTCTGTGTCTATTGAGGTGATCATGTGATTTTTATCCTTCCTTTTGTTAATGTAGTGTATTACAGTGATTGATTTGCATATGTTGAACTATCCTTGGCTCCCTATAATAAGCCCCACCTGATCATGGTGTATGATCCATGTTATGCATTGTTGAATTTGGTTTACTAATATTTTTTTGAGGATTTTGGCATCTATATTCATCAGAGATATTGGCTGGTAGTTTTATTTTTTATTTATTTTTTATCATAGTATTTGGTTTTGATATCAGTGTAATGGTGGCCTCATAGAATAAATTTGGGAGTATTCCCACCTCTTCATTTTTTTTGGAACAGTTTAAGAAGGATAGCTATTAGCTCTTCTTTATGTTTGGTAGAATTTCCCTGTGAAGCCTTCCAGTTCTGGGCTTCTGTTTGCTGGATTTTTTTTTTAATTACAAATTCAATTTTACTACTAGAGATTGGTCTGTTCAGATTATTTATTTCTTCCTGATTCAGTCTTGGCAGTTTGTATGTTTCTAGAAATTTGTCTGTTTCTTCCAGGTTGTCCAATTTGTTGGCATATGACTGGTCATAGTATTCTCTTATGCTTTTTTGTATGTCTGTGATATAGGCTGTTATTTCTCCTCTTTCATTTCTTATTTTGTTTATTTGGCTCCTCTCTGTTTTTTTCTTGATGAGCCTTGCTAAAGGCTTATAAATTTTGTTTATATTTTCAGGAAACCAGCTCTTGGTTTTATTTATGTTTCTGTTGTGTTTTTGGTCTCTATCTTATTTATTTCCTCTCTGATCTTTATTATTTCCATCCTTCTGCTGACATTTGGCTTTGTTACTCTTTTTCTAATTCCTTTAGATGGTAGGTTAGGTTGTTTATTTTATAATTTTCTTGTTTCTTGAGGTAGGTCTGTACTGGTATAAATTTATCTCTTACAACTGCTCTTGCTGAGTCCCAAAGATTTTGGTAAGTTTTGTTTTTAATTTCATTTGTCTCAAGGTATTTTCTGTTCCCTCTTTGATTTCTTCATTGACCCATTGTATTTTTTAGTAACATGTTGTTTAGTTTCCACACATTTGTGTTTTTCCCATTTTTCTTTCTGTAGTTGACTTCTAGTTTCATATGATTGTGGTCAGAAAACATGCTTGATATAATTTCTATCCTCTTAAATTTATTGAAACTTGTTTTGTGACCTAGCGTGTGGTCTGTCCTGGAGAATGGTTCATGTGCACTTGAAAAGACTGTGTATTATGCTGTTTTGGGATGGAATGTCCCATTGATATCTATTAAGTTCAACTGGTCTATCGTGTCATTTAATTCCACTGTTGCTTTATTGGTTTTCTGTCTTGATGATCTCTCCATTAATGTAGTTAAAGTCCACTACTACTATTGTATTATTGCCAGTTTCTCCCTTTATGTATATTAATATTTGCTTTATATATTTAGGTTCTCCTATATTACCTGCACATATATTAAAAATGTGATATCCTCTTCTTTTATTGATCCCTTTATCATTATATAATTCCCTTCTTTGTTTTTGTTATGGACTTTGATTTAAAGTCCATTTTGTCTGATATTAGTATTGCTACCCCCACATGCTTGTCATTTCCATTTGCATGAAATATATTTTTTCATCCCCTCACTTTAAGTCTGTGTGTGTCTTTAGCATTGAAGCTAGTCTCTTGTATTCAGCATATAGATGGGTCTTATTTTTTTATCCAGTCAGCAACCTGTGTCTTTTGATTGGAATATTTAGTCCACTTACATTTAAAGTAATTATTGATAGATATGTACTTATTGCCATTTTGTTACTTATTTTCCAGTTGTTTGTGTATCTCTGTTCTTTTCTTCTTCTTTCAGTTTCTTACCTTGTGGTTTGATGATTTGGGGAGGAGTATGCTTGGAGTCCTTTTTCTCTCATTTTTGTGAGTAGGTTTTTGATTTGTGGTTACTATGGGGTTTGTAAATGTTGACTTATAAATATGTCTACTTCTTTTAAACAGGTAGTCTTTTAAGTTCAAACACATTCTAAAACATCTATGTTTTTCGTCCCCTCCCTCACCTTTTGTGTTTTTAATGTAATATTTTACATCTTCATGTTTGTCCCTTTGCCGATTACTGTCATTGTAGTTGATTTTACCGTTTTTTTTCTTTTTGTCTTTTAAGCTTCGTACTAGCTTATTTAACTGGCTGATCCTCAGCTTTTACTATATTTTTGCCTTTACTAGTGGAACTTTTCCTTTCCTATAGATTCTTCTTGTTGTAGACTTTTCTTTTCCATGTACATAAGACCCTTTAATATTTTTTTTAGAGTAGGTTTAGTATTGATGAACTCTTAGTTTTTGCTTGTCTGAGAAGTTCTTTATCTCTCCTTGAATTGTAAATGATAATCTTGTGGGGTAGAATGTCCTAGATTGCAGGCTTTTCCCTTTGAGCACTTTAAATATATTATGCCACTGCCTCTGGCCTTCAAAGTTTCTGCAGAAAAATCGGCTGATAGCTCCATGGGGGTTCCCTTGTAACTGACACTTTGTTTTCTCTTGCTACCTTTAGAATCCTCTCTTTATCTTTAACTTTTGCCATTTTAATTATCTTCGTGCTTCCTTTACCTGGATATCTGTTTCCTTCTTCAGGTTTGGGGATTTTTCAGCTATAATTTCATCAAATACATTTTCTACAGCTTTCTCCCTCTCTTTTCCTTCTGGTAGCTCTATGATGTGAATGTTGGTGCACCTGACGTTGTTTCAGACATCCCTTAAACTGTTTGCATTTCTAATATTTGTTTTTCTTTTTGCTGTTCTAATGCTGTAATTTTCATTGTTTTATCTTCCAGATCACTTATGCATTCTTCTTTTACCCCTAGTCTGCTGTTAATTCCTTCTAGTGTGCTTTTCATTTCAGTTATTGTGTCCTTCATTTCTGACTGGCTCTTTTTTATATTTTCTGTTTCCTTGTTATAATTCTCACTGTGTTTTTCTACTCTTTTCATTGATTCAGTTTGCATTCTTTTTTTTTTTTTTTTTTTGTGGTATGCGGGCCTCCCTCTGCTGTGGCCTCTCCCGTTGCGGGGGACAGGCTCCGGCCGCGCAGGCTCAGCGGCCATG
>NC_041220.1:10544654-10581037 GCF_002837175.3 Physeter macrocephalus
TGCTGTGGCCTCTCCCGTTGCGGAGGACAGGCTCCGGACGCGCAGGCTCAGCGGCCATGGCTCACGGGCCCAGCCGCTCCGCGGCATGTGGGAACCTCCCAAACCGGGGCGTGAACCCGGTTCCCCTGCATCGGCAGGCGGACGCGCAACCGCTGCGCCACCAGGGAAGCCCCATAGTTTGCATTCTTATTACTAATTCTTTGAACTCTTTATCTGGTAAATTATTTCTGTTTCATTAGATTTTTTTCAGAGGTTTTCTCTTGTTCATTTGAAACAAATTCTGTCTTCTTATTTTGCTTAACTTTCCCTTTTTCTCTGAAATTACATGAAACGATTACCTATTCTGGTCTTGTGTGGGTGTCCTTGAAGGGGTGTTCTTGTGTGGGGGCATCCCTATGCAGTATATGTGTACCCAGTGTCTTTTGTGGGAGAGCTGGATTGAAGTGAGCATGAGCCATGTCTTCCCCCAGTGTGTGATGGCAGCTATTACCATGGTAGGCAGTGGGGCTGGAGGTGGAGGGGCTAGAGCTAGAGGCTGGTGTGAGCTGGGGCTTTTCCTCTGCTCAGTGACCAACATCACTCTATTGATTTGGGATCTGGTCCCACACTGGAGCAGAGGCCCTGATGTTTGGGTCCTAGCTGGCTCCATTCCCTCCAAGTGTGTGCTCTCCACTCTCCCAGCCCTGGCACCTTTGACCCATAGGGGAGTAGTGTTGGAGCAAGAAGAGCTGGATGGGTACTCAGCATGGGTCAGGGCCTGGACTGGATTGGTCCTGGTCCCAGTCAGAGTTCCAAACCTTTCCCAGTGTGTTGCCTCCAGAAGTGCCAGCAATGGCTGCCCTTGCCCCATTCAGATTCTGTTCTGGGTCTGAGCTGGCTCCATGCATATGCACTGTGCACTCTCCTCAGTTGGTGCAGCCCTTACCCTAGTGTGGGGCTGTGACATGGAGCAAGAGGGGTTGGAGTGGGTGTGTGTTCCAAGCTGGGCCGCACGCATGGGTGGTCATGGATTAGGCTCTGACAAAACCCCAGCAGGTTAAGCGCTGTTAAAATAGTGTCTCCTGAGGGTAGACCATGTTAAGGAGAACAGAATGCTCTGGTGTATTTCAGGTTAAATCCTTTTTTCTCCCCCTGCTGGAAGCATGAGGAGAATTTTTTTTCTCTGATATTCATTGATAATATGAGAACCTGGTAGAGCTCCAGGAGGTAAAAATTCACAAAAGTATGGGCACATTTCCCCCGCCCACCAATGACTTGGTCTCCTTGGAGGTTTTATTTCTCAAACTTATTCACACTGAGACTCCAGCAATTCATTAGTTATGGTTCAGATTTTCCTATCTCAGTACTGGTTCCCATGGAGGATGCTGCTCATGGGTTTCTGCTCCAGTAAATTGTGATCCTTTGTGTTTGCCTGTCAGTCTCTCCAATTTGAGGGGCAGTGGTTTTACCTGTGTTCTCACTTCTCTTACAGCTCTAAGAAATGTTGACTTTTCAGTTTATTCAGCTTTTTATACTTACTAGGTAAAAAATTAAGGAGTGTTGTTAGGAAGGAGTGGTGCCTTCCAAGCTTCTTGCATGTAGGACTGGAAATTGGAACACAACAATTTCTTTTAAAATATGTTTTTCTGTTTTTTCCAATGTTAATTTTTACTAAGTTTTTCAAAAATAGAATTTTTGGTTTCAATTTGTCATTGGTGCATTTGGATATTTTTGCAAATAGTGCTATTTTGTTTCTCTACAAAATTCTGCTGACGTATTTTCCAGCCTTCCCTCAGTAGCCACATGTCGAGAATCCTCACTAAAACCTCCCTGCTTATAGTTTTAGACATTTCACAAAACCCAAACATGAACATTAAAACTTATCAAGAGTTATTCGTCATTTAAGCCTCTCATCAAACAGATATTTCTCTTCCTCTGAATTGTCATTCATATAATTCATTTGGTGACTGCTACTTTGTTACTGTTCATAAATATTTATTTAATGTTTGTCACTTAACATTGTGTATGCCAATTGTACTAATATTTCAAGTATATTTTTAAATTATCACTAGAAGAATTGGTTTAATACCATTTAGTATAGCATTCTGAGGGATTTTTAAAAATAATTACATTTTATTTTCAATTTATTTGTGTCTATTTTAAAATAAATTTATAATTTTAAATCTTTAAACTTATTCATTTTTATTTATTTTTAATTTTATTTCTTGTAATTAGTTAAAATTTATAGTAAATGCTTAATTTTTAAGTTGTTCGCTTTTAACAATGTGTACACCACCCAAAACAAGAAATAGAACATTTACTTCCCACAGAAAGTTCCCTTGTGTTCCTTTCCAGTCAAATGTTTTTCTTCCCAAAGGCAACCACTTTCTGATTTCTGTGTTAAGAACTATAAGAAGTCTGTGATTTTACTCTTCTTGAAACCTAATAAGTTGTCCTGCCATTTTCACAGATTCTGGCAGAAGACATGAGTTATAATATTAGTGAAACAGTTTTGGATTCTAAGCAAAGAAACTATGAAAAATGATTATAGCCATTAAAGCAAGGTCAAGGATGAAACCTCATAAGAGATAGTGAACCAATAATAGAAGTCTTCAATGAAATCGCATGGACAGGATGTCTTTGTACCCATCCCCAAACTCATCTGTTGAAATCCTAACCCCTCAATGTGATGGTGTTAGGAGGTTGGGCCTTGAGGAGGTAATTGGGTCATGAAGGTGGAGTCCTCATGAATGAGATTAGTGCCCTTATAAGAAGAGACTCAAGAGCTTGCTCAGGCTCTCTGCTTTCTGCCATGTGAGGATGCCATGACAAGTCAGCAGACTGCAACCCATAAGAAGTCCATCCCTAGAACTCAACCATGCTGGCACCCTGATCTCAGACCTTAAGCCTACTGACTGAGACAGACTGGCTTCATGTTTACCAAATGACTTCTAATATTCTAGGTTTCATTCTTTGATTCTGACTCTTATTTTGAACTACATTAATTTAAAAGGCAAGAGTCCAATCTGACATATTACAAAATTAGAAAGACATATATGAGATGATCTATATTATGGTCTTATATGGAAGGTTTTTCCATTTTACACATTAATATAAAGGTGGTCTATAAGTGCCTAAGGTTGACAACCCATAATGAGACCTAAGCTGAGGTGATTGTCATCTTAGAAGAACCAGTACAACTTGAGGTTAGAGTGATTCAACTGAGTGAATTTGTAATCGTGCTTTGTAAAAGGGCATCTCTTTCTTGACAATTGGTTTTGCAATAAATTTTCTCCAAGTTTGGATTATTTTCTTTCAACCGTGTTTTTACAAAAGTAAATGTGATGCACAGAATGATAAGTTACAAAGCCAAGGAAGGATAAATCTATTTCTGGAAAGTGGGCATCGTTCTTGAATAAAAACACTTTAAGACAAAGTGAAAGACCTAGCCTTCAATTAGTGGTTTAATTCAACTCTTAAACACGGTTTTGATAGTTGAGGCAAATGTTCTGTGTCTTTCTTATTAAGCTCAAGTCCTTTTTTTGTTTGTTTGGTAATTGTTGATCAGCATAAAGGGTACTAAAAACTGAGAGCTTAGAAGATGGATAATTTTTACACTAAAAATAGAGAAAATTGGGTAGGAAGAGGGGATCTGGGCAGCCCTAAAGCAATGGAGAGATGAATAGGCCACACTTGTACTGGCTAGGTTTGTGCAGCTTATTAAGAGATTATTTTAAAATTATACTATTTTTAATATAATTTACCATCTTCGTGAATGTAATGACTTTCCTCCCCCTATTGAAATTTTTTCAAGAAACCAATTATGTTTCAAGTCAATTCCTGTCAGTTTGATACTTTTTTTATCACAGAGAGACTACAGAGTGCCCAAATTTGAGGGAGGAGAGCTATGCACACATATTTGTATTTATTTATTCATTTATATATTTTATTTTTCTGTAGTTTAATGATCAATTTTTCTATTTTCATAGTACAAAATGGGTTTCTACCACCTTGATGGAGAATGTCAATTGTCCTTTAAGCTAAGAGTGGTCAGATGACACAGACCTGACCAGTGATTCATAAGTGGAAGTCAGTGTGTGGGGCTTTCAGGAAGATTTTTAAAGGGATCTGATTTAACTGGTTTGTTCAAATGAAATTATAATCAGAGAAATAATTTTACCATCAGAAATTAATTACCGAAGGCCAGAAGGCTCTTCATAAGAAAAAAATCAGCATTTTAAATGAAAATCTAACAACAACTTGGAAAGAAACAGAAAAGAGCCTGGGGGACAGGGGGGAATATCAAGTAATGGCACTTACTAAGGCAGAGGATAATCCATCATACTTGAGGAAGTTCATGGCAAAAAGTTTCTCCACTCAGAAATTCTTTTGGATGAAGATTAATTTTGCTTTTCACAGCTTATTCCATTATTAATTTTAGTGTGCTGCATACTGGCTTTCCCTACCAAGGTTGGAATTTGCATAGTCCATTTCTTTTCAGAATGTATCAGGAAGGTATCTCCTACCCCTCTCAAAGTTGTAGCTACAGCAACAATTATATTCCAGTCTGAGACTCTGTTGAATAAACTTATTTCCCTTTTCAGTATTGCCGAAATAGCTGAGTCCTAGCTCTAGTGTTTGATTTATTAATTCCTTTTTTCAGTTTCTCTGGTCACTTGTGTTTGGAGGATTTTAGCCTCCTTATTCACGAAAGAGGTGACTCAATTAAGCAAAAGTTAAAAGTCGATGCAATACATTTGTGTGACAGTGATAGAATTTGGAGTTTTTCTCCTGGCAGCCTGAGCAGCTTTGACGGAGCCAGTTCTGCTCTGATAGCAGTTCTGCACTAAGGCGGGGGGACTCCCCGTGCTGCCACTTGGTGCCCCGGTGCCAGCCACCTGCATCTTGAGTTGTCGTCTGTGAGGAGATACTGGGGGGAACAAACAAGTCATTTCATTTATCTAATCTGTTGATGCTGAAAGAGAACTGCTGTATCTTCCAGTCAGTACCCAAGCTGTAATTTAAAATGAAATCAAGAGCTTTTTTTACCCCTATTTGCCAGCAAACGAAGACATTACCTAATAATTGCCAAGTGACAATCAATCCCAAAACATAACGGCTTGAAACAGCAACTGTTCATTTAGCACACCTATCTCCAAATTAGCAATTTGGGCTGTGCTCAGCTGGGTGGTTTTTCTGGGCTCATCCTGTGTGAAGGATATGCTGCTGGGTTGATTGTGGGTTGGTTGGTCCAGGGTTGCCTGAGCTGAGATAGCTCCTCTCTTCATGTGAGATTCTCTCATCTCTCATCTCTGGCCTTGTATGCATGGTGGTGGCAGACTTCTGAAACACAGTGTTACATGCAGGGCCTCTTGAGATCTAGGGTTGGAAATGGCATACTGTCACTCCTACAACATTCTCTTCACCACACCAGCCTAGATCCAGAGAAGAGGAAAAAGCTTCCACCTTTTGAGCTGAGGAGCTGAAAAATCACCCTGAAAAGGGCGTAGATACAGAAGGGAATGAAGATTTTGTGTCACTTTTGCAAACTACCCCACTTGCCATTGGCCAAGAAGATTGTCTGCAGGTCATCACTGGAAAAACTGATCTTGGTTGAAGGCAGAGACTTAGCTGATACCACATTCAGGTAGGAGATTACTTATGTGGTGTGGGCTGGTTATAGAGAAGTGCCTACACATTTATTTCTGCTTTGTCAACAGATTTCACTTTAAAATCACATATTGCTTTGTTGTTACTGTTTTATTGACAGAAACTCAGGAATATCTTTAAAATGTGGCAGCATGCAACTCTATGCTTCCATCAGTATTTAATAAGAATTTCCTTGAAAAAAGGAAAAAACGCAAGAGAGATACCTAGACAATCAAGGTTGTTTTACTAGATTAGCTTCTTCATGTTGAAAATCTGTCAAGTCTATGATTTGTTCAGATAGTACTTGTTTTTGGCATAATAATGAAATTGTGGCTTTAGTCTGCTGAATTCTCCTCTATTATTATTTTGTTCAAGCAGGATACTGTGCTGAATTGAATCATGAAATGAATGTATGGAACAAGGTCAACAAAAGTGTTCTGGGTGTCATCTAAATTTTCATTTCAATTTTGTTTGTTCAGTTCCTTTTAGAGTTATTATTTTCATTAAGAATGTAATGTTTTTCATTAGGTATTAGCTCATAGAGGAAGACAGCAAAGCTAAGTTGGCATAGTTTAATATAATAAAGGAGTCATCAGCATCAATAAAAGCAGTGGGCACTACACAGATCTCCCAGTTCTGTTCTTTTACAATGCAATATTTGTTAACTGTTCTCCACATGTTGCTATGAGGCCCAAGGGTTATACTTTAGCCTGAAAACATTTGAGCATGACTAAAGCAGGTAAAGTAGTAAGCCAAGCAGATATCAGGGGAAGAAAGTCCCAGCAGCCGGAAAGATAGAATTAGGCAGGTTCTTTGTGTTCTCTAGGAACAACAAGCTGATCACTGTAGCTGGAGAAAATTAAGTTGGGGCAAAAAAGAGGAGATTAAGTCAAAGAGGCAAAGTGGAGGCAGCTCACATAGGTGCTGTAATCTGTTTGACTTTTACTCTGAGTTATGGAAAGACAATTAGAGGATTTTGAGCAGAATCCCGGAGTGATTTTTTTTTTGAAGTTTAGTTGATTTACAATGTTATGTTAATTTCTGCTGTACAGCAGAATGATTCAGTTATACATATCCATATATTCTTTTTTATATTCTTTTCCATTGTGGTTTATCACAAGATACTAAATATAGTTCCATGTGCTATACAGTAGGACTTTGTTGTTTATTCATTCTATATATGTTTTTATTTATAAAAGGATCACTTTTGCATGCTCTATCAGAATAAAATATATGTGTTGGGGAGTGGTAGTGGATAGACAGCTGTATAATGGAAGCTGGGGGACACATTAAGAAGTGTGCTCTTTTCTCCTAAATCCATTCCCTGTCCTTCCTTTGATCAGATCTGTAGATTTCCCAGGCTCCCTTGCTAAAAGGTTTCAAGCTGAATTTGATTAAGAATAAACACTTTCATGAAGTTAAAGACAGGAAGAAGGGATAACAAAGCTCCCTCTCTCTATTTACTTTGGGTTGTACCTCTAGTGGCTGCTGCACATGGTCCATGGCTAGTCCTTGCTGGACAGAACAGTCTGGTTGCCACTTCAGTTGGGTGATCTTGGCTCTTGGGTTCCAGTAACACTGCCTCTAGGGTTAGGGTAACAGCTGCCTATAGTAACTAATGTCCAGATTATTTTAACTTTTCTATTTGTTCTTTCAGATAGTCGAACATTTTTGTAACTAATTGGTTTCTATTAATTCCCCCAAAGTAGGTTCTGTTATTCCACTGGACCTTGACTAATAGAGAGGGCTATTAAAATAGTCTAGACTAAAGATGATGGTGGCTTGGAAAAGGATGGTAGCAATGGAAGTGATGAGAAGTCTTCAGATCCAAGATACATTTTGTAGGTTGATTCAGCAAGATTTCTGATGGGTTCTGTGAGTTTTATGAGAGGAACAAGGAGTCAAAAATTACTCTGGTGTTTTGCCTGAGAAATTAAAAATAGTATTTCCATTAAGATGAGAAAGATGTAGGTAAAGTAAGTGTTCAGAGGAGGAAATCAGGAATTCAGTTTTGGATATGCTATGTTTGAGATGTCTATTACATACCTCATTGGAGATGTCAAATTTTCCCTTGTGTGTGTGTATGTGTATATATATATATATATATATATATATATATATATATACATACACGTATGCATATATATATGTATGCATCTGGTGTTCAGAAGAGGGGACCAAACTGGAGATATAAATTTGTAAATCAACAGCTTTTATGGTTATCTATGCAAAGTTATGAGACTAGAGGAGATCATCCAGAAAATGAGCATATATAAAAAAGAGACTATGAAAGTGAATGAGAGCTCCATTTATGACACCTTCAATTTAAAATCTTACAAATTAGTGCTCTCCAATACAACTTCATACAATGATGGAAATGTTCTATATCTGTACTATATGATAAAGAGCTGCATTAGTTTTATATTTCTACCGTAACAAATTATCTCACACTTGGTGGCTTAAACAATACAAATTTAATGTCTTGCAGTTTCATAGGTCAGTAGTCCAACGTGGTCTCACCAGGCTAAAATTAAGATGTTGGCAGAGTTACATTCCTTTCTAGAGGCTCTAATGGAGAATCCACCTGTTCTGGCTTCTAGAGACCACCTGCATCTCTTGGCTCAGTGCCTCCCTGCAGCTTTAAAGGCAGTAAGGCTTGTTGAGTACGTCTCACATCTCATTACTCTGATCTTTTCTCCTGCCTCCTACTTCTACTTTTAAGGACCCTTGTGATTACAGTAGGCCCACCTGTATAATCCAGGCTAATATCCCTATCTCAGCGTCTTTAAACTTAATCACATCCACAAAGCCCCTTTTGCCTTGTAAGGTAACATATTCACAGGTTCTGGGGATTAGGGTGTAGACATAACTGTGGGGGGTGATTATGAATCACCCAGTGATTCGAGCAGTGTGGCCACTATCCCTAATGGTGATTGGGCATTTGAAATACGACTAATGCAGCTGAGAACAGGATATTTTTAACTGTATTTAATTTTAGTTAATTTAAATTAAAATTTAAATACCTGAATGTGGATAGTGGCTGCCTTATTGGATAACACAGATCTAGAGAAACAGGAGAGTGAATAGAACAGGGAAATGTATTGTGATCACAGATCAGCATTAACAGCCACATATGGTTCATAGTCATGAATTTTAAGTAAAACTTTAGCATGGTTGCGAGTGTTTCTACAGCCATTGTTTAGCTAGTGATGGCAACCATACATTTGGCTTGAGGAAACATTATCAGAAAAATAACTACAAACCAAGGAAGAGGAAAATTTTGGATTCAAGAAGCAGTGATGAGCAAGGGGCCAGAAAAATGGTCACCTAACTAAATAATTTTTGAGACTGCCATTCCAAAATTTAATATAATCCTTAAAGGAGAGTTACATAAACTTACATAATCAGTTACTTAACTAAATAATTATAATAATTTATTAGAATTCAAATGATTAATTCTTGACATTGATGGAAAAAATGGATTGAAATATTTTGCTTCAAATTTAAGGATAACTAATAGAATAGTAGAAATAAGACATAGAATATGCAATTCATTTGGGAGAAAGAAGTAACAAAGTTAGATTAAATACAAAAAAAATTTTTTAAATGACAGTCAAAAACATGAACAATAGAAAATATAACACAAGATGGCAGCAAAAAGTTTAAACATATTGATTAAATTCCCCATCAAAGACAAAGAACATAATTAGTTGTTTTTAAGAGCCACATGTAAATGACACACAATGATAAAATTTGAGTGGAGAAATCAGAAGCTAGACAATAGACAGAAAGAGATTTCAGCAGATGTGGGAGCCATTCTTCCCAGTAGAGTTTTGAATTCACAATGCCTTTGGGACTCAAAACAGTCGAAATACAAATTTAATTTAAAGTGGTCCCCAATTAATAGTTTGCCAAGATGGCAGAAGCAAATACAAATCCATTTTTTTGAGATGGGGGACAGTGTGCCTGGCTGCTACCTGCCCATGAGTCTTCTAAAATAAAGCTTAAAAATTCACATGCCTTTCTATGCACAGAGATTGCTTTCTCTTCCTTTCAAGAAAGAAAATACTTTGAGAAACAAATATACATAAAGACAATAGAGCCCTGTGCCAGCACCAATATTAATTAAATTAGTTTTCCCTTTCTAATGAAGAAAAAAAATGACCCCCAGATGTGTGCAAAAAATCAATAGCACAAAAGAGAAACACAACCAGATTATAACTTCGTCTCTAAAAGAGACCTATAAAAGGTCTCTAAAAGACTGGATAATTTTGAGGAAATGTTGCTAAAATATATGATTTTTTAATAACACAAAGATAATAAAAAATGCTAGGAAAAAAATAAAGCCGCACAAAGAATGGTCCTCATATTAAACAAAGTGTAAAATGTGGCCTGATTTTGTCTTGTCAAAGGAACATAAGAATAAAAAATCCATCTGAGCTTGATGTTTTTAGAATCTCAGGGGTCGTGGCATTAGACTTATTGAGAAGGAAAGGTAAATTCTAGTGCACTACTTGGCTCAGGAGTGAACAGAGACATAATAATGAAATTACAGTTTGTTGAATTCGAATGTTTTGGTTAAATTTTGGACTAAGCACAGATAAATTAAGTGTAATGTATTGTCCTTTGAAATTATAATAATGAAGGTAACTACATGAAAGTTTGAAATGAGAAGAAAATTAAATGGTAGGATCGATAATGTCTTATTACACAGAGGGTAGTTCATATCCTTGTCTAAAGTTATTGTCATAAGAAAGATTGGCTTAGGAATATTATTTAAAATTACTAAGGTAACCACAGAGGAGTTAAAAATGACAAAGGCAAGAAGAGACTAATGTGAGAAAATCCTGATCTTTCAAAGAGAGGAAACAACAGATAATGTCTAAAATTGTTAATCCAAAAAACAGATATTATTTTATTCAGAGTTAAGGAGATAACCACCAGAATAGCATAAAATAGAAGTAGAAAAAGTAGTTACCTCTGAGCAATGTAATTATGGATGTTATTATGTTTTATACTGTCAAAATCTGCTTTTAACAAAGAGGAGATATAAAGAGAACAACTTTTTATCTGAAATTTGTATCCTCAGAGAATGTCAAGAAATTAATGTATCCAAAAAAGAATAATAGCTGCTATTTGAAAAAAGCTTTCTTGAAAGTTAAAAGTGTCACAGCTTCCTAAAAAAATTTTTTCAGGTTTGATTTTCTCTTCAATGTAAGAGTTATTTGAGAAGAGTGTTTTTTTCAGATTAGGTAGGCTTATTTATTTTGTTACTTTTTCTGTCTTTTCTCCATTAAACTAGAGTTTTATTGTGCTCAGACAATGTAATGCATTGAAATTCTACTTTTGAGAATTTTTAGAGATTTTCTTGGTAGCTGAGAGATTTTTGTAACTATTCATGAGATTTTTTTAAAAAGTAAATTATTTTTTTTGTCAGGTATAAAGGTTTCTGAAGCTTAGCTCTATTATAATACTGTATAATACTGAAATACTGTATTATTTCAAGATACATGTAAGTATTTCTGAGAGTGGTATGTTAAAGCCTTGACCCTTGTAGCTTCATCTATTTCTCCCTCAAAATTTTTATATTTCAAAGGCATGTTGTTTGCAAAACAAAGACCCATAACAATTTCCTATTTAATAAAAATAAAATATCTATTTCAGTCGTCAACAATTTTTGTCCATATTTAAAGACTATTATTTTTAGCAGTTTTAGGTTCACAGCAAAATTGAGAAGAAAGTGCAGCGTTCCCATATACCCCCTGCCCCCCCAAAACACATGGCTTCCTCTTATCAGCATCCCCTCCCAAAGAGGTACACAATTGATGAACCTGTGTTGACACATCAGAATCATCCTAAGGCCATGGTTTACGTCTAGGTTCACTCTTGGTGTTGTACATTCTATGGATTTGAACAAATGTATAATGACATATATACATCATTATGGTATTTTATAGAGTACTTTCACTTCCCCCAAAATCCTTTGTGCTCTGCCTATTCATCCCTCCTTCTCCCCAACCTCTGGCAAGCCCTGATGATTTTACTGACTCCACAGTTTTACCTTTTCTAGAATGCCGTGTAGTTAGAATTCAAAATATGTAGCCTTTTCAGATTGGCTTCTTTCACTTAGTAATATGCATTTAAGATGTCTTTTCATGGCTAGATAGCTCATTTCTTTTTAGTGCCAAATAGTATTCCATTGTCTGGATGTACCACAGTTTATTTATCCATTTACCAACTGAAGGATAGTTTGACTGCTTCCAAGTGTTGGCAATTATGAATAAAGCTGTGATAAACATCCATGTGCAGGTTTTTGTGTGAACATAAGTTTTCAAATCCTCTGAGTATATACCAAGGAACAGGATTGCTGGATCACATGTTAAGAGTATATTTAGTTTTATAAGAAATGGCCAAACTGTCTTCCAAAGTGTCTGTATTATTTTGAATTCCCACCAGTAATGAATGAGAATTCCTATTGCTCCACATCCTTGTCAGCATTTGATGCTGTCAGTGTTCCAGATCCAGATTTTGGCCATTCTAATGGGTGTGTAGTGGTATCTTGTCTTAATTTGCATTTCTTTGATGATACATGATGTGGAGCATCTTTTCAGATGCTTATTTGTCATCTGTATATCTTCTTTGGTGAAGTGTCTGTTAAGGTCTCCAGCCTATATTTTAATCAGGTTGTTTCCTTATTGTTGACTTCTAAGTGCACTTTGTATATTTTGGATTTCAGCCCTTTATCAGATATGTCTTTTGCAAATATTTTCTCCCGATCTGTGGCTTGTGTTCTCATTCTCTTGACATTATCTTTCACAGAGCAAAAATTTTAAATTTTAATCAAGTCCAGTTTATCAATGATTTCTTTCATGGAGCATGCCTTTGGTGTTATATCTAAATGCCATTACCATACCCCAAATAATTGAGGTTTTCTCTTATATTATCTCTTAGAAGTTTTAGAGTTTTATGTTTTACGTTTTAGGTCCATGATCCATTTCAGGTTAATTTTTATAAAGCATGTAAGGTCTCTGTCTAGATTTGTTATTTATCGTATAGATGTCCAGTTGTTGCCATTAATGTTTTCACTTGGCATTTTTTTGTTGTTGGATATAAATGATGTCAGTTATACATTCTTTGATTTTATTATCTATAGGTAGATATAATTTCCTAATCTTCTATAATTGTTTTAAAATACAAGGAGGAAGGAGAAGCACTTAGAAGAGTGGAGCAAAACCCTCCAAAACCAATCCTTCACAAAAGCAGCAGAGACACTAGCAAAAATTATCAAAATTAACTTTTTTAGAACTCTGGAAACTAACCAAAAGCTTTTAACAATCCGAAGAAATTTTATTTTAGAAAAATCACTGAATCTTGGTAAAAACTGTGAGCCTTATGGTGTTTTAGATGCCTCATTCCCATTCCCTTCTAACCAGCTCTGTGACAGTTTTAAAAAGCAACAGATTCGAAACTGCAACCATGGTAGCTGTGAAAAACACCAGTATAGAAGTCAGTAGAGGGGGAAGAAGAGGCTTGGAACTCCCCCTGAATTCCATCCCATTTTTTTGTCATCATTTGACCTTTATGGAAGATACCTGAAAAGCTCCACTCTCAAGGCTCATCTTTTTTTTTTTTAATTAAATGCTAAATCTCTAATCTCCGGCTAATTCAGTAAGCTTTACTGACATAACGTACTTGGTGACTTTGACTGACGTAGCTGGAAGTGAAAGTCCTCCTAGAACTCTGTTTTAGTCATGTATCCGTCACTTGAAGAAGAACCTTATGCAGTCTTGAACATTATTTCTTTTCCATATCTTCTCCCTCCCCTCTGTTTTTTATTTTTTTTATTGAAGTATAGTTGATTTACAATGTATATATATATATATATATATATATATGCTTCTTTTTTATATTCTTTTCCATTATGGTTTATCTCAGGATATTGAATATAGTTCCCTGTGCTATACAGTAGGACCTTGTTGTTTATCCATTCTACATGTAATAGTTTGCATCTAGGGCTTATCTTTATTTGGCCTGATTTAGAATTTGCTTTGTAAGAGCAGTCATATTCCCAAGGTATGTGTCTAAAACAATCATTGACAGTTGTTGAAAATCATAGCTTCCTGAAGTGGAAATACCACTTGGGGCTAATAAAAAGCTGACAAAGAAATTTAAAATGAAAGCTGGGGAGCAAAAGGACTTTAGAGGGCTTTGTAAAGCTCCTTGTATTCCTGGTAATCTAGAAAGCCACAAGCAGGTGCAGCATTGTGAGCATGCCTAGCAAGCACCTGAGAAGGCCCAAGTCTCTCACCTACGGCTTTGTGTCTCACTTTGTGTCTCTACAACAGGAATTGAAGGTTAAGAGAGAGTTGTAAATTGTCTGCTGGAGTGTTGAAGATGTGCCCAAACGTAAACACAGATGCCCTTGCAAAGGCTGTAAAACTTATTGGTCTAAGACATTTAAGGAAGTCTCAGTATAATCATTAGCTGATGACTAAACTAACTGAACAGAGACTTAAGTGGCTACACATAGCAGAGAACACAGATTAACTGAATTAGTTCAGGAAAGTCACAAACTAGCAAAAGGAAAGTCATAAACTAAAAGAAAAAACAACCACAAACAGCAATAGCAACAAATCCGGGAGCGTGGAGGAAGTCTGATTTCTATCTGGTTTCCAGATTTGCCACAATATGTTATTTTGAAAGTTTTATTTCTCAATAAAAAATTGAAACACACAAAGATATAGAAGTGTGCCTCATACCTAGGGTGGAAAACAGAAACTGCCCTTGAGAAAGGCTAGACATTGGACTTACTGGTCAAAGATTTTAAATCAGTGATTATAAATACTTTCAAGAACTAAGGGATACTATATCTAGAGAATGAAAGGAAAGTATTAGAATGATGTCTCAAATAGAATATCAATAAAGAGAGAGAAATAATAACATAGTTAAGTAAAAATATTTTATTTAAAAACTAAAATAACATATATGAGAAACTTCCCAGGGGGACTCGATAAAAGATTTGTAAGGGCAGAAGAAAGATAGGTGAAATTTAATATAGATCTGTTGTGATTATTCAGTGTAAGGAGCAGAAAGAAAAAATGAAAAAGATGAGTAGAGACCAAGGGACCTGTGGGACACCTTCAGGTGTAACAACATACAACATACACAAAGTGGGAGTTCCAACAGGAAAGGAATGAGAGAAAGAGACAGAAGAACTTATAAAATAAATTAGTAGAAAATAATTTTAATGAAAATACCAAAAATTAGTATTAATAGTTTTGAAGTGACAAAATATAAAATGAATATACAAAACCCACTAGTTTTCATATACACAAGTCATTACCAGCCAGATAGTATACTGAGAAAGAAAATGTATAATTCATGAGAGTACCTAGTGGGAGAAAAATCTATGAATAAATAAGAGCCTGGAACAAAATATTTGCAGCCTATATAGTAGATTAAGTGTTAATAAACATGCCATAGAAATAAGCATACAAGAGAAATATTACTTATAAATCAATAAGATGAAGACATACAATAGAAAAATCGCAAAGTATACAAACAAAATTTAGCAGATAACTTAAAGTGAAAAATAAACCACTTTAAAAGTATGAAAAAGGATCAGCTTTGTGAATAAACAGAGAAATACAAATTACACCAGATCCCATCTGTGTATACCTGTGCTGTTCAATATGGTAGATACTAGCCACATGCAACTATTTAAATTTAAATAATTTAAATAAAATTTAAGATTTGATTCCTTAATTGTGCTAGCCAAATTTCAAGTAATAAATAGCCACATATAGCTAGGGGCTACTGTATTAAATAGCACAAATATAGGACATAATTCCATAATTGCAGAAAATTCTATTGGGAAGAGCTGGCCTGTGAGATTTAAAATGAGGTGGTGAGAAAAGGACCCTGGTTTACTACTGGTAAGAGTATAAATGTGTCTAGTCTTTTTGGAAAGAAATGTGGTAATACCTATCAAAGTTAAAAATGGATTAAGTACATTAAGTTTTAGGAAACTGTGTGATAATCATATTTTTACATATATATAAAATATAGTAGGAGGATACTCATACCATTATGTTTATAATAGCAAGTAACTGGAAATACCCCAAATATGATTAATAAAATTTTAATTTATATAACCTATTAGGTGAAGAAAACAAGTCACAAAACAATATAAATTATATAATAAATCTGTGTGTGTGTGCATGTAGGTGACTGTCTGTATAAGATCTGTAGGTGTTTATAACTTGAAAGAAATTGGTTTTTAAGGATACACAGTAAACTTTTATAATGATATGAAGGTCAACCTTAAATGGAGTTAAAGTTTGAAAGAGACTATCGCGTTTTGCTCTTTTTCTGAGGTGTTAGAGTTTTATTCCTTTTATGATTAAAAAAAATGGGAGGGGGGGGTTAAAGAAGCAAGGTAGTGGTGGAAACAACGTCCTAATTTTTTTTCCCCACCATTGTAGAGATTTCACTCATATCAGGAAAATAGTGTTTGGTAAACATTGCCACATATGCTGAGACATTATGAGTGTCACGCATCCTTTCGTCCTAAAACATTGTTGCATTTAGATGTGGAATTCTCAATAATAAATAACTGCACATACTTGAGAAAAAACATAAAGGAATGCTTTCGTATTTTCTAATGCAGTTATAAACACAGTGAATTCAAATAGAATTCAATCAGTTTGCTTGATTGTAGCTATACCAAAACAGCCACAGAATGAGCTACTCTGCAGCTCTTCATCTCTAACTGCTGTGTCGTGCTGTTAGCTTTAAGTGTGTTTCATCTGTTGAGGGCTCAGGGTGATATATCCACTTATGCAGAGCTATGCTAGTACCCAACCGAAAGAATGGAAGAGAAGTTTGAATAATTGTTTCTGTAGAAGTGAGGAATGTACATAAATTATTTTAGCTGGATTTTTAAGTCAACTAACGGAAAAATAGATTTCATTTTAACATCAGAGCTTACAGTTAAGGCATTAAAACATATGTCTGGTTCTTTAATATGTGCAAATGATTTTTGGTGGGAAAACATTTACATCTTGTACCACCTCATCACTTGCATGTTAATTTTAAGAATTTTAGTATGTTTCTGATGAGTCACACCTAACCGTTGTTCAGACATTTATTTTACTATATACAGGATACTTTTATATTTCTTAATTAAATTCCCCTTGATATTCTTAGGAAAATACTATCTGTATATATATATATATATTTTTGGGTGTGTGTGTGTGTGTGTTTTTGCGGTATGCGGGCCTCTCACCGCCGTGGCCTCTCCCGTTGCGGAGCACAGGCTCCGGACGCGCAGGCGCAGCGGCCATGGCTCACGGGCCCAGCCGCTCCGCGGCACGTGGGATCTTCCCGGACCGGGGCGCGAACCCGCGTCCCCTGCACGGCAGGCGGAATCTCAACCACTGCGCCACCAGGGAAGCCCCTATCTGTATATTTTTAACACCATTATGTTGATGGTAAATACTTACATTGAATAAAACAGTAAAATAGTAGAATGTATTTCTGAGACATCCTTCTCTTAAGCCTTTTTAATATTTCTCTCCCCATTTTCATTTACTGCTTCCCCCGCATACACACCCTTAACTCAGGTGTTAAGGTTAAGGTTCCCATCACCACGGCCCGTGAAGACAGCCCTTCCTTACTGTGGCTTAATGCTTCTTCCAACAAAATTATCACGTGTCTTATAACCACAGGATGTTAGTTTTAGCAGGTTTTCTGCTGGAAAGCAGTGTAAAATATTGGTGGTAACAACAACAAAAAAATCCTTTTCTGAGATGCTTATATCTAGAGGTGACCCATATGAACAAAAACAACAGCAAAGTTACAGAAAGAGAACCCAGTCCAAGATGTAGAGCCTTTTGAGAGGGAGATCACTGGGGTCTTTAAGACATACTACACAAAAGCCCTTCTTGGCCCTGAATGATGTTTTAAATTAAGTATTAAAATTAATATATCCGGGGCTTCCTGGTGGCGCAGTGGTTGCGCGTCCGCCTGCCGATGCAGGGGAACCGGGTTCGCGCCCCGGTCCGGGAGGATCCCACGTGACGCGGAGCGGCTGGGCCCGTGAGCCATGGCCGCTGAGCCTGCGCGTCCGGAGCCTGTGCTCCGCGACGGGAGAGGCCACAGCAGTGAGAGGCCCGCGTAACGCAAAAAAAAAAAAAAAAAAAAAAATTAATATATCCAACTTGTTTTATGTGTAAATGTTGAATTTTTCCCATTCGTCATATTCCAACCAAAGAAGAGATGGATATGTTACTAGCTACAGCATTATTTGTGTCCTATAGACGGTAAATATATCCAACTTGTTTTATTTGTAAATGTTGAATTTTTCCCATTCGTCATATTCCAACCAAAGAAGAGATGGATATGTTACTAGCTACAGCATTATTTGTGTCCTATAGACGGTAAGACTTGATGCACACGACCTATCAAAGGCCTTTCTGCCAAAGAGCAGCAACAGAAAGTTGACACCAGAAGTCCTGAGTTCTGGTTACTTATTTAAGCCTGAGTCCAGGATTTCAAGGTTATTTGCCAAAAGATGCTTTCTTAAAGTACAACATGAAGGGACTTTATGAAATGCTCCAGTAGTACGGAGAATCACTAAGACTGTTCAGAAAAAAATAGTCATCTCTATAAAGGCTGTAGATACAAATACAGCAGCCCCAGAGTTAGAACAATAAAGGATACTTAGATGTCAAGGAGTCCTCTTCAAAAATACACTTGGATTTGTGTTATAAACCCAACCTTCAGCTGGGACACTCAGCATGTTTTGCGGCTTCTGCCAGTTACTAGCTATGTGTTACCCAGGTCACTTAACTAACTACATTGGGCTTCCTTACATCACTTATGGAATGACTCTTGATACCATTTGTGAAATGATGGGGAGTGAATAATTGCATTTCTAAAGTCCCCCCCAGCTCTGCCACTGTATGAATTGAGGTTCTCCTCCCTCTCTCTAGAGACTTTTTTAAATTAAACTTTTTCTTTTGAGATAATTGTGGATTCACACACAGTTGTAAGGAGTAACACAGAGAGATCCCCTGTACTCTTTACCCAGTTTCCTCCAAAGGTGACATCTTGTAAAAATATAGTACAATATTACAACCAGAATACTTACATTGATTCAATTAAAATACAGAACAGCTCACTATAGCTTTGATTCCTTAATAATTATCAGGTAAAGGGATTACAACTAGTGAGGTGAGAGCTTACTGTGTGGTGTGTTTTACATGCTTTCTTTTATTTAATGCTAAGTATAGACCACTTTAGGTGAGGCCCAGCTGAAAGTGGAAGAGTCAGGTTGAAGGTCTAGCTGACATCACAGCCCGCATTCTTTCTACTACAGCATATGCTGCCCCTGAAAATAATCTCCAAGATCTTGTCGTTGCTTCACGTGGCATCACATGGCTCTACACATATAACTGGGAATAAATGGGCATCTCTTTCCATCAGGAAAACTTTGCTCATGCAGCTTTGCTGAGCCTCAGATCTAGGAAGATTTAGAACATGCCCAGGTCTAGGTCACCCAGCCCATCAGCCGTTTAGTCAGGATTAAATTTGCAGTGTCTGTCTTCTGGATGCCCTCCTTTCTTTTTCACCTTTTGTACCATAGCCTCATTCTCTGAATGATAAATGATAGCAGAGTGCAGCAGAGAAAGAAGCAAGGACCTTGTGGAAGAAGTCATTTGTATGTTCCAAAGGAAGAAAAGGAATTTTACGATAAAATCTGCTCAGATGAGTTATTAATGTTAAAAAAGAACCCACACACTGTATTACAAAATTATAAATGCAAAACTGAAAACCATGCTACCTGGGCAGTCTTCTGCGATCACCCTTCCGATCTTCTGAGGTGTGAAACACCGAAGTCTTTCTGAGCTGCCAGGGACTCAGGACTGTTTATGCCTCAGCCCTTTACCAGTACAATATTGGAGCAACAATTAATTTACACAACGAATATGCACTGAACATCTACCGAGTGTCAGAATTAGAATACTGGGAACAAAAACAGCCCCTAACGCCTTTGTAAGGGGGGCACAGAATTTTAATGAATAGTTATACAGACAGATATATTCCATATGCATTATGGAGGGAATCCATAAGGCATTATGATAATGCATAAAAGGGCAAATTAATCTGAGAGTTCAGAGAAAACTGTTTAAGGAAGTAACATTTAATATGAGAACTGAAGGTTGAAAGGATAGCTTTTTTGGCTCAGAAAGAGGCATTCAGGCCATCTGAATGCTTGCCCATTCATTTACCAGTCAATCCTGCTGTCCACTGAGTCCTTAACTGGGGTTATCAGCTGTAACACGTACACATGTTCTCTCCTTGTGGCCTGAGCTTCTGCACAACATGGTGGCTGGATTTCAAGGGTGAGGAATAAGAGGGAGAAGAAGTTAACGCATGATAAATCTATTGGTAAATCTGTCCCTTAGAGATCAATATGATTGATATTTGACACACAGTTAAACAAGCAGATGGACATTAAAACATCTAAAATTACATATGTGATAAATATTCCGTTTTTTACTAAATAAAAAGTCTGGAATTAAAATTTAGGTTTTGTACCTATGATACCAAAATAGACTTGCAACTTTTTTCAATTTGGCTAGAAGGGTTAAGGTGGCAGCTGAACTGTGCCCTATTTTATAGGTTTGGACTATAGCAGTTAATTGTCCTCCACTTTCTGCTCCTGTGGACAAAAAATTATTTGCTTTCTAAATGAGTTGGCTCCATTCACATTAACCCACGTTCACTTCTTTCTCACTGGTGACCCCTGTCTTGCCATTTATTCCTGGGTGAGCAAACCTAATATGACGACTGCAGCAAATAACTGCAGCTGTCCTAACAGAGAGATTCTCAAAGGAAAAAGGGGAATAAGCAGAGAGAAAGGAGAAACAGAACAACGTTGTTAGTGGTCGAGTGCCCGGGCTCTGAAGTTAACCACCTGAGTTTGAAATCAAGTTCTACAGTTAATCAGTTGTGTGACTTGTTAACTTCTTTGTACCTTGGTTTCCTTTCTGGGACATAAGGTTTTAAAAATAGAACCAAAAAAATCAAGTTGTTTAAGTATAAAACAAGATAAAGCTTATAAAACACAGCCCAGTGCTTGGCATATTTTAAGCCCTCAGGAAATGTGAGCTCTCAGGCCATAATTAATAAGAAAAACGGCACCAGTGAGGGTGAACACCCGGGGATCCAGGCTGATGTGGGTGTCACCGTATGGATACTCTCCAGCATCTCGTCTCCCAGTGCAATAGGCATCAGGTAGCGCTGGGAGAGTAGCTTAGTTTCATTGGGAGATAGCAGAAGTGCATGCGACACGGGCCTCTCTGTGTACCCGGACCTCTCATACTTCCCCAGGAATTTGATTGGGTTAGTTCCATTATCATCCACAACGGCCCCTGCATTTTCACCTAGACATAGTTACTTTAACTCTGTGTCTAAGCAATTGAGGTTTTTTGCTTTTGTCTCACGGGCTCAATATAGAATCACTTGTGCTTAAAAGGGAAAAGTGGGCCTGGCAGACTTCTAGAGTTTGATAACTTCTCTCTGAAAATAGGCATGTTTGGGAAAAAAGAACACACAGCTGAGTTCCTATCCACCCCAGGGAGATGAGGAACCCCTCCCTCTGATGCCCTTGTCGCTCAATGGCTGTTTAAAAATGGCCCTGCTCTCTCGTGTAGCTTCTATTGCTCAGCTTTCCATCCTGGTGACAGTTAAGCCCCAAGCTGACTGTATTCGTCAGGGCTTGAAGCAATAGGATATATAGAGATAATATAAAGAGGAGATTTACTAAGGAAATTTGGCTCATGTGTTTATGGAGGCAAAAAATTTCCACAATCTGTCATCCATAAGCTAGAGGACCAGGAGAGCCAACAGTATAATTCAGGCTGAGGCCAAAGACCTGAGAACCAGGGAACCCAATGGTGTAATTCCCTGTCCCAGGCCAGAGTCCTGAGAGCCAGGGGACCATTGGTGTAAGTCCCAGAGTCTGAAGGCCTGAGAACCAGGATCCCCAGAGTCTGAGGGCAGGAAAAGATGGACGTCCACCTCCAGAAGAGAGAGCAAGAGTTCACCTTCCCTTTGCCACTTTTTATTCCATTTGGGCCCTCAAAGGACTGGATGGTTGCCAGCCCACTTTGGTGAGGGTGGATCTTCTGTACTCAAACTATTGATTCAAATGCTAATCTCTTCTGGAAATACACACATTGTTTCACACCCAGAAATCATGTTTTACCAGCTGTCTGGGCATCCCTTAGGTCAGTCAAGACGACACATAAAATCACCTATCATGTTGACCAAATGCCTCTCATTCACTGTCATGCTTTTATCTTTGGGACCCAAGGTCAACCTGTCCTATGTCCCTATTTTTTTCACCTGTCACCCAAACATAGACTCCTGGGATTAAATAGTGTTTTGACTTATTCTTATGTCAGTACTGCTTTAAGTTTCTGTTTCCTGACCCCATCCTCTCTCTCTTCTATTCTCCCTAAATTCTTTCCCTAAATCTACCACTCCATTACTAATGAACTTCAGAGATCCTAAAACTCTTCACAAAATATTTTGTGCACTTTGGAGTTAGGTGAAATCTTGTTTGCCCTAAAAGACCTTGATTAACCTTCTCTTCTTCCAAGCAAATCTACATACCTTCTCTCTTCTTATCTCAGTTGAGACGCAGCACCTGAACATCCATGCACGCCACTGTCACTGTTACGCTCTTCGTCCTCTGCCTTCTTATAAAACTTACATGCTCTTTCATGGTTCATGCCAATCACCTACATGCTCTCCATCTCTCTTAGGGCTAAAAAGCAACCTAGAAGCTGTTTTTAAACATGGTGTTTAACTCTTTTTTGTAGCTAACATGGTCTAGCTCCAAAACCCGTGGGATTTATGCTGTGAAATTCCTACTGGGGCTTTCCAAAAATTCCACACAACATGGTTTTTCTTCCACCTAAAATTGTGGTTCACATTTTTAAGTCTGAAACTGTGAAGGATCTGAGATGTTGTTCTACTTATAAGTTAGCTGGCCTTTCTTCTTTCTGTCTATCTATCTATCTATCTATCTATCTATCTATCTATCTACCTACCTACCATCTATCTCTCTCCTAAGAGAAACTGCAGACTTCTGGATGAGAGAACAGTTTACCCACAGAGCATCTTAGCTATGCCCTAACTCCCCCTGCGGCAACACGGTGAGGGCCAAGGATCACTTCTGCAGAGGTTGCACTGTAGAATATGAACCCTGAAATTAGGACAACTAGAACTTATAGGGCAGCAGACACATCTGCCTTCCTCCTCTCCAGAAGGAGACTTTTGCTCTGGAATATAAACACATTTTCTCCAGGGAGGAGAAGAAAAAGACTCTAGCTTTTTTTTTTTTTTTTTTAATCATCATTATTGGAGTATAATTGCTTTACAATGGTGTGTTAGTTTCTGCTGTATAACAAAGTGAATCAGCTATACATATACATATATGCCCATCTCTCCTCCCTCTTGCGTCTCCCTCCCAACCTCCGTATCCCACCCCTGTAGGTGGTCACAAAGCACCGAGCTGATCTCCCTGTGCTATACGGCTGCTTCCCACTAGCTAGCTATTTTACGTTTGGTAGTGTATATCTCTTTTTACATTCCATATATATGCGTTAGCATGCAGTATTTGCTTTTCTCTTTCTGACTTACTTCACTCTGTATGACAGACTCTAGGTCCATCCACCTCACTACAAATAACTCAATTTCGTTTCTTTTTATGGCTGAGTAATATTCCATTGTATATATGTGCCACATCTTCTTTATCCATTCATCTGTCGATGGACACTTAGGTTGCTTCCATGTCCTGGCTATTGTTAATAGTGCTGGAATGAACATTGTGGTGCATGTCTCTTTTTGAATTATGGTTTTCTCAGGGTATATGCCCAGTAGTGGGATTACTGGGTCATATGGTAGTTCTATTTTTAGTTTTTTAAGGAACCTCCATACTGTTCTCCATAGTGGCTGTATCAGTTTATATTCCCACTAACAGTACAAGAGGGCACCCTTTTCTCCACACCCTCTCCAGCATTTATCATTTGCAGATTTTCTGATATGGCCATTCTGACTGGTGTGAGGTGATACCTCATTGTAGTTTTGATTTGCATTTCTCTAATGATTAGTGATGTTGAGCATCCTTTCATGTGTTTGTTGACAATCTGTATATCTTTGAAGAAATGTCTATTTACTCTTCTGCCCATGTTTGGATTGGGTTGTTTGTTTTTTGTTTTTTTTTTTTTTTGAAATTGACCTGCATGAGCTGCTTGTTTATGTTCAAGATTAATCCTTTGTCTGTTGCTTCATTTGCAAATATTTTCTCCCATTCTGAGGTTTGTCTTTTTGTCTTGTACATGGTTTCCTTTGCTGTGCAAAAGCTTTTAAGTTTCATTAGGTCCCATTTGTTTGTCTTTGTTTTTATTTCCATTTCTCTAGGAGGAGGGTCAAAAAGGATCTTGCTGTGATTTATGTCATAAAGAGTTCTGCCTATGTTTTCCTCTAAGAGATTTATAGTGTCTGGCCTTACATTTAAGTCTTTAATCCATTTTTAGTTGATTTTTGTGTATGGTGTTAGGGAGTGTTCTAATTTCATTATTTTACATATAGCTGTCCAGTTTTCCCAGCACCACTTATTGAAGAGGCTGTCTTTTCTCCGTTGTATATTCTTGCCTCCTTTATCAAAGATAAGGTTGCCATATGTGCATGGGTTTATCTCTGGGTGCTCTATGCTGTTCCATTGATCTATATTTCCGTTTTTGTGCCAGTACCGTACTGTCTTGATTACTGTAGCTTTATAGTACAGTATAGTCACAGGTCTGGGAGACTGACGCCTCCAGCTCTATTTTTCTTTCTCAAGATTGCTTTGGCTATTCAGGGTCTTTTGTGTTTCCATACAAATTGTGGAAATTTTTGTTCTTCTTCTGAGAAAAATGCCATTGGTAGTTTGATAGGGATTGCATTGAATCTGTATATTGCTTTGGGTAATATAGTCATTTTCACAATGTTGATTCTTCCAATCGAAGAACATGGTATAGCTCTCCATCTGTTTGTATCATCTTCAATTTCCTTCACCAGTGTCTTATAGTTTTCAGAGTACAGGTCTTTTGCCTCCTTCAATAGGTTTATTCTTAGTATTTTATTCTTTTTGATGTGATGGTAAATGGGAATGATTCCTTAACTTCTCGTTCTATCTTTCATTGTTCGTGTATAGAAATGCAACAGATTTCTATGTATTAATTCTGTATCCTGCAATTTTACCAGATTCATTGAGGAGCTCTAGTAGTTTTCTGGTAGAACCTTTAGGATTTTCTATGTATACTATCGTGTCATGGGCAAACAGTGACAGTTTTACTTCTTCTTTTCCAATTTGGATTCCTTTTATTTCTTTTTCTTCTCTGATTGCTGTGGTTAGGACTTCCAATAGTATGTTGAATACGAGTGACAAGAGTGGGCATCCTTGTCTTGTTCCTGATCTTAGAGGATATACTTTCAGCTTTTCACCATTGAGTATGATGTTAGCCTTGGGTTTGTCATATATGGCCTTTATTACTTGATGTATGTTCCCTCAATGGCCACTTTCCGGACAGTTTTTATCATAAATGGATGTTGAATTTTATCAAAAAGCTTTTCCTGCATCTATTGATATGATCATATGGCTTTCATTCTTCAATTTCTTAATGTGGTGTATCACACTGATCGATTTGTGGATACTGAAAAATCCTTGCATCCCTGGGATAAATCCCACTTGATCATGGTGCATAATCCTTTTAATGTAATTTTTAAATTTGTATGGAACTACAAAAGACCCCGAATAGCCAAAGCAATGATGTTGGCTGTGGATTTGTCATATATGGCCGTTATTATGTTAAGTTCCCTCTATGCCCACTTTCTGGAGGGTTTTTATCATAAATATGTGCTGAAGTTTTTCGAAAGCTTTTTCTGCATCTACTGAGATGATCATATGTTTTTTATCCTTCCATTTGTTAATATGGTATATCACATTGATTGATTTGCATATACTGAAGACTCCTTGAATTCTTGGGATAAACCCCACTTAATCATGGTGTATGATCCTTTTAATGTGCTGCAGGATTTAGTTTGCTACTATCTTGTTGAGGATTTTTGCATCTGTGTTCATCAGCGATATTGGCCTATAGTTTTCTTTTTTTGTGACATCTTTGTCTGGTTTGGGTATCAGGGTGATGGTGGCCTTAAAGAATGAGTTTGGGAGTGTTCCTCCCTCTGCTATATTTTGGAAGAGTTTGAGAAGGATAGGTGTTAGCTTTTTCTAACTGTTTGATAGAATTCGCCTGTGAAGCCATCTGGTCCTGGGTTTTTGTTTGAAGATTTTTAATCACGGTTTCAATTTCAGTGCTTGTGATTGGTTGGAGTTGAGTTTTCTCACTTTTGTTCTTGATAAGTCTGCCTAATGGTTTATCAATTTTGTTTATCTTCTCAAACAACCAGCTTTTAGTTTTATTGATCCTTGCTATTGTTTCTTTATTCCTTTTTCATTTATTTCTGATCTGATCTTTATGATTTCTTTCCTTCTGCTAACTTCAGGGTTTTTTTGGTCTTCTTTCTCTAATTGCCTTAGGTGTAAGTTTATGTTGTTTATTTGAAATGTTTCTTGTGTCTTGAGGTAGGATTGTATTGCTATAAACTTCCCTCTTAGAACTGCTTTTGCTGCATCCCATAGGTTTTGGGTCATCGTGTTTACATTATCATTTGTTTCTAGGTTTTTGTTTTGGTTTTGGGTTTTTTTTGCGGTACGCAGGCCTCTCACTGTTGTGGCCTCTCCCGTTGTGGAGCACTGGCTCTGGACGCACAGGTTCAGCGGCCATGGCTTACGGGCCTAGCCACTCTGTGGCATGTGGGATATTCCCGGACTGGGGCACGAACCTGTGTCCCCTGCATAGGCAGGCGGACTCTCAACCACTGCGCCACCAGGGAAGCCCTCTAGGTATTTTTTGATTTCCTTTTTGATTTTTTCGGTGATCTCTTGGTTATTTACTAGTGTACTGTTTAGCCTCCATTTGTTTGTAATTTTTTACAGTTTGTTTTCCTATAATTGATATCTAGTCTTATAACTTTGTGGTCAGAAAAGATATTTGATATGATCTCAATTTTCTTAAATTTACCAAGGCTTGATTTGTGACCCAAGATATGACCTATCCTGGAGAATGTTCCATGAGCACTTGAGAAGAAAGTATTCTGTTGTTTTTGTATGGAATGTCCTATAAATATCAATTAAGTCCATCTTGTTTAATGTATCACTTAAAGCTTTTATTTTCATTTTGGATGATCTGTCCATTGGTGAAAGTGCAGTGTTAACGTGCCCTACTATGATTGTGTTACTGTCGATTTCCCCTTTTATGGCTGTTACCATTTGCCTTATGTACTGAGGTACTCCTATGTTGGGTGCATAAATATTTACAATTGTTATATCTTCTCCTTGGATTGATCCCTTGATCAATATATAGTGTCTTTCCTTCTCTCTTGTAACATTCTTTATTTTAAAGTCTATTTTATCTGATATATTATTGATATGTATATACCTATTACCATTTTCTTAATTGTTTTGGGGATGTTATTGTAGGTCTTTTCCTTCTCTTATGTTTCCTGCCTAGAGAAGTTCCTTTAGCATTTGTTGTAAAGCTGGTTTGGTGGTGCTGAATTCTCTTAGCTTTTGCTTGTCTGTAAAGGTTTTAATTTCTCCATTGAATCTTAATGAGATCCTTGCTGGATAGAGTAATCTTGATTGTAAGTTTTTCCCTTTCATCATTTTAAATATCTCCTGCCACACCCTTCTGGCTTGCAGAGTTTCTGCTGAGATATCAGCAGTTAACTTTATGACGATTCCCTTCTATGTTATTTGTTTCTTTTCCCTTGCTGATTTTAATATTTTTTCTTTGTATTTAATTTTTGATTGCTTAATATGTGTCTTGATGTGTTTCTCCTTGTATTTATTCTGTATGGGATTCTCTGCACTTCCTGGACTTATTGACTATTTCTTTTCCCATATTAGGGAAGTTTTCAAGTATAGTTTCTTGAAATATTTTCTCAGACCCTTTCTTTTTCTCTTCTTCTTCTGGAACCCCTAAAATTCAAATGTTGGTGTTTAATGTTGTCCCAGATGTCTGAGACTGTCCTCAATTCTTTTCATTCTTTTTTCTTTATTCTGCTCTGCAGTAGTTATTTTCCACTATTTTATCTTCCCGGTCACTTATCTATTCTTCTGCCTGAGTTATTCTGCTATTGATTCCTTATGGAGAATTTTAAATTTCACTTATTGTGTTTTTCGTCATTGTTTGTTTGCTCTTTACTTCTTCTAGGCCCTTGTTAAATGTTTCTTGTATTTTCTCCATTCTATTTGCAAGATTTTTGGATATCTTTACTATAATTACTCTGAATTCTTTTTCACATAGACTGCCTATTTCCTCTTCATTTGTTTGGTCTTGTGGGTTCTTACTTTGCTCCTTCGTCTGCTGTGTATTTCTGTCTTCTCATTTTACTTATCTTACTGCGTTTGAGGTCTTCTTTTTGCTGGCTGCATGTTCATAGTTCCTGTTGTTTTTGGTGTCTGCTGCCAATGGGTAAGATTGGTTCAGTGGGTTGTGTAGGCTTCCTGGTGCCTGTGTTCTGGTGGATGTCTGTCTTCTCATTTTACTTATCTTACTGCGTTTGAGGTCTTCTTTTTGCGGCCTGCATGTTCATAGTTCCTGTTGTTTTTGGTGTCTGCCGCCAGTGGGTAAGGTTGGTTCAGTGGGTTGTGTAGGCTTCCTAGTGCCTGTGTTCTGGTGGATGAGGCTGGATCTTGTCTTTCTGGTGGGCAGGACCACGTCTGGTGGTGTGTTTTGGGGTTTCTGTGAACTTATGTTCATTTTAGGCAGCCTCTCTGCTAATGGTGGGGTTGTGTTCCTGGCTTGCTAGTTGTTTGGCATAGGTTGTCCAGCACTGTAGCTTTCAGTTCATTGAGTGGAGCTGGGTCTTAGTGTTGAAGTGGAGTTCTCTGGGACAGCTTTCGCCATTTGATATTACATAGGACCGGGAGGTCTCTGGTGGACCAATTTCCTGAACTCAGCTCTCCCACCTAAGAGGCTCAGGCCTGACACCTGGCTGGAGCACCAAAGCCCCATCAGCCACATGGCTCAGAAGAGAGAAAAATAAAAAGAAAGAAATAAAAATAAAATAAAGTTATTAAAAGAAAAAATTTTAAAATATATTATAAAAAATAAAGAAAGAAAGAAGAGAGCAATCAAACCAATAAACAAATCCACCAATGATAACAAGCACTGAGAACTATACTAAAAAAAAGAAAAAAAACAAAAAAAAAACAAACAAAAAAAACCAGACAGACAGAATCCTCGGACAAATGGTAAAAGCAAAGCTATACAGAAAAAAATCACACAAAGAAGCATACCCATACACACTCACCAAAAGTGAAAAAGGAAAAAATAAAAACTATATATACATATATATATATATAAAACAAAAAAAGGAAGAGAGCAACCAAATCAATAAACAAATCTACCAATGATAATAAACTCTAAATATTAACCTAAGATAAACTTAAAACCCGAAAGCAAACCCCAAGTCTACAGTTGCTCCCAAAGTCCACTGCCTTAATTTTGGGATGATTTGTTGTCTATTCAGGTATTCCACAGATGCAGGGTACATCAAGTTGATTGTGGAGATTTAATCCGCTGTTCCTGAGGCTGCTGGGAGAGATTTCTCTATCTCTTCTTTGTTTGCACAGCTGCCGGGGTTCAGTTTTGGTTTTGGCCCCGCCTCTGCGTGTAGGTCACCCTCTGGCATCTGTTCTTTACCCAGACAAGACGGGGTTAAAGCAGCACCTGATTAGGTGGCTCTGGCTCACTCAGGCCAGGTGGAGGGAGGGGTACAGGATGTGGGGTGAGCCTGCGGCGGCAGAGGCCGGTGTGACATTGCACCAGCCTGAGGTGTGCCGTGTGTTCTCCCGGGTCATTTGTCCCTGGATCATGGGACACTGGCAGTGGCGGGCTGCACAGCCTCCTGCTAGGGGAGGTGTGGATAGTGACCTGTTCTTGAACGCAGGCTTCCTGATGGCTGCAGCAGCAGTCTTAACGTTTCATGCCCATCTCTGGTGTCTGCGCTGAAAGCCGCAGCTCACGCCTGTCTCTGGAGCTTGTTTAGGCGGTGCTCTGAGTCCCCTCTCCTCGCACACCCCGCAACAATGGGCTCTTGACACTTAGAACGTTCCAGACTTTTTCCCAGACTCCCTCCCGGCTATCTGTGGCGCACTAGCCCCTTCAGGCTGTGTTCACGCCACCAACCCCAGTCCTTTCCCTGCGATCCGACCGAAGCCCGAGCCTCAGCTCCCAGCCCCGCCCGCCCCGGCGGGTGAGCAGACAAGCCTCTCGGGCTGGTGAGTGCCGGTCGGCACCGATCCTCTGCGGGAATCTCTCCGCTTTGCCCTCTGCACCCTGTTACTGCGCTCTCCTCCGTGGCTCCAGAGCTTCCCCCTCCGCCACCCGCAGTCTCCGCCCGCGAAGGGGCTCCTAGTGTGTGGAAACCTTTCCTCCTTCACGGCTCCCTCGCGCTGGTTCAGGTCCCGTCCCTATTCTTTTGCCTCTGTTTTTTCTTTTTTCTTTTGCCCTACCCCGGTACGTGGGGAGCTTCTTGCGTTTTGGGAAGTCTGAGGTCTTCTGCCAACGTTCGGTAGGTGTTCTATAGGAGCTGTTCCACATGTAGATGTATTTTTGATGTATTTGTGGGGAGGAAGGTGATCTCCATGTCTTACTCCTCTGCCATCTTGAAGGTGCCCCCAAGTCTCTGGCTTTTATCCACCACTTTGGCATATAAACAAATGGCCTCAGGGGAGATCTGTATTTAAGATTGCTATTCAATCACTCTTTATTCAGAAAGCCAGGGCCATCCAGAAATGTCAGAACAATAGTAGTTTCACAAGACTCTGGCCCAAGTGGCAGAACTGCTTTCAGAGCCACATTTTCCTGCCCTGGACCCCATTCACATCTGGCAGTCTTTCATGATATCTACTACAGGTCAGAGCACTATTGTTACCAATGGAATATTCTGCCACAGACCCAAAGATGCTTTCTTCTTAGCTTTCTACACTCCTAAGTCCTCTTAGGTGTGAGATGCAGTAGTTTTGCAGGGGGATTCCCAGCATAGCTTGGACCATTGGGCCCCTCAAAACTTTACCAATATAGTGGGCCCTGATTCTTCATAGGTTTTATTTCCTATCCTCTGTAGTTCATATGCATTTAATCAAAACCTCTAACATATTTGCAACTTCTTGCTCATTTGGTCTGTTAACATGATGTTACCCATAGAGCATACTAATGTGGTGTTCTGTAAGTGTTCAGATGGTCCAGATCTTTTCTAAATATATTATGATAGATGGCAGGAGAGTTAATGTAGCCCTGAAGCAAGACCATGAAAGTATACTGCTGTCTGTTCCAAATGACTGCAAGTTTTTTTTTTCACCTTCCTTCTTAATAGAAATAGGAATGAAAACAATTTGTTATATCAATGGCCACACACCATGTATCTGAGCCCATGTTAAATATCCACATTCTGCACAGCAAACAGAATTTATCTGCTTGATTATTGAATTAATTTGGGATATAGTGGGGACTCTCACCCCTGCATTTTCTGAGACTTTAATATCTGCCATTCCCTCCAAGATGCAATACTGTTTTTGATTTACTAACTTGGCCACTGGGGATGGGTTGGGATGGTGACAGTGTCAGGTGTTTCCATGTGGCCTTTCCCACTACAATATAATCTACTAATCAGGAGAAGGAACTGTCAACTGAAAAAAAAAACCACACACACACACAACCTAAAAGTTGAGAATTATGTTTTATTTGGTGGATTTTCCAAGGACTGAAGCCCAGAAGATGGCCTCTCAGATAGCTCTGAGGGACTGCTCCAAAGAGGTAAGAGAGGAGCCAGGATATATAGGAGCTTTTGCAACAAAAACCAGGGAGTCAGAATATCAAAAGATTAATGTTAATTAAAGAAAACCAGACATCTCAAGTTAATGAATTTAGTTAGTGCTTTTCTGAGTATGGGAAGATGCACGAGTCTGGGTTCATTGAAATCATTCCTTTGATATGCACCTCAGCTATCTAGGGCCAGTGTCCTGCTTTTCTCTTCTTGGGTCCCCTCAGGGTGCATAGCTGGGTGTGGCTGTAGTGTCTGCTGGCTTGATGGCTGCAACATCCTTTGTTTCCTGATGTGGCAGGTGACATTTTTTATCCACAGAACTTCTGTGGGAGTCTAAGAACAACCAAGTGTATCCATACCTATGGTATTATTCAGGGCCAGGTCCCAGAGAGATGACCATTGGGTGATTCTGGGGACCCAGGGAACTCCCTGTGAGCCAAACTGGGACAATATTGTATTTATTACGTTTCACATTCCCGAGCATCAAGTTAACTCAGACCCAGTGTCTAATCTTCTTGGAAATACTTCATACGCCCTTCCTCTTAGTATATGGTTGCTTGAGTAAATGGCTGGAAGTCTCTTTGAGGAAAGACTGTGGGGGTCGTGTGTCTACATGCTGCCCATTTGCATGGTTTTGCAGGGTCCTTTCTCCTGAGGACTTCAGTCAACATGTTTCAGATCTGCAAAATGGCTCAGGTCTAGAAACTGGGAAAGAATTTGAAATATTTTATGGGCAGGTGCCCTCGGCTTTCTTTCTTAAATTCTTATGATGATATGGGTTGAGTAATACCCTTTTGGTTACCCTCCTAGGTTGCTTTCAGGGAAGCTGTGTTTTTTTAACCATTTCCATGGTGCCCTGTGGTTCAGGTCCCTGTCTGCCACTCCAGCCTTGCAGCTCACTGAGTTCATTGTAACAGCCTGGCTTTGAGCGCATTGTAACTCCTGACCCCAAGTGCCATTACCTAGCCTCTATTATTTTGGAATTCTATCTTTCCTAATTCTGTTATTGAACCCACTTATAATAGAATCTCCTTCTGTTTTCCCTTACTTACACTGAGTGTCTTAATGATGCTCGTGGCCCCTCTCACTGGAGCATAATTTATCACTTTTGTAGACGTATCCTCCAACTCCACCCACAGAACATGCTCAGCTGGTAGAGTTTCTAACTTTACGTCCATATCCATCTAGATGCCTACTTCCACTATCTGCAGTTATTCCATTTCTATTTCACTTACTGTGGGCCATTGTTCTCTCCAAACTTCTAAGTGTCATCCGAATTAGAATTAGAACCATCTAATTAGCATATTAAGAATTAGCATATGGGGCTTCCCTGGTGGCGCAGTGGTTGGGAGTCTGCCTGCCGATGCAGGGGACGCGGGTTCGAGCCCTGGTCTGGGAAGATCCCACATGCCGCGGAGCGGCTAAGCCCGTGAGCCACAACTATTGAGCCTGCACGTCCGGAGCCTGCGCTCCACAACGGGAGAGGCCGCGATAGTGAGAGGCCCGCGCACCGCGATGAAGAGTGGCCCCCGCTCGCCGCAACTGGAGAAAGCCCTTGCACAGAAACGAAGACGCAACACAGCCAAAAATAAATATAAATAAATGAATAAATTTGTTTAAAAAAAAAGAATTAGCATATTATTACCATCTTCTAGGGTCCTTTCCAGATTATTAGATTTTGTATTATGGGAGAATACTCATGTCAGTAGACTCTCCATTAGCCATCCTTCTCCATTAGCCAACCATCCATCCTGGCCCCCCAACTTCACAGTCTAGCACTCTCAGGATCCTGTTCTTTATATCATTTCCAGGTTCCTGCTGGTACGTGTAGGCTAAATCATGCAGTTTTTCAAGATATAGTCCATTTCCTGTCTTCCGGTCCCAGCACTACACTGGCCATACTCTGATGCAGCTTGATGCTACTACTTGGTCTGGTGGCTAGGAAAGGATGTGGGGCTAGATTCTTATCGTGGGGTAGGGGTACAATCTGGAGGCTGCTGCATTGTCTTCAAGCAAGAGGTAACAGGGAACTTTTGATTCCTCCTCTAACAGGGAGGTGTGGAAACTTCCTGTAGATCCAGAGGGTTCAAGGGCATCTGAAGCTTCGATAGTATCTACCCACATGACCACACCCCATGTCTCAGAGTCTTACTGCTCTCCCGCTGGAGCCTTGACTTGATGTAGTTGAGACTTCAGCCTTCTTTAGAGACGGGCTACTAGCCCAGATCCTCTGCTTTATCTGTCCTAGGTTGTAAAAGATAAGAGTTACTTTATATGTGGCCTAGGAGGAACTCTGACTGTCACATTTTGCTTTTGATTTGTGAAATTACCCTCAGTCTTTCAGTGTCCTTCTCCATGTATCAGCTACACTCAGCAAGAGCCATCTGAATCCATTGTCCTTATAATTAGCGCTTCTACTGAACCTTCCAAAAGCCTGATATGTTGAACCAGCCAGTGCAGTTCCCTTTTCTGGTGTTTCATCCATTTCATCTGGAGAAAGTATAATAATGACCGATTGCATCAAACTTCATTCTGTTTTCTTGTTTGATACCTTTCTTTTCCACTAAGCAAAATTCAAACTGAGTTGTAAGCCCCTACTTCAGCGTTGGGTACAACATAATTATTTATTAAGTGTGTAAATATTAGATTTCTTTTAGGGTCTGTGTGATGATTTTTCACTAATTCCAATAATTTATTCCCTTTAAATATAGTGCACATAGAACCAGGCTAATTTTAATAGCTTATATGTTGGAATTGGATTCTGTCTCTTGGAAATAGATTGCAGCTAAGCCAGTGGTTATCGCTGATCGAAAATCTGCCTGGTCAGGCCAGTGTGATGGGTTAGGTTCTGATCAAGATGGCTCCAGGCCATAGCTTTTGCTCAAGCTTATCAGAAGTAGACATTAGGATTCTTGACAGGGCCTCTCTGCATGTAATGAAATAAGCTTCAGTTATACTTCTAGGTTAAAATTAGAATCAACTGTGTCAATATTAGTTTCCTCAACCATATTACTTACATGGAGAAGTGATCACCTTTACGCACACACACACATTTCCTGTTAAAATTTTAAAATCGAATTATGACTCACAATGGATACCAGCAAAATTCTGGTAATGTTGCCTTAACCTGTGGAGCATAATGGAATCAGTCTTCATAGCCTCCTTTGTCTGTACTCACAGAAACACCTGCCTCTCCGTCCCAGTGTAATTTCTTTCAAGGCAGAATGGCATGCTCTCACAGCAGGGATGCCATTCTAGCTAGTTTTTGTCCTTGAGGTTGAAGGGCAAGGTCACCAAGTTTAATTGATTTCTTTCTTCCGAAGAAAGAAAGGACAAGAAAGATGGAGGCTAGTGGAAAATCCCTGGTGTTTGCACGGATGTCATTTGCCAGTGTGCAAAACAGCAAGGCTTTCATCTCCTCACCAACATCCACGCTTGGTTCCTGTCATCTGTGCACTGCTCGTATCTGGCCCTGAATCTAACACACCACTGAATGTACAAAGGAATCTGTTGTTGTTGTGGGATTTTTTTGGCATTCCTGTTGTTGCTTCAGCCCCCACTGATGTTGCCCCAGCTCAGCAGTCAGCTGCTCAGACAATGAGAGCCTATCTCTTCATCTTGCAATTTCCTGTTTCCCACTCTCCACTGCCATGATCCAACAAAAGGAATTCATTAAAGGAGTTAAGTGTTTGGTTACTATCAAGGAGGGAAAACAAATTGAGCTATTTTTGACCACAGAGGTGTTTCACAACAGCCACTGAAGTCAGCTGTTTCCTCACTTATAGTAATCATAAAAAATCAGCCATGGTTTCCACCGGTCACTGCATTTTATGCCAGCATAGAATGGGCAGAAGAGTAACTATGATTTATGCTGTTAAAAACCAAGTACAGGGCTTCCCTGGTGGCGCAGTGGTTGAGAGTCCGCCTGCCGATGCAGGGGACACGGGTTCGTGTCCCGGTCCGGGAAGATCCCACGTGCCGCGGAGTGGCTGGGCCCGTGAGCCATGGCCGCTGAGCCTGCGCGTCCGGAGCCTGTGCTCCGCAATGGGAGAAGCCACGGCAGTGAGAGGCCCGCGTACAGCAAAACAAAAAAAACAAGTAAAAATTTTGTAATTATTTGAGGAACTCATTGTTTTCTTTTGTTCTTTGCTTATTTATGTGCCACTTGTATCATCACTGAATTTCTTGGTAAGTTCTGAATATAAAGGCAAGTAAGGCTGACATATGACTATTAATTTTCCTGGAAAGCAAATAAAAAACTTCTTTACTAATTCCAACAGCAGTCAGTAACAGTAAAGTTCTTTAAAAGCAGTCAGAGCCTCTAATATCTTGTAATGTATGAAAGAAAACCCTAGCTTATTTCTAAAAGGAAACACCCCATGTATTTTTGATACATATATTATTGAGAAAAGTTAGGTTATTCTTTTATCATACCACTACATTTTCAACTTTCTATAAAATTTAATAGAGTTGAATAATTACATTTCACGTGCAAAGAACAAACAGGAAAAAAGAAACATTAAAGCCTATTGAGCTTTTTGGTTATTCAAGTATATATATATATATATATATATATATATATATACTTGAATATATATATACTTGAATATGTATATATATTCAATATGTATATTCAATATATATATTCAATATATATATATTTTTAACATCTTTATTGGAGTATAATTGCTTTACAATGGTGTGTTAGTTTCTGCTTTATAACAAAGTGAATCAGTTAT
>NC_041220.1:10581572-10583600 GCF_002837175.3 Physeter macrocephalus
CTCCATACTGTTCTCCATAGTGGCTGTATCAATTTACATTATTCCCACCAGCAGTGCAAGAGGGTTCCCTTTTCTCCACACCCTCTCCAGCATTTATTGTTTCTAGAGTTTTTGATGATGGCCAATCTGACCGGTGTGAGATGATATCTCATTGTCGTTTTGATTTGCATTTCTCTAATGATTAATGATGTTGAGCATTCTTTCATGTGTTTGTTGGCGATCTGTATATCTTCTTTGGAGAAATGTCTATTTAGTTCTTCTGCCCATTTTTGGATTGGGTTGTTTGTTTTTTTGTTATTGAGCTGCAAGAGTTGCTTATAAATTTTGGATATTAGTCCTTTGTCAGTTGCTTCGTTTGCAAATATTTTCTCCCATTCTGAGGGTTGTCTTTTGGTCTTGTTTATGGTTTCCTTTGCTGTGCAAAAGCTTTTAAGTTTCATTAGGTCCCATTTGTTTATTTTTGTTTTTATTTCCATTTCTCTTGGAGGTGGGTCAAAAAGGATCTTGCTGTGATTTATGTCATAGAGTGTTCTGCCTATGTTTTCCTCTAAGAGTTTGATAGTGTCTGGCCTTACATTTAGGTCTTTAACCCATTTTGAGTTTATTCTTGTGTGTGGTGTTAGGGAGTGTTCTAATTTCATACTTTTACATGTAGCTGTCCAGTTTTCCCAGCACCACTTGTTGAAGAGGCTGTCTTTTCTCCACTGTATATTCTTGCCTCCTTTATCAAAGATAAGGTGACCATATGTGTGTGGGTTTATCTCTGGGCTTTCTATCCTGTTCCATTGATCTAGATTTCTGTTTTTGTGCCAGTACCATACTGTCTTGATTACTGTAGCTTTGTAGTATAGTCTGAAGTCAGGGAGCCTCATTCCCTCAGCTATGTTTTTCTTTCTCAAGATTGCTTTGGGTATTCTCGGTCTTTTGTGTTTCCATGCAAATTGTGAATTTTTTTGTACTAGTTCTGTGAAAAATGCCAATGGTAGTTTGATAGGGATTGCATTAAATCTGTAGATTGCTTTGGCTAGTCGAGTCATTTTCACAATGTTGATTCTTCCAATCCAAGAACATGGTATATCTCTCCATCTATTTGTATCATCTTTAATTTCTTTCATCAGTGTCTTATAGTTTTCTGCATAGAGGTCTTTTGTCTCCTTAGGTAGGTTAATTCCTAGATATTGTATTCTTTTTGTTGCAATGGTAAATGGGAGTGTTTTCTTAATTTCACTCTCAGATTTTTCATCATTAGTGTATAGGAATGCAAGATATTTCTGTGCATTAATTTTGTATCCTGCTACTTTACCAAATTCATTGAATAGCTGTAGTAGTTTTCTGGTAGCATCTTTAGGATTCTCTATGTATAGTATCATGTCATCTGCAAACAGTGACAGCTTTACTTCTTTTCTGATTTGGATTCATTTTATTTCTTTTTCTTCTCTGATTGCTGTGGGTAAAACTTCCAAAACTATGTTGAACAGTAGTGGTGAGAGTGGGCAACGTTGTCTTGTTCCTGATCTTAGTGGTAATGCTTTCTGTTTTCACCATTGAAGACGATGTTGGCTGTGGGTTTGTCATATATGGCCTTTATTATGTTGAGGAAAGTTCCCTCTATGCCTACTTTCTGGAAGGTTTATATCATACATAGGTGTTGAATTTTGTCGAAAGTTTTCTCTGCATCTATTGAGATGATATATGGTTTTTATCCTTCAATTTGTTAATATGGTGTATCACGTTGATTGATTTGCATATATTGAAGAATCCTTGCATTCCTGGGACAAACCCCACTTGATCATAGTGTATGATCCTTTTAATGTGCTGTTGGATTCTGTTTGCTAGTATTTTGTTGAGGATTTTTGTATCTATGTTCATCAGTGATATTGGACTGTAGTTTTCTTTCTTTGTGACATCGTTTTCTTGTTTTGGTATCAGAGTGATGGTGGCCTCGTAGAATGAGTTTGGGAGTGTTCCTCCCTCTGCTGTATTTTGGAAGAGTTTGAGAAGGATAGGTGTAAGCTCTTCTCTAAATGT
>NC_041220.1:10584524-10585852 GCF_002837175.3 Physeter macrocephalus
TGTCATTTGTTTCTAGGTATTTTTTGATTTCCTCTTTGATTTCTTCAGTGATCTCTTGGTTATTAAGTAGTGTGTTGTTTAACCTCCGTGTGTTTGTATGTCTTACAGATTTTTTCCTGTAATTGATATCTAGTGTCATAGTGTTGTGATTGAAAAAGATACTTGATATGATTTCAATTTTATTAAATTTACCAAGGCTTGATTTGTGGCCCAAGATATGATCTATACTGGAGAATGTTCCATGAGCACTTGAGAAGAATGTGTATTCTGTTGTTTTTGGATGGAATGTCCTATAAATATCAATTAAGTTCATCTTGTTTAATGTATCATTTAAAGCTTGTGTTTCCTTATTTATTTTCATTTGGGGTGATCTGTCCACGGTGAAAGTGGGGTGTTAAAGTCCCCTACTATGATTGTGTTACTGTCAATTTCCCCTTTATGACTATTAGTATTTGCCTTATGTATTGAGGTACTCCTATGTTGGGTGCATAAATATTTACAATTGTTACATCTTCCTCTTGAATTGATCCCTTGATCATTATGTAGTGTCCTTCTTTGTGTCTTGTAATAGTCTTTGTTTTAAAGTCTCTTTTGTCTGATATGAGAATTGCAACTCCACCTTTCTTTTGATTTCCATTTGCATGGAATATCTTTTTCTATCCCCTCACTTTCCGTCTGTTTGTGTCCCTAGGTTTGAAGTGGGTCTTCTGCAGACAGCATAAATATAGGTCTTGTTTTTGCATCCATTCTGCCAATCTATGTCTTTTGGTTGGAGCACTTAATCCATTTACATTTAAGTTAATTATCGATATGTATGTTCCTATTACCATTTTCTAAATTGTTTTGGGTTTATTATTGTAGGTCTTTTCCTTCTTTTGTGTGTTCTGCCTAGAGTAGTTCCTTTAGTATTTGTTGTAAAGTTGGTTTGGTGGTGCTGAATTCTCTTAGCTTTTGCTTGTCTGTAAAAGTTTTAATTTCTCCATCAAATCTGAATGAGATCCTTTCTGGGTAGAATAATCTTTCTCCTTCATCACTTTAAATATGTCCTGCCACTCCTTTCTGGCTTGCAGAGTTTCTGCTGAAAGATCAGCTGTTAACCTTATGGAGATTCCCTTATGTGTTACTTGTTGTTTTTCCCTTGATGCTTTTAATATTTTTTCCTTGTAATTAATTTTTGATAGTTTGATTAATATGAGTCTTGGTGTATTTCTCCTTGGATTTATCCTGTTTGGGACTCTCTGTGCCTCCTGGACTTGATTAACTATTTCCTTTCCCATATTAGGGAAGTTTTCAACTATAATCTCTTCAAATATTTTCTCAGCCCTTTT
>NC_041220.1:10586396-10604952 GCF_002837175.3 Physeter macrocephalus
GTAGACTGCCTATTTCCTCTTCATTTGTTAGGTCTGGTGGGTTTTGCCTTGCTCCTTCATCTGCTGTGTGCTTCTCTGTCTTCTCATTTTGCTTAACTTACTGTGTTTGGGGTCTCCTTTTTGCAGGCTACCGGTTCGTAGTTCCTGTTGTTTTTGGTGTCTGTCCCCAGTGGCTAAGGTTGGTTCAGTGGGTTGTGTAGGCTTCCTGGTGGAGGGGACTAGTGCCTGTGTTCTGGTGGATAGGGATGGATCTTGTCTTTCTGGTGGGCAGCTCCACAACTGGTGGTGTGTTTGGGGGTGTTTGTGGACTTATTATGATTTTAGGCAGCGTCTCTGCTAATGGGTGGGGTTGTGTTCCTGTCTTGCTAGTTGTTTGGCATAGGGTGTCCAGCACTGTAGCTTGCTGGTCGTTGAATGAAGCTGGGTCTTGGCGTTGAGATGGGGATCTCTGGGAGTTTTTCGCCATTTGATGTTACATGGAGCTGGGAGGTCTCTTGTGGACCAGTGTCCTGAAGTTGGCTCTCCCACCTCAGAGGCACAGCACTGACTCCTGGCTGGAGCACCAAGAGCCTTTCATCCATATGGCTCAGAATAAAAGGGAGAAAAAGTAGAAAGAAAAAAAGAGGATAAAATAAAATAAAATAACAGAATAAAATAAAGTTAATAAAATAAAAAATAATTATTAAGAAAAAAAATTTTTAAAGGAAAAAAAACAGCCTGAGGCGCGCCGTGCGTTCTCCCTGGGAAGTTGTCCCTGGATCATGGGACCCTGGCAGTGGCGGGCTGCACAGGTTCCCAGGAGGGGAGGTGTGGATAGTGACCTGTGTTTGCTCACTGGCTTCTTGGTGGCGGCTGCAGCAGCCTTAGCATCTCATGCCCGTCTCTGGGGGCCACGCCGATAGCCGCAGCTCGCGCCCGTCTCTGGAGCTCCTTTAAGCGGCGCTCTGAATCCCTTCTCCTCGGGCTCCAGGAAACAAACAGGAAAGAAAAAGTCTCTTTCCTCTTCGGCAGCTCCAGACTGTTTCTTGGACTCCCTCCCGGCCAGCCGTGGCGCACTAGCCCCTTCAGGCCATGTTCACGCCGCCAACCCCAGTCCTCTCCCTGGGATCCGACCTCCGAAGCCCGAGCCTCCGCTCCCAGCCCCTGCCCATCCTGGCGGGTGAGTAGACAAGCCTCTCGGTCTGGTGAGTGCCGGTCGGCACCGATCCTCTGTGGGAATCTCTCCGCTTTGCCCTCCGCACCCCTGTGGCTGTGCTCTCCTCCGTGGCTCCGAAGCTCCCCCCTCCGCCACCCACAGTCTCCGCCTGCAAAGGGGCTCCTAGTATGTGGAAACCTTTCCTCCTTCACGGCTCCCTCCCAGTGGTGCAGGCCCCGTCCCTATTCTTTTGTCTGTTTTCTCTTTTTTCTTTTGCCCTACCCAGGTACGTGGGGAGTTTCTTGCGTTTTGGGAAGTCTGAGGTCTTCTGCCAGTGTTCAGTAGGTGTTCTATACGAGCTGTTCCACATGTAGGTGTATTTCTGATGTATTTGTGGGAGGAAGGTGATCTCTGCGTCTTACTCTACCGCCATGTTGAAGCTCCTATCCCTGGTCGAGGATTTGTTTGTTTTTTTGTTTTTTGGGTTTGGGTTTTTTTCTTCTCTTTTTATAATATTCATCATAGTAGAGTAAGGAATTACTACATTTAAGCTCAAATGTGTATATTTATTTGGATAATATTTATATCATTTTGATTCTATTACACCTTACTCTTAAAAAGTTTACTTTTTTTGTAACATTGAAGACAAGCAATGAAGAAATACTATATGTAATAAAGAGTAATTTAATTATAGTAGAGTTCATTTAATCTTTATAAACAAATATAGTAAATCCATTATTTCTAATTTACATCTAATTTTCAGAGATACAAACCTATTTCCTAGGATTACATAGCTAGCATGTGGTTGAGCTGTAACTTAAACACAGGGATTCTGATTTTAAAATAGTCAGTATGTTTTTAGTTTTAAAATAATTTCAAAATAACTGGCGGAACAAGTTTTGGGGATGAGGTTGTTGAAATAAATTAAAATTTGCCTTTAGAGAAGCCTATTCCTGTGCTTAAAGGCACAGTAAGTATTGATTTAGTTTGTACAATAGACAGGGATATGTTTCTTCTTAATACTTTCATGTCTAACTCTTACCTTTGTTTTTTCTTGCTTATATTCCCTGTCCTAGGATCTAGATCCATGTCATGTCATATAGAAAAACACTCTCATAACTTTTAATGCATTACACATACACACATACACACACACAATTTTATATCTTTTCTAAAGTATATCCATTCCTTAACCTCAAATGTGAAAGGCCTTATGTAGCTGGCCTAGTTTGGAATCTTGTCTCTTGTATATTTGCTGAGTTCACACCTGCTGCTTCTCCATCTGCTACAATTTTAGATCAGTATAGAACCTTCTTGAAATACGTGGAAAATGTCAAACATACTCCCAAAAAAGTACTGTCTTTTTTAAAGCTGATGGTGTCCTGAGATGACTGAGGTTTTTCTTTTCCTAAGATTAGCACTCCCCTCTTTTGTTTTCAATGATTTAGAGTTTAAAGTATTAAGAATTATTTAAATGATTATTTAAAGGATTAAGATTAAAGGATTAACTTGGTCATGGTTTAAAGAACAGAGAAATATCATTTTGAAAATAAACGTCATTCTACTTGATAGTAGGCACTTGAAAGGTTATCTATGCTATACTTATATCAGTTTCTTACTTGAATTATATAACAAGTTTTAGTCATGATTTCATATTTGGCAATTGTACAAATGCGTTTCTTTCCATCTCAGTCTTAATACATCCAGTACAAGATACTTGATATTTAGGGATAACATCTAATAGCTTGAGTCATTCATTCAGATATTTACTCTGAGCAAGTTTCTACCTGGAACTGTACTATGAAAGTTTAAAAATGTGTTCAGTAAGGAACTTGATGAAATCATATTTGTGTGGGTATACTGGGTCATTCTTAAATATTAAGTTCCTATTGTTTGTGCTTAAAATTTAGACATTGAATTTTGTGTTTATTTTCTTGTACACTTATATGTAAATTTATTATGCTTAAATTACTTAAAAATTATATATTTTTCCGCACAAGCAATAAAGAAGTTGTTGGGAGTAATAATGGATATAGTGATTTGGAGGAAGGAGATAGTGAATCCTAAGTCACTTGTATAGAATTGTCAAGGTTTTGAAGCATTATTATGCTTCCAGGGTACGTTGGGTTTTAGTGTTAATAACTTTTATCCTTTCTAGCACATATACTAGAATATTATCATGAGTTAGGGTGGATTTCATGTGGAATAGTTTTTGCAGTAACAAAGTATTATTGGTTGAAAGTTTACTTTAATTCTAGCCAAAATGGCAAGTCCATGCAATCTTGGCTGTTTGCTTATTTATAAAATGAAGGCATTGGACAAGTATAAAGTGATTTTCTGATCCTCAGCCAATCCTCGGCTGTCAGGCAGGGTTTTTTATTTGTTTGTTTGTTTGTTTGTTTGTTTGTTTACCACTGGGAAGGTCTGATTGGGGAGGAAAGGTGGGATCAATCTTCTGCGAGAGCTGTCGGCACTAATTTGTTTGCTAGACTCTGATATACAGAACTGCTGAGATTGGTTAGTCTTCCTACATCTGTGTTAGATCCTAAATCTTGACTTGGTCTCACCCCTAATTTTTGTGTACCTTTTAACAATCTAGACTCTCTTGAACTGTTCTCTCTTTGCTACCACTTGGGGAATTTCACTATAGCAATCCTATTCCCAACTTCTGTCTGAACTTAACAGAATGAAGGCATCCACCGAAAAGAAAACTAACTAGATAACCACAGGAAACATAAATTCAGTCAAGAGTCCACCTAGGAATTTGAAGTTTTTCAAATGTGTGCTTTGAGGATTTTCAGAAAGCACAATGCCAATCAATCAGATTCCTGGAATTCGTATGTTAGGAGGCTTTGATTTTTTTCCCAAAGAAACAAAAAAAAAAAAAAACAAAGAGTGAACTTCTGCAAAGTGAGTATTGTATCTCAGAGATTGTGAGGTCCAAATACATGAAAAAAATACATTTTTCATATTTTTGTTTTACCTCGGCCTAAGATATGTATGAAATCATTTGGTTCTGAACAAAATTCTCTATATAATCCTTCTTTAAAACTTTAAATTTTTCAAAGTATCAAAGATCATGTAAGAGCTTGGCTTATTATTTTGCCAAACACCTCTGAGTCAAGGCTGACATTTTAGGCTACTGAGTTGACATGGTGATAAGGCATTTTAAGTAGAGCTTATTTTTATTCTCTTCAGAACTCCAGCCTTTTGATCTGTAGCCTGACCTTGGTCCTGCCCGTTCACAGAAGGCTCCAGAATCCCGCTAAAGAACGCCTCCCTGGCTTTGGGTGGGAGTAGTGCTGCTGTGCTGTCAGAATTCCCTGATGCTGCCTGGATGGACCATTAGTGCGTTATCATTTATTGGATAGCTTTTTCCCTATTGCCTATATATCTAGACTTCTTCCCAGCATTTACTTCTTCCCACAGATGTGTGCATTTCAAAATGTTTTTTCTCCCAATATGTTCTGTACTACAAAGCATCTGAGCCTTCTATACCTGACTGTTGTGAGGTACCTTCACAATCTGTATCGATCACTCCACCGGGCCTTTCCCTTAAGGAAAAGTAATGTTTTTAATTCTGCCACTGCGTAGGCATCACTTGAGGCTTTTCCTTACTGCTCTAGAAACCTAGAAATTCTAAAAATTAAAACATCCATCTCTGTCTATTCTGGTCGTAATGTGGGCCAGCATTAAAGAGGGAGTCAGTGTAGTTTGCCCAGTCATCCATCCTTATGAGAGCCTGGGGCTTTGACTATTTCTTCCTCAGGAAAGAACTTGATTATGAATGTCTTTGACTATGGGGGGTTATGATTTGGAAGGGTTCCATTTGACTGTGTTACATTTTTAAAAGAGCTGTTTGGTCATACATTTCTACTAGACATAAAATAGGAAAAAAAATGGCTCTTCTGCCCCTCTGCAAAATTATAATAATAAAAATAATCACAAATAACAACAACAATAACAAAATATCTTCTTCCTGCAGGCACTGAAAGTTATACAGTCTTTGTGTTTCACGTTCAGATTTTGGCTACAAAGAAACTTAGATCTAAATGTAGGGTTTAAATGTATTGTTCCACACCATATTCTCAATAGGCTTATTTCTCCACTCTATAAGTGATGTCTCACTTTTTAAAAAATTTCAGCTTTAGTTTACAGTCCAGAGTGATTTTTTTACTTTGTTCATTGTTATTGTAAGTGAGGTCTGAATATTTTGGATGTGGGTTAGATATGAACAAAAAATGCATTCAGAAATCAGAAACATTTTATAGATATTAACTGTTAAAGAATAAAGCATCGACAACTTCATACTGAATGCATTCCATAGTTAGATATGCAAGATTGCAAGACTGGTCTGTCTTAAGCTGGTGATAGGTGTGTGGGGGAGTAGGGATGGAGAGGTTTATCCCTAAAGAAACTGCTCCAGGAATTCAAGTCAGTTTTGCAAACTGTCAATATGAATTGTCATCTATAAAAAGGTGACTATTATGTGGAAATTATTGTTATTCCAGAAAGAATTGCTTTGAGTAAACTGTCCCTAGGGCATCCAGGAATTGTTGGCATGAAAACAATGACTAAAAACTATGTCTAATGACCTGGAACTAGGTATGATAGTGTAAAACCAAGAGTGTAGCATTTGAATGTCTGTTCTCACCATGGACAGTACAACGCAGCCAGCTCAAAACTCCTTAATATTGATTTGCAGAGCCGTTCTTAGACATGACTGACATGGCTTTAAGTTGTACTAGAATCTTTTTCAGAATGACACCAAGTATCCAACAATATATCATCTCCAAACAGTGCTCTGATAATCGGAACTCAGCATCAGTTATTAACAATATGTAATACACAAATGCTTTAAATCATATTTTTTTTTGGTTTCGATGACATTAAGAAAATTGTGGAAAAGGTTTTTATCTTAGCTTCATACTTTTACTCATCATTCTCAGGCAAATGGCCTAGCTACAAACTTGGTACAAGCTGCTGGGGGTGCCCACGGCTGATTGCTGGGGAAGCATGCCAAGAAGACTTGCCAGATCTCTCATCATTCAACATGGCAGTCCATCTTCAACAGCAGGAGTCTGTCCTGCCGAACTACAAATGCTTGGCAGCCTCTCAAGACTTGCCCTGATCATTTCTCTAGAGATCTGGGTGATGCCTTATATGACAAAAAACGTTCTAGATGCTCATCTGTCTGGATTTGGTCCTTGGTTATTTTTACCCCAAGAGTTGATCATTGTTATAAAATGTAGTATTGAATAATAATTTTCTGCCACTCTAACTTTGTTCCCTAGGCTGTTTCAGACAGTCCAGTGGGTAAAAGGACAAGTGTGCTTTGTCCTACTGATTGACTTTCCTAGCATGCCTCAGAGGATGATCTGACAGCACAGAACCCTGGCAAGCATCTTACCAGCTCACTTGCTTTTTTTTCAGCAGTGAGCCTAGGGACTTGCTAAAGACAAAGAGGAAAGAAACAATGTTTTTTACATTGTGACTGTTGGTATTTCTGTTACCTCTCTTATAATGCAGACATTTTCATGTAAAATATTGCCTCCTTTTTGGTAAAAAATGAGAGTTACCAAGTGAGAGGAGTATGGGGGAAGATAATGGGAAATGAATGAGATTTGGGAAATAGATGGAAATTCAAGTGGCTGTTTTTCTCCTTTGTGGTTGATAATAATCTGTTTTAGATTAGTGAGTTTTATATATATATATATATATATATATATATATATATATATATATATATACACACACACACACACATACATACATGTTTGTACACACACATACATACATGCTTGTCTTTTTTTCTAGTGACCAGAACCAAAAGTAGTGAACGTATGAATATATCATATAAATATAAATATCAAACACATAACACATATCAAACACATCTCACTTGGATGTGAAGATGTATGACTTGATGAGTATAGCTGGGTCTAAAGATAGATGTGTCTCATAAATACAGTGTTTGGATTTGGTACATATTTATCTTGTAAGTAACTTTCTTTGATGCTAGGTGATATTCTGTGAATATTCATACTGGTTATTAAACCATTAAAATCCTCCCATAGCTATTAGTAAATAGTATCTGCTCAAGTCTCCAGAGTGGCTCTACCATCATCCTAATCCTGATTACTGTTTTATTTATGTATGATTTATTTATTTAGATATAATCAACATATAGCATTATGTTAGTTTCAGGTGTACAACATAAAGATTGATATTTGTATATGCTGTGAAATTATCATAATAAGTCTAGTTAACATTACCACAATGTTTCTTCTTGTGATGAGAACTTTTAAGATCTTTTAAGAACTTTCAAATATACAAAATACTATTATTAACTGTAGTCACCATGCTGTACGTTATATTCCCATGACTGAGTTTATTTTATAACTGGAAGTTTGTACATTTTGACTTCTTTCACCCATTCCACACCCCACCCCCCCCAGCTCACCACCTCTGGAAACCACCTATTTATTCCCTATGAGTTCCATTTTGGGGGTTATTTTTAAGATTCCACGTATAAGTGAGATCATACAGTATTTGTCTTTGTCTGACATATTTCACTTAGCATAATACCCTGAAGTTCCATTCATGTTGTCACAGATGGAAAGATTTCCTTCTTTTTATGGCTGAATGGTATGCCATTGTACACACAGTTGACCTTTGAACAATGCAGGGGTTAGGGGGTGCCCATCCTCTGCACAGTCAAGATTTTTATGCAACTTATAATCAAATCCTCCATATCCTCGATTCCATATCTGTTGATTCAACTAACTGTGGATCATGTAGTACTGTAGTATTTACTATTGAAAAAAAACCACATATAAGTGGATTCCCACAGTTCAAACCCATGTTGTTCAAGGGTCAACTGTATATACCAAATTTTCTTTGTCCATTCATCTATTGATGGACACTTAGGTTGCTTCCATATCTATGCTATTGTAAATGACTCTGCTATGAATGTGAAGACGCACCTTTTTTTTTTTCTTTTGGCTGCAGTGCCGCAGCTTGAGGGATCTTAGTTCCCTGACCAGGGATCGAACCCATGCCCCCTGCAGTGGAAGCGTGGAGTCTTAACCACTGGACCACCAGGGAAGTCCTGCATCTATCTTTTTGAGTTAGTGTTTTTGTTTTCTTTGGGTAAATACCCAGAAGTGAGATTGCTGGATCTTATGTCAGTTCTATTTTTAATTTTTTGAGGAACCTCCATACTGTTTTCCATAATGACTACACCAATTTACATTCCCACCAACAGTGCACAAGGGTTCCCTTTTCTCCATATCCTTGCCAACACTTGTTTTCTCTTGTCTTTTTGATAATAGCCATTCCAACAAGTGTGAGGTGATATCTCCTTGTAGTTTTGATGCACATTTCCCTGATGATTAGTGATGTTGAACACCTTTTCATGTACATGTTGGCCAGCTGTATGTCTTCTTTGGAAAAATGCCTGTTCCGATTTCCTGCCAATTTTTCAAATGAATTATTTGCTCTTGAGCTGTATGAGTCTATGTATATTTTGGACATTAACCTCTTATCAGATATATGATTTGCGAATGTTTTCTCCAATTCAGTAGATTGCTTTTTCATTTAGTTGATGGTTTCCTTTGCTGTGCAGAAGCTTTTTAGTTTGATGTGATCGTACTTGTTTATTTTTGCTTTTATTACCTTTGCTGTCAAATCCAAGATATAATTGCCAAGACTGATGTCAAGGCCTTACTGCTTATGTTTTTTTCTAGCAATTTTATGGTTTCAGGTCTCACATTCAAGTCTTTCATCCATTTTGAGTTAGTTTTGGTGTATGGTGTAAGATGGTGGTCTAGTTTCATTCTTCTGCATATGGCTGTCCAGTTTTCCCAACACCATTAATTGAAGAGACTATCCTTTCCCCATTGTATATTCTTGGCTTCTTTGTTGTAAATTAACTGACCCTATATGCACAGATTTATTTCTGGGCCCTCTATTCTGTTCCATTGATCTGTCTGTCTGTTTTTCTGCCAGTACCATACTGTTCTGACTACTATAGTTTTGTAATATAGCTTAAAATCAGGGGGTATGGGGCCTCCAGTTTTGCTCTTCTTTTTAAAGATTCCATTGGCTATTATAAATTTTATATTAGGATATATAAATGAATATATCTACACATTTAAAATATTTATTTCTTATTTATCTTTAAAAATATAGTGTTCTCTACTACTACAACTATCACCACTACCACCACCACTTGTACTAATACTACTAATAGCATCACTGATTCATTGATCACTTACCATCGGCAAGTCATAGTCTTAAGCATTCTACTTATATTAACTCATTTAATCCACACAACACTGCTATGAGGTACTATTATTGTCATCTGCATTTTTACAGACAAGGAAACAGAAACACCAAGAGATTAAGTAACTTGTTCAAAGTAACACAGGTAGTAAATGACATAACTGGGAGTCAAACCCACATAGTCTACTTTAGAATCCAGGATCCTCACTACTACTCCTGCCAACCTAGTTAAGCAAGCACCCCTGATTATTTTTGGAAAAGAATGTTGTATTCTTTTCTAAGATAAACACATAGACTTGCTACTATATTTGTTTAGATTTAACTTTACTGGAGCCCAGTTTAGCTTTGACATTTACAGATGGGCTAGCTTTCATCTCACTGCAAGATATAAAGCAACCTGGTATTTAGTCTACCTGCAAAACGCAGTTAGGAAGCCCTAGAGGAACCTAATTAAAATGCAGCACATTTCCAAGGCACTGTATCTTGCTGTGTTTCCATAGAAACAGTGGGAATTTCTGGTCACTGACCTTTAAGGGAATCTGAGAATACTTTTCATAAGGTTCATAAGAAGAGCTAGCTCAGTGTATTAACCATAGTTGTAGGATCAACTTTGGAAATCCCCTATGCAATCCTTCCTGACTTTAGAAGTATATTATATCAGCAAAACCTACTAGAGGCTCAAACTGGACTTTTTTGAAGGAACGCTTTTTAACCGCTTCCAATATACCATCTGTACCACTGGGTTTAAAATAATCGAAGATAGTGTTGTAGCAGCAAAGAAACATTAAAGAAAATCTTAGATAATTATACAGGAGATATTGGAACTAAAATAATATTTAGAAATAGTTTTGGTGTTATAGCTATTCTATTGCATTTGGATTCCTGAAATCTAGGTTTACTCAAAGGGTAAAATAGAGCATTACTATATTAAAAAATATACCTAGAAAATTAAGGCTTAATATAATTTAAAAATATAAATTATTAATTCATGTACTTTCCAGTTTATTCATTTATAAATTCAGCCATTACATTAATAAATATGTATAATTGGTTTTATTTATACTTTATATATATGTATTTTTGCCATTTGACAGAAGCTAAGTACCCATGATGCAATAGGAAGATGAAAAAGCCTGCCTTACTGTAGACTACTGCTATTATGTTGATATTTTTATCTTCTACTGAAAGTAAATAACTTAGTTCTAGCGACAGGATGTGCATAGTTTAGTTACAAGGAAGGATCAATCAGGGTAATCAGGAGCTGGCTAATTTTTCCTAGAATTAGAAATAAATCTCCATATACATGAATATGACTTATTCTAGACATAGATGCCTGAAGAAGGCTAGAAATATACTAATGATTATATCTAGAAAAGCAAGGCTACTATCACATTCTCTAGACTTCTGGGGGGTGACAGACATAGTTGTATGTCCTCACTCTGAGAGACGATGTGACCTGGGAGCTGAGAGCACAGACTCTGGCCCCATATTGATTGAACTTCTGTTTTGGCCACTTCTTAGCTCTGTGGCTATGAGAACATTACTTAGCCTGCAGGTGCCTCTGCTCATATATAAACTGAGGATAGTACTGGAACTTAGAGCTGTTTTGAGAATTAAACAAGTTACTATTGATAAATCACTTACATGTATATTTGACACATAGTAATTAAAAAAAAGTATCTCCAATTTAAATTCCAGGGACAGAGCAAACAGGGAAGTACCAGCCCTGTTGTACTCCTGCCCAAGACAGAAACAACACAGTAGGATGAACTCATCCCACATAAAAAGAGTGTGGTGTCAGTGTGGTGGACGGAGGAGTCTGTCAAGTTTTTCGTTAGAACGTTGCGTTTTTCTTCCTCCGTGTGGATGTGGAGAGCACTACCCCTGAGAACTCACGGTTGCCCTGAAGCGTGTGTATGCGTCTGCGTGTGCTGATCCAATAGTTAGCCACTGGACGAGCCAGAAGGTTGGGGAATATATCTCATACTGGTGGGAGATTTTGAAAAAGATCTGACTTGGAATGCCGAGCCATACATTAGACTGTTGTGCTGCCAGTTGTGGCCAAAGCCCATCCCGACCTGTTCTGCTAAAGCCCCATGGAGCGTATGAGGCTGAATAACTCAGACTTGGGGGGATGATGTCTGCAAAATAAGCCTGGGAACAGACTGACCCTCAGGCCACTCGTCAGGTAGTTGTCTCAGCAGTGGCTGTGAGACAAGAATCCTGAAAAGGCTGACGTGCCTTGCACAAATTTTGTTTAAGTGCTTGGTTCAAGACGACCACTACTGGTGTACATCTTCCCGTGGTATTTTCTATGCACATATTGGTACTAGAAGGCTTCTTGTACAGAAAGGCTGTAATTTTCCATGTGGTTTCCTCGTGAATGTATCTAATGAAACAAGAGACTTACCGCTTCTCTCCAGTTTAAGACTACATACACAGCAGCTTAACACTCTGTAGTCTCTTTCCAATTAGGCAAAAAACTGAGTTTCTGTGGCGATCATGCTGATAAGTCATTATATTCATCTGCCTTCCTTCCTTGCCAATGCCTAATATACATCCAATTACTCATGATTACATATGAGCTGCCTAGCACTTGTAGAATATTTTCTTAAAATTATACTTTCTGTTGGAGACTTTTTAAAGTGGCTAAGCCATTGGTCTCCTGAATAATTAAAAATATTTTAAAAATTATTGATTTGTATAGGTCTTTTGACATTCAAGTTTATTGTCAGCACCCTATGGGGAATTAACAGATTTTCCCTAAGTAGAAAAACCTTTCCTAAAGGAATATTCTAGAATTCATATGTTTACCAGAATTTAAAGGAGTCCAGGAGATTTTTATAAATCTAGAGGCATTAAGGCGATTCTCTGGTAGTTCCCAGAGATGTTTAAAGGTACTTCCTGGAAGGAAAAGATTTGATTTAAGAAAAGAAAATCCTGGGTTAAAGTTAACCAGTTTCTCTCAGAGCCTTTAATGTGCTAATGTTATTGTGCCTTATGAATACCTAAAGAGGATGTAGTCAATATCATTTCTTACACGTCTGTATTCTATGGAACCCACTTTTTGGTTTTATTTATTGATTTATTGAAGTATAGTTGATTTACAGTGTTGTTTATTTCTGCTGTACAGCAACGTGATTCAGTTATACATATATATACATTCTTTTTCATATTCTTTTCCACTATGGTTTATCCCAGGATATTCAATATAGATAGCTCCCTGTGCTCTACAGTAGGACCTTGTTGTTTACCCATTCTGTATATAATAGTTTGCATCTGCTAACCCCAAATTCCCACTCTATCCCTCCCCACTCCACCTCCCCCTTGGCAACCACAGGTCTGTTCTCTCTGTCTGTGAGTGAGTCTGTTTCTGTTTTGTAGTTTCATTTGTGTCATATTTTAGATTACACAAAATGATATCATATGTCTCTTTCTGACTTACTTCAGTTAGTATGATAATTGCTAGGTCCATCCTTGTTGCCGCAAATGGCATTATTTCACTCTTTTTTATGGCTGTGTATTGGGTTGGCCGAAAAGTTCATTTGTGAAAAACCCACACAAACATCTTGGCCAGCCCAGTATATATGTACCACATCTTCTCTATCCATTCATCTGTCGATGGACATTTAGGTTGCTTCCAAGTCTCGGCTATTGTGAACAGTTGCTGTGAACACAGGGGTGCATATATATCTTTTTGAATTATAGCTTTGTCTGGATATATGCCCAGGAGTGGGATTGCTGGATCGTATGGCAATTCTATTTTTAGTTTTTTGAGGAACCTCCATAATGTTTTCCATAGTGGCTGCACCAACTTACATTTCCACCAACAGTGTAGGAGGGGAACCCACATTTTAGTAAGGCCTCTTAAGGTACTGGTGCACACCAGAACATATTTTGGGCAGGGCTGCTTCAGGGAATTCCCACAGTAAAGGGTTAATGTTTCATCTCGTCTTTTTAAACTCCTCTAAAATCTCTCCTCCTTCAAATGGCCATTAAGAACTTTATATTTAAGTTAATTGTGTCAGCTCTCATTGCATGTTGTTTATAGCATGGTTTTATTATTAAAGTGAGATGGGATAAAAATAAGATTTTTGTAATGAGAACATTTTATTAATTTTCACCATTTATATACAAGCACAAGATAAGAAAACACATCACAAAACTAACATTTTATAGTTAATATTTATAGGTGCATAGTTTCATGCTCACGTATTTAAGTATTTTATGTATTAAATTTCACAATACATCAATATATTTAGAATCATTAAAAGATACCTTAAAATCTTATAGTAAATCACTCACAATTTTTCAACATCAGCAACAAAAAATTAGTGAAGATTTAGAAATAAGTGGTAGTCACTTAGGTGTTTTTAATTTAATTTAACATTTTAGATTTGAAGCCACAATATCCACAGCACACAGAGACCCTGCTATCATATATTAGGTGAGAGGCAAGCACCGAAATGCTGAGTTGGGGCAGGTACAGATACTCCAATCACTGCTGATGGAAGACTTCAAAACACACTGCAAACTTTGAGAAAATGTCATGACTGGGCACGTTGGAACTGAGCGCTTGTACGGGGTGCAACATCTGTCAGCAGATCTCAGGAAACTGGGAGCAAAGATATTTCTTAGGCTTCAGGTCCGTAGTCCTGATACCCTTCCTAATAATAGGAACAGCGGAAAGACAACACGAAGTTTTAGTATAGGTGACAGTAATCAGGGCTTTAGGGCAAATGAGATGGGACATGGCTTGCCACTTTGAATAAGGGTTATAGTCTTAACAGTTCTGGAACTATTCTGCTATATCCAGTATAATTTTCTTCTTTTTAATAGTTTTGTCTTCCTGTCAAATATAAAATTGAATTATTATTCTTGTGGTCAGCGTTAGGGTGTCTGAATTCTACTTCCACATGTGCCATTTAATAATCATATGACCTAGTCCTGTAGGACACAGTAGCCGGTCTATCTTATCTGGCTCTCATTTTCTTCAACTAAAGTGTTAGTTTCCTTCTAAGAAATCACCTGATTTGGTTCTACAACATTTAAAGGCAAGTCACATTTTCTCTCCTTTTACTTTCCCAGTTGGGAATATCATCTTCATCTGTGGCTTCAATTATTACTATTTCAAAGCTCCTCCTCTCCCCCTATAATACTTGGATGACATATACAATAAAAATATTGGGCTTCCCTGGTGGCGCCGTGGTTGCGAGTCCACCTGCCGATGCAGGGGACACGGGTTCGTGCCCCGGTCCGGGAAGATCCCACGTGCCGCGGAGCGGCTGGGCCCGTGAGCGGTGGCCGCTGGGCCTGCGCCTCCGGAGCCTGTGCTCCGCAGCGGGAGAGGCCGCAACAGTGAGAGGCCGGCTGGGCCCGTGAGCAGTGGCCGCTGAGCCTGCGCGTCCGGAGCCTGTGCTCCGCAACGGGAGAGGCCACGGCAGTGAGAGGCCCGCGTACAGCAAAAAAATATATATATATATATTGATGGTCTTAACCAAAGTGGCCAGATTAGTCCTCCTAAAAAATAACTCTAATAATATCAGAATCCTGCTTAAAAACATATTTTCAATAACTCAAGCTGCTTTCTGAATGAAGTACAAACTTAAATGGCCAGGTTTTTACAGTACTTTACAATTTGTCTTTGACCCATCTCTGCAGCCTTCATTTGTCACTATTCTCAAAGCTGGAACCACATTAAATTACTCACTGTGCCTCAGACATATCCACATGCACTCTCAGCCGTGTACGCCTTGGAGTTTTCCTTGTGTTAGAATGTCCTCCCTTCATTTTGGCCTATCATATCTTCCACCCCTTCCCACGCAGATCACTACCACCTCTGCTATAAAACTTCTCCCGACTGATCTGAAGAAATCTTGTAAAATGTTAACCTTTTTTGTGCATCGTGTATATTTTTGCCCCGTGATGCCTGGTGCATAAAAGGCAGTCAGTAATGTTTGTTAAGGGTATCATATGATGACTAAATGAAGGGATACACTTGTATTTGTTTTTCAAACCTACTAGGGTGTAAACTCCTTGCATCCTGGTACTAGCAGTTACTCTTCCTGTATTTCTATAGTGTTTATTAGCATTGTGCCATGTATAAAAAGACCCCCAAATATTGGTAAAATTAATTAGGCAAATAATTTAAGCTCAATTTCTGCAAATGGAATGATTATCAGTATGCCTTTTAATAATGCCATGAAGAAGAAGAATAACCTAACTACAACACACTTTAACTCAATTTTTAATGGTGATGTCTGGTTTCGATATCAGGGTAATATTGTCCTCATAGAATTGGTTAGGGAGTGATCCCTCTTCTATTTTTTGAATGGTAAGTTAATTGGCATTAATTGTAATTAGTGGTATTTCTTCTTCTTTAAATGTTTGGTAAAATTCACCAGTGAAGCCATCTGGTCCTGGAATTCTCTCCCTGGCTGGGTTTTTTAATAATTCATTCTTTTTTAATTAGAAATCTATTCAGATTTTCTATTTCTTCCTGAGTCAGTTTCATTCATCTAAAAGTATTTTCTAATTTCTCTTGTGATACCTTTTCTATTAAAGAAACTTACTTTCAAATTAAAGTATGCTGTTTAAAATGCTAGACTGAAATGTATCCATTATTGCAAACTATGCATTTATCATATTTCTACTCTCTAATTTTTTTGAGTAACTTTTATTTTACTATGCAAACATCTCACTAGAAATGTATGGCAAATAATAATTACTACTTTTGGCATTTAGTTGATTTCTCTAACTTTCCATTTTGGCATTTGTTTTAGAAGGTAAAGTTTCTAGTAAAATAATTCTTCAATGTAGGGGTCAGCAATCTCTTTCTGTAAAAGGCCAGGCTGTAAATATTTTAGGCTGTGTGGGCCACATACCCTCTCTATCAGTGCTGTTGCCTTTTTTTTTTTTTTTTTTTTTTAACTCTTTACAAACGTAAAAACCATTCATAGCTTGAAAGCTGTCCACACAATACATGTCCTGGATTTGGCTAACTTGTGCATCTAGAGAGTAAGTCATTCTCTTTAAGGACAAACATAAGGGAAATCTGACAGTGACAGATTTGGGGTACTGATTATTGGACCCAACTTGAACGCTTAAACTTTATTTTTGGAGTTTCATGTGTATAAACTCTTACCTCAGAAGGCATTTCATAAGCCTCATTGTCAGGCTCCACAGGTGTATCTTCCAGAATTCCTTCCTGGGAGGCTCCTTCACTCTAATAGTTAAATGAAAAGCATTCAAAGACTTTGAGGAGGTACCATTATTCACTTTAAAAAAATCACAATCATATTTTGAAAAAAATCTTATATACAGTACTGGAAGGGATGTAATAAAAATGGCACTCCTTAGTATCGTTGCTAGCATTCTAAACTATACAGTGCCTTTGGCGAAACATTGAGGCAACAGGTGTTATTAATGCTAAAAACGTACAATTTTTTTGGCCAAGAAATGCACCATTCGGGAAACAGTCCAAAGCTAGAGAACAAAGGTGTTTCTCACAGGATCAATGACAGCAGTAAAAATTGTTAACCTAAATACTCAGTGCATGATGAAGAATTAGGAAAATTATCATTCAACAATTCAATAGATTATTATGAAAACATCTATTACTATGACATAAAAATTATATAAAAAATAAGAACCTCTTTATGATACAATGTTTAGCAGTATATAAATGTTGTTGTATATATCATGGATACAGCCTAGGTAGAATTCAGATACAAAGGTACAGTTTGGAGGAAGGCACAACAAAATATTAAAAGTACTTTTTGTTGGGTAGCTATGCATGTTATTTTTACCTTTTTGTAAGTTTTTAACTTATATAACCATTTATAATGTAAAAGCATACATATTTTATACTTTATTTCTAATAACGGCAAAGAAACAAATTTAAAAAACAAATTTCAAGACTGAAACCATACATATTTGGCAGAAGAAAACTATTTGGTCAGTTTTCCAATTATCTCTCCTTAGGATACCACAAATTCAACCTGTTGTGGTCACGGTTTTATTAGTGTTCTTCATTAAATACCTTTTGTTGCTTTGCATTTATTCCAGAAAAGGAATTGTAAAAAGAAGTGATTGAAAATTAAAAGAGCAGGGAGGCAATGTGAGCCTATATGAACTTGCTCAAAGATATCAAATAGTCCCTCAGTCAATGTGGCTTCTGTTTAAAACTATGCCTGATGTAAATAACATCTCCCAATGTCTTCATCTTGAAAATACTTACAGGTAGGGAAAGGGATAAGGAAAAGGATGACGGTGAGAAAACGTCAAACTAAAGCTCATTCTTACATTAGCTGGGCAGAGAAGCTTATAGATCATCCACCTCTGCCTAACTCCTGTTTTATAAATTTTAAAAGTCCAAGTTATTTATAAATCAAATAAGATATAAACCATCCCCAAAATACCTTACTTCCAAACATGGAGTAAAGGTACTGGTCTCAGTGTTTCACCTCTTGGCTCCTGTCAAGAACATAGGTTCTGCTGATTGGTGGTTACACAGCAGGGCTGTAACATCACAAGACTTGAGTTCAGATCCTAGCTTCTACAGATTCTAGATCTTTTGTGATGTTGAACAAGTTTCTTAAGCTTTCTCTAAGCATCAAATAGCCTTAGTGATAAAATGGGGCAGCAATAACTTTTTTAAATTGGGAGGAGCCAATGACAACATTAGTCCTCTCATTAGTATTTCGATAACTTTTAGTGATAGTCAAGTATGAGGAAAATAAGGTAAATTTCCTGTTTCTTTGCATTTTAAGCTTTTAGGGATTTATTTTTCTAACCTAATTTGTTAAAAGATTTTGATATAGACTGGACAAGTAAATATGCAGAACTGACTTTCTATCACAAATGAGGTGCTAATTATACAACTAAGACTGGTGAATGTTATTGGATATGTGTGTATATGTGTATTTGGGTGTGTCTGTTGCATTCTTCAAAGGTCATCCAAGTAATGGTCAATGTTGCTGGTGAATTCTTTGGCTAGATTGATCATGTATTGGGATCAAGTGAAATTCATCCCTATTAATTTTAAATAATGACTTACTTAGGTTGCAAGTACATAATAACTGCTATTTTTAAAAGTATATATATATATATTTTTTTTTTTTTTTTTTTTTTTTT
>NC_041220.1:10604996-10621904 GCF_002837175.3 Physeter macrocephalus
GTGTCCCCTGCATCGGCAGGCGGACTCTCAACCACTGCGCCACCAGGGAAGCCCAGTATATGTATTTCTGAGCATGCACTTACCTAATCTTTAAAACCATACCCCAAATATCTACAGTTTATAAAGTAAAATATGTATCACTTGCGGGTAAGGATTTGAGAAGCCACAGAGGAAATGCTAATATAATATTTTAAAAATAGTCAAATAAGTGATGAGACAGAAAGTCAGCTACGAAAGTAAAGACACATAAATAAATGGGGAAAAGAGGAAACAAGTGAAATATAAATACCAGGATAGTCAATAAGTATCAACATGTCACAAGAAGATGCCTATATTTTCAGGTATCTTTACTCACTAGAGGAATAAATATGTGTTGCTTTCACAAGTTTGCTAGACTTTATGTGTTGTTCTCTGGTGAATGAGATTATTGATTTCATTAAGATAAAAATACATTAATATTAATAAACTATCATTAAGGTTTTAACTATTATATGAAGTGGAAATAGCTCATAGACCTCCCACGAGGCAGGCTATCCTTAGCCACATCTTGCCAAGGAAATTTGGCTTCAGAGGTTTAGTAATTTGCTCAAACTAGCAGAGGTGACTCCAGACTCTGTGCCCTTAATCACTATCCTGAGCTTCTTCTCCAAAAGAATTTTGGCATTCAAAATGTTTTCTTTAACTATCTGTAGATTTCAGAAACTGAGAAATAGGACATTCTCTCACGTCCCTGACTATGCCTTGCCTATTCCTTTAAGACCCAGTTAAGAGTCTATTCCTGCTACACAAAATTATCTTATAATTTGATTGCTGAAACCCATCAAAGAAGTTTATTCAGAAGCACTGTATGCTCTGTGGGGCCATTATACCTTTCATACTATAAAAGTTTACCCAGAAGGAAAACACAAACAAAAAGTATTAGTTAAAGCACAAGTGAGAATTGCCTTTGTTTATCAAAACACTGATGAATTCTCTAGTGTGTAGAAAGAAACCACCCCAAGGGCATGCTAGAGAAACTAGTGAGGATTAAGGAAATAGTGGGGATGAAGTTGCAGAATAAAAGATAATTACTCAAAATCCTTTAAGAACAGGGGTGTATGATATTCAGTTTCCTATTTTTCTATCCAGTCTTGTGCTGCAATATAATTTCACCATCCTACCATATCCTTCACACATAGCCTGTTGGCCCTAAATATTCATTAAAGTGCTACCCAGTGGTCAGAATAGGATGCTGCAGTATGAGGAAAGCACAGTATAGGTAGGAGATGGATTATATAATGGAAGCAAGAAATTAGAACCAGAATTGACCAGGAAAAATGTAATCACAGGAAAACCATCAAACATGTATCTTGCCTTTCCTATACAAACTCTACCTTAGTACATCATTGGATGCGATCAGCAAATTTTGGACTGTGGGAAATGATACAGGACAAATAACTACTTCAACAAGTAAACTGCAAGAAAAACAAAAGTTTTGGGAAACATGTAGATTAAAGTGGACTTCAGAGAGCATTAGAAAATTACAACTTAAGAACCTTATTTCACTCTTATTTGGAATCCTGTTTTGAGAAAAGAGAAACAAATATGAGATGGGGGAATTTAAACACTGACTGGATATTTAACTAAAGAGTTACTGTTTACTTTTAAAATGTGATATTATATTTGGGTTTTGCTTAAAGTCCATAAATTACAAAAAAATAATCAAATGTTTTTAGATCAAATAAGATATCTAGGTATTGCTTTGAAATTATCCAGGTTTGGGCTGGGAGAAATGAAGAGGCTGTAGAAGAAACAGGAGTCTATGTGGTGGTGATTGGTTGCATTTGAAGGGGAGCATAATAAGCACCCTAGAATGTGGCTGGTAGATAAATCTGAACTGAAGGCAATCGAGGCCCAGCAGACTCAGGAAGAGCTTTTTACGTCCTCCATAACTGCCTAAAAGAACGCAGATTAGAGGCCTGTACGAGAAAGAGAGCTTTCACCAGAGAGGACTTTTTGTTGATGGGAAAGCGTCATCTATACGGCAGGGAAAACATCTGGTCACCAAAGCTCTGCTCTTCTCATCTTCCTGTGAACCGTCCCCCTCCCCTTTGAAGCTCGGGCCCCGATCCCATTCTTCAGCTCAGGGTAGTATATAAACCTCAATTGCCCGACTGCCTTTGAGTTCCGTATCTTTGTGGGGCTCTCAAACACATGAAATTAAATTTGTTTTTCTCCTGTTAATCTGTCTTATGTCAATTTAGTTACGAGACCAACCAAAGAACCTATAAGGAATGAAGGGACAATTTTTCCTCCCCAATAGTTTGGTGTCGAATGTGGGGCTCTGCTTTGGCTGGACATTGCTTGTGCTGGGGTTGCTGCAGTTGAGAGATCCTGGAAGCTCTGGTAGAAGGTAAGAATTCTTACCACATCAGTCTCCTGGATCTCTGCCTGCAGGATCTGGTGGAAGCAAGAGTGCGGAGAATCCTTTTCCTTTTTCTAGATTTAGATTAGCAGGAGACATTATTTGTGTGAGTCAGTTCCTTTGGTATAGTGACTCTGGTAAAGATTTGTTACGAGTATTCTTGCTTTCTATTGATTCCTTTCCTCCTAGGTCATTGTTCTCTTTTGTCTTTTGTGTTGTTTGTCATAAGGAAGAAAATCATAGGGTTGAATACAGGCATAGGTCCTCTAAGCTTGTTGTTTGAGCTGGCCCTACAGACTGGTGAGTTCAGGATTCTCACCAGACCGGCATCTCTTTAGACAAGCTTTGCTGTGGTTCCCCTATATTAAAGACAACAACAACAACAGAGATGAAGTATTCTTTTTGTCTTGTTCAGCCCCCATCTGCCTGTTTTAACTTCCCTTTCCTGTTAAGATCTGCAGAAAGCACTCTGTCCAGATCACCAGGCCCAGGGTATAAAGATTACTTGTGTAAATCATGAAAGCCAGGAGGTGAATTTAGCAGAGTCACTTGGGATGGGTGGTAGGGCTGGCTTCGCTGCCCCTTACACCTCCTTGTACTTTTCCATCTACTTTTCTGATTACAAGGCCCTGTAATCAGGTTCTGCCAGCTTCAGGCTTTCCTATGCAATGTCCCTTGCAAATGTTTTCTGGACCCCCAGTGCAAGAATTCATGTCTATGGATGGCGGTAGTTCTATTAAATTACAAAACCCTTTTACCTCTACTTTCAGTTCCTAACAAATTTAGGGAGGAGTTAAAAAGATTAACGTACGTTCACAATCCCACTTACAGCGGCCAAGGTGTGTATTTCCCCTCCATAAAAATTATTTTGGATTATATATAATAAAATTATGTTGTAGTTAACAGACAAAACAGACAGCTCCTGGCGGTGGCAGGGTGGAGGGGAACTCTCACAGAAGAAACAGATGACCCAGGCCCTCATATAAATAATCAGGAAATGGATCACCTTGAGGCCAATATTCAGGGGCTAACAGAAGCAACAGTAGAGGTTTTTTCCTCCTGAAGTGAACTGGTCCAAGACTGAATTGTACATTCAGGAAAAGGAAAACATTTGAAGGCCTTTGTTAAAGACTTTATCCAGACTTTTAAAAGGCATACTTCAGGGGCTTCCCTGGTGGCGCAGTGGTTGAGAATCCGCCTGCCGATGCAGGGGACACGGGTTCGTGCCCCGGTCTGGGAGGATCCCACATGCCGCGGAGCGGCTGGGCCCGTGAGCCATGGCCGCTGGGCCTGCGCGTCCAGAGCCTGTGCTCCGCAACGGGAGGGGCCACGGCAGTGAGAGGCCCGCGTACCGCAAAAAAATAAAAAAATAAAAGGCATACTGCATTAAACCCTGAAGCTCCAGAACATAAAAATCTTTCGATTTTCATCTTCTTTGGAAATCTCCCTGATATAAGGAAGTAAATTAAAGATAATGTAGTTGGATGGGTGGGCCAGCCCCTTGACAGTATTCAGGCTGCAACCCAATCTTTGAGGAATTAAAATCAACTGTCCTTACCTTGCAAACCTTTGCAAAACCAGAAATGCAGCTCTAGAAACAATTCAAAACACACCTATCTTTACCAACACCCAAACCTCCCCTATTCATCTCAAAATGCTTACACATATTGTAAGAACTCAGGACATTGGAACAGAAGTGTTCTAAAAAGAAGGAAAATAGTAATTACCCTAGACTTCTGATAATTATAGAGAAACATATTCCAAAACTCCCTGGAGCCAACTCACATTCTTTCTTTGTCCCTTGAAGATGTAAATCTTCCATGTCTTTGAAATGTAAACACCCCAAGGATATAACTAATACACAGCCCACAAGCCTCTGAGACTGAAGTAAACAAAAGGGGGGCTGGGGGAAGAGGCTTTTTAAAATAAAACACAAACTGCTATAAAATTTCCCTTGCCGAAAATTTAATCCACAGCTTCCATAAGATTACTTATTTAGGACAAATAAAAGTACTTGCCACAAAAATTAGTAAAATGCTTTAGCCATTTGAGTGGTAACCTTCACTTGTTCTATCTTCCAGAGACACAATTTGTATTCAACTGTTATTTACGAGTTTATGAGTTTTGTATTGTTGTACCTGATTCTTGGCTAAAATTTAAGGTCCCTGTTTGTTATCTGTGTGTTTATATATGTCTTTGGATGTATGTTATGTATATGTGATATATTTCTACCTCTGAATGGTATTGCCAAAATTAGTTTGCCAAAAAAAAAAAAATTAACTGACTTCGTTTAACTGGCTTAAAGAAAAACATGCACTTATCAATTTAAATATTTTTAAACACTCTGAAATATAATAGACACTAACCCAAACGCTTTTCAAGTTCATGTGGTCTGGGACAATCTTTGGTAAATAAAAGCTAGTTTAAGTTTGTTGGTTTAATTAAAATCAGCATGTCTTTAGAGTTTTCAGCATTAAATATAATTTATTCGACCTAGGTTTACTAAAAGTCAAATAAGCTCGTGTTGTCTCTGTTACAGAATTTGTCAGAAAGAAAAATAACCTAAGATGATGGCTAGCTGCTTCAATGTCTCATGAAATTTTATGAGTAATCTAAATATAATTGTTAAGAACAAGTGAATTAAATAATTTTAGGGGAGATAAAAATTTTAAGTGAACTTTTCAAAAATAATTATGGTTTATGATATGTCTACTTAAATAGTTTTCTAAATCTCTTTGGTAATTTAGAGTTTTGCTATGTTAAGTTAAATGATGGAAATTCACTGAGGTCATTTCCAAATAAGATAAAATACAGAACATAGGTTTATCCACTTTTGGCTTCTTATTACAGAGAAACTAAAGATATTTGGATCTGTCAGTAAAATGTCTTGTGTCACATTAAAAAAAAAATTGTACTATGAGAAAGCATATACTTCTAGAAATTATGAAATGTACTCCTAAATTTGCCAGTCTATGGAATGATAGTGTGACAGTTCACAATTGCTTACTTAGTTTTCACTAGATATTAAAGTTTCCAAGAGTTAAGAATTCTAATTAATATACGTAATTGAAACTACTAGAAATAAAAGAAAAAAACTGTGTATGCAAGGGAGTAAGATGTGTTTTTGGCTAAGAAAAGGTATGAGGTATGGAGATATGTTTTTATTAAGAGAAAAAGACTAATTTTGTCCTAAAATAAAGTAACTAATTATTTCAGAATGAGAAAGCAGAAAATAAAAGACAAACTAAGTGGCTATACAAAGTTGGGGAGAAAGGGAGGGAGGGAAGGAGAGGAAAAGAGAATTTTGCCTTGTGTAGTCAAACTGGCTAAAACTGAATGAATTTATTATAAATATTTTAAAAATAAGCTTTAATAACAATAGTATATTTGTGTAAAACTAAAACTTAATTTTCTTTCATCTGCTAAAAGAACAAGATTTTCTTAGACTAGTCTGCTCTTCATAAGATTGTGAAAGATTCTGTATTTTATCAAAATAATTTATTGTGCTTCATGTTCTCTTTATCAAGTCTTTGATTACTTAAGAAAACTGAGTCTTCTCTATTAAAAGAACTCATTTTTTTTTAACAATTACGTAATTTTCTATATCTGCCTGCAAAGTATTTTGTTGTCACTTTGGTTAAATGGATGACTAAATATTGTAGCACAATGACCTATGATCCTATTTGAATCCCCCAAATCAAATTCTAAATGAAATCTTTTTGTCCTTGAAATAATTGGGATTTTCAAGAGGGTCCCTGAAATATCCCAAAAGATTGGTTCTCTCACCTTATATTTAAAAAAAAAAAAGAGAGAGAGATGTTAAGCTAGTTAAGTTTATTTGATGTTAAATTACATGGTCAGTATTATCAGGCAAGAAGTAATACTAAACCTTCTTTATGTTGTATTTCTATGGATGTATGTTATTAATATGTATTCCAGGAATCGTATAAAATTCCTAAAAATGGTATGTATTGTTTTCAGTCACAATTCCAGTTATTACTTAAAAATGTTGTATGTCACAAAAATAATCAAATTTCCTTATCAACTGTATTATAATGAACTCTCATCAAATCTTTAACTGTGACTTTTCTTTTGTCATTAACAGACAGTTACTCTTTTACTTTGATGCTTTGGAAAAGGTTTCTTGGAAAAGTGCTTCACCTTCAAGAAACTCCTGGAAAGGAATCTAACAAGTACAGGGTTGTTTGTTTTTTTTTTTTCACATCTTTATTGGAGTATAATTGCTTTACAATGGTGTGTTAGTTTCTGCTTTATAACAAAGTGAATCAGTTATACATATACATATATCCCCATATCTCTTCCCTCTTGCATCTCCCTCCCACCCTCCCTAACCCAACCCTCTACGTGGTCACAAAGCACCGAGCTGATCTCCCTGTGCTATGGAGCTGCTTCCCACTAGCTATACATTTTACGTTTGGTAGTGTATATATGTCCATGCTACTCTCTCACTTCGTCCCAGCTTACCCTTCCCTCTCCCCATATCCTCAAGTCCATTCTCTAGTAGGTCTGTGTCTTTATTCCCATCTTACCCCTAGGTTCTTCATGACCTTTTTTTTTTTTTTCTTAGATTCCATTTATATGTGTTAGCATACGGCATTTGTTTTTCTCTTTCTGACTTACTTCGCTCTGTATGACAGACTCTAGGTCCATCCACCTCACCACAAATAAACTCAATTTCGTTTCTTTTTATGGATGAGTAATATCCCATGGTATATATGTGCCACATCTTCTTTATCCATTCATCTGTTGATGGACACTTTTGATAACTTTCTGATCATACCACTAAACTGGGTAAGAATCTGCATTAATCTAATGGAGAAACGGACAGCTCTATAAAACTGCTAACAAAAGATCAATATCAGTAACAATTAATTACATGGGAGTGAATGACTGATGAGGATGAGAACAACTTTTATGACTTTTTGTTTGAAATATTCTTGGTTCCTTGGTTTTGTTTTTCTAGATTTAAGGAAACCTTTTTCTTTCTCTCTTAAGCTACTAGCAGTTTGGTAAATATACCTTTGTGAACAAAGATACAACAATTACTTTTTCTCACTATCTGATCCCTCCAGAATTTGAAGACTCTTAGTGAGTATTCTTATTTTCATGGCATTACAATTATTTGCATAAGTTCAATAGGAATCTGTCCTCATAACGTGAAACAACTGGAGACATTGGTTATACACCAAGGCTTTGACTGGAATGTCATATTTGAGAATAATGTGCACAGAGTCACATATGACCAGACAGGTTTAAGAAACTAAGGTTGACTTTATGAAGCCAATAATGCCCCTTGAAAAACCAGCCTGGTGCCTTCCTTACAGGGTTCCTGGCAGCCTTATCAGATGAGTAAGGAAAGTCACTTCCTGGCAGGTGCAGGAACCTCAAGATATCTTGGGGACCTCAAGAGGAGAAGAACTACCCCCAATATGTAGGTATTACAGGAAAAGTCTGATGGTAAGTCCTTGGCTTGGCTGCCTAGCCTCCAGAGGCATTTAAAAGTTAAATCTGAGTTTCCTTATGAAAGGTTCCAACAAAGCAGATTTAAAAGAGCCTATATGGTCAGCCAATATTCTTGTTGTACTTATGTAAATAAATAATAAGGCAAAGTTTGTTGAAACTAGACTTAATTTGCAGAGACATTAGTCTTACCATGGTTATCTTTGGTAGAAATGAAGCTAACTAACTGTAGAGAGAAAAATCATGTCTCAGTAATATACCTTTGTGGATATCATATTCTAGTGCTGTTAATTGTCTTTGAGGTTTTGTTTTCTACCTGTAAACTGGACTGGATCCTGAATTCTTCTAGTTTTCTTCAATATTTGGCTAAAACTCTCCAAGCTAACATTTCCAACTTTTACCCACTTTTTGACTTGGAATCACTATGAACAAAAACTGCTCTCTTCCTGAAGCTCTGCAAACTAAATGTGAACAACTTGATGTAAACTTCCCAGAAATCATCACAGCAGCTCATGTATAGATAGTCTTTATGCCTGTTGCTGTGTGGGCCCCTCAGAAAGTTTACCTGAACACCCAATGATATCAGAAATATTCAAACTGCAAAAGACGTTTTGGCCCTGACAGCTAGAAATCTTCTTAACTGGCTGCCCTTAGGACTCAAACTGGGTTTATAGTCTGCTCCAAACATTAACCTTTGTTTTTCTTTTGTTTCCACAGAAATGCTTTTTTATTGAATATCTAATTGCTTGCACAATATAGGCCTAACTGTGGGAGCCCAACTGCATCACTGCCTTCTGAAATGAGACAACTCTTTAACGGAATTGACCTATTCTCAGGACTCAGACACTGGTTCAGTGAGAGGAGCAATCTACCAGCTCAACTTCTGGGCTGTGAAACTTCTTGGAGAAGTTTTAAAGGGGGAACTGAAGAGGAGCAGAACGTGCCACCCCAAAATGTGCTACTTTGGCAGGTAGATTATTTTAAGCTGAAAGCAGTTACGGCCCAGCGGACTCAGAAGAGCTTTCTGCCCCTGCCCTTAACTGCCTAAAACAATTTAGATAGGGAGGGGAAGAGAAAAGATGGTGGACTAGAGGAACTTGAGCTCACTCCCTCTCACAAAACCAGCAAAATCACAACTAACTGCTGAACAACCAAACCATCGACAAAAAAGACTAGAAACTACCAAAAAAGGTATTCTACATCGAAAGATAAAGAAGAACCACAACAAGATGGTAGGAGCACTTTCGTGATGTAATCAAATCTCATACCTGCCAGTTGGGTGACCCACAGCCTGGAAAATAATTATATCACAGAGGTTCTCCCACTGGAGTGAGAGTTCTCAGCCCCACGTCAGGCTCTCCAGCCTGGGGGTCTGGCATTGGGAGGAGGAGCCCCCAGAGCATTTTGCTTTGAAGGCCAGCATGGCTTGAGTGCAGGAGCTCCACAGAACTGGGGGAAACAGAGTCTCCACTCTTGGAGGGTGCACACAAGGTTTCACATGCACTGGGATCCAGGGCAGAGCAGTGACTCCCTAGGATCCTGGGCCAGGCCTACCTGTGAGTCCTGGAGGCTCTCCTGGGGAGATGGCGGTCAACTGTGGCTCACTGTGGGGGCAGGGACACTGGTGGTGGAGGCCCCAGAGAATGATCATTGGTGTGATCTCTCCTGGAGGTCACCATTTTGGCACCGAGACCCAGCCCCACTCAACAGTCTGCAGGCTCCAGTGCTGGGGCACCTCAGGCCAAACAACTAATAGGGTGGAAACACAGCCCCACCCATCAGCAGACAGGCTGCCTAAAGTCATCCTGAGCCACAGCCACTTCTAACACACCACTTGACCCAGCCCTGCCCACCTGAGGGGCAAGACCCAGTTCCACCCACCAATGAGCAGGCACCAGAAGCAAGAGGAACTACAATCCTGCAGCCTACAGGATGGAGACCACAAACACAGAAAGTCAGACAAAATGAGATGGTAGAGAAATATGCTCCAGACGAAGGAACAAGATAAAACTAAGTGAAGTGGAGAAAGGCAATCTACCTGAAAAAGAATTCAAAGTAGTAACAGTGAAGATGATCCAAGATCTTGGAAAAAGAATGGAGTCACAGACCAAGAAAATACAGGAAATGTTTAACACATTATTGACTGGGGGATTTTTACAGAAACTAAACTAATGCCTGTGGCTGTAATACATCTCTGGTCAAAAATGTGTTAACAAAGAACTGGAAGATTTAAAGAACAAACAGAGATGAACAATATGATAACTGAAATGAAATGAAAAATACACTAGAAGTTATCAATAGCAGAATAAATGAGGCAGAAGAACAAAAAAGTGAGCTGGAAGAGATTGGTGGAAATCACTGCCATATGGTGCTGGCATGAAAACAGAAATATACATCAATGGAACAGGATAGAAGCCCAGAAATAAACCCATGCACCTATGGTCAATTAATCTACAACAAAGGAGGCAAGAATATACAATGGAGAAAAGATAGTCTCTTCAATAAGTGGTGCTGGGAAAACTGGACAGGTACATGTAAAAGTATGAAATTAGAACATTCTCTAACACCATACACAAAAATAAACTCAAAATGGATTAAATACCGAAATATAAGACCGGATACTATAAAACTCATAGAGGAAAACATACGCAGAACACTCTTTGACATAAATCACAGCAATATCTTTTTGAATCCACCTCCTACAGTAATGAAAATAAAAACAAAAATAAACAAATGGGACCGAATTAAACTTAAAAGCTTTTGCACAGCATAAACAAAATGAAGAGATCAACCACAGAATGGGAGAAATGGGAGAAAATATTTGCAAATGAAGCGACTGACAAGGGATTAATCTCCAAAGTATATAATCAGCTCACATAGCTCAATATCAAAAACAACAACAACAACCCAATCGAAAAATGGGCAGAAGACCTAAATAGACATTTCTCCAAAGAAGACATATATATGGCCAATAGGCACATGAAAAGATGCTCAGCAGAGCCAATTATTAGAGAAGTGCAAATCAAAACTACAGTGAGGTATCACCTCACACTGGTCAGAATGGCCATCATCAAAAAGTATACAAATAATAAATGCTGGAGAGAATGTGGAGAAAAGGGAACCCTCCTACACTGCTGCTGGGAATGTAAGTTGGTACAGCCACTATGGAAAACAGTATGGAGGTTCCTCAGAAAACTAAAAATAGAATGACCATATGATCCAGCAATCCCACTCCTGGGCATATATCCAGACAAAACTGTAATTAAAAAAGATACACGCACCCCTATCTATGTTCATAGCAGCACTATTTACAATAGCCAGGACATGAAACCAACCGAAATGTCCATCGACAGATGAATGGATAAAGAAGATGATGTGGTACATATATACAATGGAATACTACTCAGCCATAAAAAAGAATGAAATAATGCCATTTTCAGCAACATGGATGCAAACAGAGATTATCATACTAAGTAAGTCAGAAAGAGAAAGACAGATATCATATGATATCACTTATATGTGGAATCTAAAATATGGCAAAAATGAACCTATCTACAAAACAGAAACAGACTCACAGACATAGAGAACAGACTTGTAGGTGCCAAGGTGGGGTGGGGGAGGGATGGACTGGGAGTTTGGGGTTAGTAGATGCAAAGTATTTCATATAGAATGGATAAACAAGGTTCTATTGTATAGCACAGGGAATTATATTCAATATCCTGGGATAAACCATAATAGTAAAGAATATAAAAAATATATAAAAGAAAATATAAAAAGGAATGTATATATGTGTATAGCTGAGTCAGTTTGCTGTACAGCAGAGATTAACACAACATGGTAAATTAACTATGCTTCAATTAAGAAAATAATAAAAAGTAATTTAAAAATACAATCCCATTTTAATTAAATGATACTTTTAGAGAAACCAGTCTTATATAGAAATATGTATTTAGAAGCCATTCATGCTCTACTTTGGATAATCTGTTAGCATATTACTCATTTTCTTGCCTTTTGCTCTTCTACCTCTTTCTTAGTCTTGGCAATCACTTCAGAAAGAAAGAGGGAGAGAGAGGAAGATAAAGTGAACAGATGAAATGAGAACTAGTTTGACTGTTCTTAATAAAAGGTTTGGGATTGGGGGAGAGAGTAAAGCTAATACATTAAAACTATTTTAGCGTTATTTTTGGATGTTCTTTATCAGTATCCTTAAATCTAGTTTTAAATACATTCAGCCATAAATTATAAAATAATAACTAGTCTATTAATTGGTCTATAAATCAGGAATCAGTGTGAAATCATTTTTTAGAAGAAATTTTCATTATATAGCAAAGAAGTAGTATCCTATCTTAAATCTTCACCCTTGGTAAGCATAACAAGTAGCTCAGTGACTGCCATATTTATGAAAGTGGCATATAATTAGCTGACTCACCTAATAAGACTTCACAGCAGAGCAAAAATTGCCAGCTTTTCTCATGTTTCTTGGATATAGGCCTAGTTGCAAATACTAATACACAGTAGGAAGTCTGGGAATAAAGTATTTTCAGTTTTCATGTTCAAAGATTAATTATCCTCGTCCATTAATAAAATAATATATATATGTCTAAATTTATATTTATATTTGCTTATTATTTAAGTTTGCATGGATAGAATTCTTGAAGATCAGCCCCTTGGCTAGTGCTTGAAGAAGATATCATCAAAGTGAAAGTGGGTCAGCCTGCGGAAGATCTCCTCTTCTGTTGAGCCCATAAGGAGCCAGTTCTTTCATCTTTGCAAATGCATTGATATTTGGAGGCAAGTCTAAAACTAGCAACTGGGGGAGGAATCAGTGGGGAGTGCAGCTTTTCACAAAGAGAGAGATAGCAGTCTGCTTTCGTATCTTAGGGAACCTAGGGAATGCTGAAAGGCTCCTGGGAAGGAGGAAATTCCTGTGAAGAGCATAGTGAACCAAGCCTTCGGTGTCTGCTTTCAAAAACAAGTGGGAAACTGGTCTTAATACCTGACTGGGAGAAAATACTTCAGGCAAAACAAAGCGCCTGAAAACAGAGTGCTCATACACGAGCACCTATCCACCCTCTAAGGGTGGATAGGACCCATAGGGCTCTGAAGCAGAGAGAGAGGGCAAGAGCTTCAAGACTGGTGCATGTGAAACCCAGAAAAAGAAGCTTAAAGAACGAGTAAAGATCTGCCTTCTTCATCTAAGAGAGCAAAGACTAGGAAAAGCTGTAAGAAAGGCAGAGCAGGAACACAGTACAGTCATGCACAGGTGGTAACCTGAGGTTCCAGGAGTCTCCATGCTACTGGGAACAGATGCCAGTCCAGTGTGAAGGGCTTTCAAGATCTGGAAGGAAAACTCTTCAAGAGGATCTCAGCCTTCAAGATGGAATATCTTTGTTTAGCATCTAAGGTGGGATGCGGAGGGAACAATGCCCCACAGACCACAGTAGACAATTTCAATAGGTGTTGCAATTACTCTACCCTATAATTTCTACCATTGTTAAGTTCTTTTCACATTAGTTATGGTTGTTTCTTTCGGTTACTTAGAAAAGCTTTCCTCTATCCTTGTCTCAACAAATCTGAGATAAAACGGAACTTACTTAGAAGAGTATCAAGAAAGATCATGGGCTGGGTATATCCTCAGAAGATCATTCAAATGAAGTATTGTTAAATGCTTAATTTTCCATCTTACTCTTACATGGAATAACAATAATAGGTAAGGTTTATTTAGTGTGTACTCTGTATTTGTACTGTTCGAAGGGTTTCACATGCATTATTTCATTTAAAAAACCAACTACAGGACGAGCTTCAAGATGGCAGAGGAGTAAGATGCGGAGGTCACCTTCCTCTCCACAAATACATCAGAAACACATCTACATGTGGAACAGCTCCTATAGAACACCTACTGCAAGCTGGCAGAGACCTCAGACCTTCCAAAAGGCAAGAAACTCCCCCAAGTACCTGAGTAGGGCAAAAGAAAAAAGAAAAAACACAGACAAAAGAATAGGGATGGAGCCTGCACCACTGGGAGGGAGCTGTGAAGGAGGAAAGGTTTCCACACACTAGGAAGCCCCTTCGTGGGCGGACACTGCGGATAGTGGAGTGGGGAAGCTTCGGAGCCACGGAGGAGAGCGCAGCAACAAGGGTACGGAGGGCAAAGCGGAGAGATTCCTGCACAGAGGATCGGTGCCGGCCGGCACTCACCAGCCCAAGAGGCTCGTCTGCTCACCTGCCAGGATGTGCAAGGGCTGGGAGCGGAGGCTCGGGCTTTGGAGGTCAGATCCCAGGGAGAGGACTGGGGTTGGCTGCGTGAACACAACCTGAAGGGGGCTAGTGCGCCGTAGCTAGCCGGGAGGGAGTCCTGGAAAAAGCCTGGAGCTGCCTAGGAGGCAAGAGACATTTTCTTCCCTCTTTGTTTCCTGGAGCCCGAGGAGGGGATTCAGAGCGCCGCTTAAAGGAGCTCCAGAGACGGGTGCGAGCCGCGGCTATCAGCGCGGACCCCAGAGACGGGCATGAGACGCTAAGACTGCTGCAGCCGCCACCAAGAAGCCTGTGAGCAGGCAGGTCACTCTCCACACGGCCCCTCCCGGGAGCCTGTGCAGCCCGCCACTGCCAGGGTCCCATGATCCAGGGACAACTTCCCCCGGAGAACACACGGTGCGCCTGAGGCTGTTGCAACGTCACGCCGCCTCTGCCGCCAGAGGCTCGACCTGCACTCTGTACCCCTCCCTCCCCCGACCTGAGTGAGCCAGAGCCTCTGAATCAGCCACTCCTTAAACCCCATCCTGTCTGAGCAAAGAACAGATGCCCTCAGGTGACCAACATGCATAGGAGGGTCCAAATGCAGAGTTGAACCCCGGGAACTGTGCGAACAAAGAAGAGAAAGGGAAATCTCTCCCAGCAGTCTCAGGAGCAGCGGATTAAATCTCCACAATCAACTTGCTGTACCTGCATCTGTGGAATACCTGAATAGACAACGAATCATCCCAAATTGAGGAGGTGGACTTTGGGAGCAATATATATTATATTTTCTCCTTTTTCTGTTTGTTTTTGAGAGTGTGTATCTGTATGCTTCTGTGTGTGATTTTGTCTGTATAGCTTTGCTTTTACCATTTGTCCTAGGGTTCTGTCCGTCCGTTTTTTTATTTTTCTTTTTTCTTAAAAAAATTTTTTTGTTAATAATTATTTTTTATTTTAATAACTTTATTTTACTTTGTTATTTCATTTAATCAATTTTATCCTCTTTCTTTCTTTCTTTCTCTCTTTCTACTTTTTCTCCCTTTTATTCTGAGCCGTGTGGATGAAAGGCTCTTGGTGCTCCAGCCAGGAGTCAGTGCTGTGCCTCTGAGGTGGGACAGCCAACTTCAGGACACTGGTCCACAAGAGACCTCCCAGCTCCATGTAATATCAAACAGTGAAAATCTCCCAGAGATCCCCATCTCAAGGCCAAGACCCAGCTTCACTCAACGACCAGCAAGCTATAGTGCTGGACACCCTATGCCAAACAACTAGCAAGACAAGAACGCAGTGCCATCCATCAGCAGAGAGGCTGCCTAAAATCATACTAAGGCCACAGACACCCCAAAACACACCACCAGACGTGGACCTGCCCACCAGAAAGACAAGATCCAGCCTCATCCACCAGAACACAGGCACTAGTCCCCTCCACCAGGAAGCCTACACAACCCACTGAACCAACCTTAGCCACTGGGGACAGACACCAAAAACAATGGAAATGACAAACCAGCAGGCTGTGAACAGGAGACCCCAAACACAGTAAGTTAAGCAAAATGAGAAGACAGAAAAGCACACAGCAGATGAAGGAGCAAGGTAAAAACCCACCAGACCTAACAAATGAATAGGAAATAGGCAGTTTACCTGAAAAAGAATTCAGAATAATTGTAGTAAAGAAGATCCAAAATCTTGGAAATAGAATGGAGAAAATACAAGAAACGTTTAACAATGACCTACAGGAACTAAATAGCAAGCAAACAGTGATGAACAACACAATAAATGAAATTCAAAATTCTCTAGAAGGGAAAATTAATTAGGAGAATAACTGAGGCAGAAGAACGGATAAGCGATCTGGAAGATAAAATAGTGGAAATAACTACTGCAGAGCACAGTAAAGAAAAAAGAATGAAAAGAATTCAGGACAGTCTCAGAGACCTCTGGGACAACATTAAACGCACCAACATTCGAATTATAGGGGTCCCAGAAGAAGAAGAGAAAAGGGACTGAGAAAATATTTGAAGAGATTATCATTGAGAACTTCTCTAATATGGGAAAGGAAACAGTTAATCAAGTCCAGGAAGCAAGAGAGTCCCATACAGGATAAATCCAAGTAGAAACATGCCAAGACACATTTTAATCAAACTATTAAAAATTAAATACAAAGAAAAAATATTAAAAGCAGCAAGGGAAAAACAACAAATAAACACAGGGAATCCCCATAAGGTGAACAGCTGACCCTTCAGCAGAAACTCTGCAGGCCAGCAGGGAGTGGCAAGACATATTCGAAGTGATGAAGGAGAAAAACCTACAACCAAGATTACTCTACCCAGCAAGGATCTCATTCAGATTTGATGAAGAAATTAAAACCTTTACAGGCAAGTAAAACCTAAGAGAATTCAGCACCACCAAACCAGCTTTACAACAAATGCTAAAGGAACTTCTATAGGCAGGAAACACAAGAGAAGGAAAAGACCTAGAGTAACAAACCCAAAACAATTAAGAAAAGAGTAATATGAACATACATAGTGATAATTACCTTAAATGTAAATGGATTAAATGCTCCAACCAAAGACACAGACTGGCTGAATGGATACAAAAACAAGACCCATATATATGCTGTCTACAAGAGACCCACTTTAGACCTAGGGACACATACAGACTGAAAGTGAGGGGATGGAAAAAGATATTCCATGCAAATGGAAATCAGAAGAAAGCTGGAGTAGCAATTCTCATATCAGACAAAATAGACTTTAAAATAAAAACTATTACAAGAGACAAAGAAGGACACTACATAA
>NC_041220.1:10622118-10623235 GCF_002837175.3 Physeter macrocephalus
AGCTTTAAATGATACATTAAACAAGATGGACTTAATTGATATTTACAGGACATTCCATCCAAAAACAACAGAATACACATTCTTCTCAAGTGCTCATGGAACATTCTCCAGGATAGATCATATCTTGGGTCACAAATCAAGCCTTGGTAAATTTAAGAAAATTGAAATCCTATCAAGTATCTATCTTTTCTGACCACAACACTATGACACTAGATATCAATTACAGTAAAATATCTGTAAGAAATAAAAACACATGGAGGCTAAACAGCACACTACTTAATAACCAAGAGATCACTGAAGAAATCAAAGAGGAAATAAAAAAATACCTAAAATTGAAACTGTGATTAAAAATCTTCCAACAAACAAAAGCCCAGGACCAGATGGCTTCACAGATGAATTTTATCAAACATTTAGAGAGGAGCTAACACCTATCCTTCTCAAACTCCTCTTCCAAAATATAGTAGAGGGAGGAACACTCCCAAACTCATTCTATGAGGCCACCATCACCCTGATACCAAAACCAGACAAAGATGTCACAAAGAAAGGAAACTACAGGCTAATATCACTGATGAACATAGATGCACAAATCCTCAACAAAATACTAGCAAACAGACTCCAACAGCACATTTGAAGGATTGTACACCATGATCAAGTGGGGTTTATCCCAGGAATGCAAGGATTCTTCAATATATGCAAATCAATCAATGTGATACACCATATTAACAAATTGAAGGAGATAAACCATGTGATCATCTCAATAGATACAGAGAAAGCTTTTGACAAAATTCAACACCGATTTATGATAAAAACCCTGCAGAAAGTAGGCATAGAGGGAACTTTCCTCAACATAACAAAGGCCGTATATGAGAAACTGACAGCCAACATCGTCCTCAATGGTGAAAACTGAAACCATTACCACTAAGATCAGGAACAAGACAAGGATGTCCACTCTCACCACTATTATTCAACATAGTTTTGGAAGTTTTAGCCACAGCAATCAGAGAAGAAAAAGAAATAAAATGCATCCAAATTGGAAAAGAAGAAGTAAAGTTGTCACTGTTTTCAGATGACATGATGCTATACATAGAGAATCCTAAGGATGCTACCAGAAAACTAC
>NC_041220.1:10624707-10652731 GCF_002837175.3 Physeter macrocephalus
TAAGTCAGAGAAAAACAAATACCGTATGCTAACACGTATATATGGAATCTAAGAAAAAAAAACGGTCTTGAAGAACCCAGGCACAAGACGAGAATAAAGACACAGGTCTACTAGAGAGTGGACTTGAGGATATGGGGAGGGGGAAGGGTAAGCTGTGACAAAGTGAGAGAGTGACATGGACATATATACACTACCAAACGTAAAATAGATAGCTAGAGGGAAGCAGCCGGAGAGCACAGGGAGAGCAGCTCCGGTGGTTTGTGACCACCTAGAGGGGTGGGATAGGGAGGGTGGGAGGGAGGGAGACGCAAGAGGGAAGAGATATGGGAACATATGTATATGTGTAACTGATTCACTTTGTTATACAGCAGTAACTAACACACCATTGTAAAGCAATTATACTCCAATAAAGATGTTAAAAAAAAAAAAAAAAAAGCAACTAGTTATTTACTTTTTCAATGAATGAACAGACAGGCTGTCTAGCTCCAAAGCCCAATCTCCTAGCTACAATGCAATATTATTTATGAAATTTCTTGACAAAAACTTCTTACTAAAACATTAAGTTGAGCTGCTCCAGAAGATAAAATTCAGTTTCAAAAAATTAATACTCAATATGCAATGTAAAATAAGTTATGAGTAAATCTTGAGCTATCTCTACTATTATTTAAATGTCACCATTTTATCAGAAAAAAGTTAGAGGCTGAAAGAATTGTTGATATATATGTGAGTGGTATATTTACAAGAGCAAAAATCAGACAGAATATCATTTTAACCACATGGTTATTTAATCTGCAAACACTAAACTGATTAACTTTTTGTTACAGGGTAAAATAGCTTATTATGAATTCAATGCATAACATTTTTCAGGTTTAGACCTTTCCACTAGAGTGGTTTTTACAGAATATAATGATAAAATTGTCAGAAATAAATTGTTCATTTTTTCCCCTAAATATGTGGCACAGAAATTACAGTTTTCACAGTGCTTTGAAACATCATCACTTAAGTTTCTTTCTTCACTCCTTTTGACCAATCAATGAAACTTTTGCCTGGGGCACAGGCCTACTCTTCCTAGCTTTACACTGGAGATGGTCATCTCTCCCAATCCCCAGCAACAGAATTTATCATTCTCATAATAAAAAGTAATGATCCAGGGACCTCCCTGGTTAAGAATCCCCCTGCCAATGCAGGGGACATGGGTTCGAGCCCCGGTCCGGGAAGATCCCAAATGCTGTGGAGCAACTAAGCCCATGTGCCACGACTACTGAGCCTGTGTGCCACAACTACTGAAGCCTGCGTGCCTAGAGCCCATGCTCGACAACAAGAGAAGCCACCGCAATGAGAAGACTGCGCACTGCAACGAAGAGTAGTCCCTGCTCACTGCAACTAGAGAAAGCCCGTGAGCAGCAGTGAAGACCCAATGCAGCCAAAAATAAATAAATAAATATTTTTTTAAAAAGGTGATGATCCAGTAAGTCTCTGGGCAGATGTTACACTTAGTTATGAAGTTTTATTGACCCCGCATTATTCCACAGAGAATTTGGAGAGGAATAAAAGATTATTTCCTTATCACAACAAATGAATAGCCTTTGCTTTGTCTAACATTTTCTTTTTTCTACCTTTAATTAAGCACCAAATGTTTATTTGTGTTCTTTTAATTACTTTTAAAGCATCCATTATTTCTGGATTACATTATCGAACTCTTAGTAAATCAATATAGACCTCTGTATTTATTTTTTTCAACCATTCTCACTTCTTTAATTTGGTTCATTTACATCTCCCTTTGGGTTTTGTTTTGTTTTGTTTTTTGAGTAGAACTCCTGATTTTTATGTCAGAGGGAGAAAAAACAAAGAACACACAGAATATTCTGTATTTAAGATGCTGCGACTGTCTTAATGGTCTCAAGGAGTAGGTGGGGTGGGTACATGCTTGTGTGTGTGTTTGTATGAGTGTGTGTGTTGGAAAACTGTATACTGAGGATAATTCCTAATTCTAGTTCTGCTGAGAAACTGAAACTGGTTGCACAATCACTGTAAACACCTTGTACAATAGTCCCTTTCCTCTAACAACTGTATGTACTATTTGTAGTTTGGAAGCACAGAAGAAAATACGCTTTAAAGAACATGGGATTTGGTGGCATACTGACCTAGTGGCAGAGGATATCCGTGAGATTTTGAGCAATTTAGATGTCTCAACTGGAATATGGTAATTATAAAACATTTCTCAGAGTGTTGTACTAAATGAGGTGATAAACATAAATTAGGCTATAATGACCACAGCACACAGTCATAGTACCAAATACTTACTGAGCATCTACTAGGCAGCTAAACTGTCTTAAGTACTTTATTTTTGTTATCAAAATAGCCTAATAAATGCACATCATATATTGTCTCAATACATATTACCTATTGTTTTTGTTAGACTTTCATCTTCTTACTAATTTTTTTTTAATGCTTTTCTTGGAAAAGACCGAAACAAACAAAAAACTCAAGAATGACTGATTTTCCCTTATCTGACTAGCCACCTTTGCCTCCCCAACGAACTGCAGTGTTTTGCTTTGCTCAGACTGGTGCACAGGCTCTCCTTTTTGTTCCCTTTCTCTCAGCTGCCTAGAAACACAGCCGAAAACTTTTGTACTAAATGATAGATGGGTCTGTTACACCCTGAGTACATCTTTGTGATTTAGATAAGAGGCAAATGCTACAGAACTATCAGTGCAAATGCTACAAGTACAATGTTCTAATTGTGTTTAAATGAAGACTTTTAGAAGCAGTGTTATATTTAGACCATATCAAGGGTGAGAAATATTCACAGAACCAGTACTTGAAGATAAATATACTTTTCTTGATATTTATAATGTTGGTAAAGAAACACCTCTTATCCTTGCAATAACTAGCTTCTCATAATTGAAGCAGAACAAGTTATATGTTAAAATCCCTGACTTTTCCTTTGTAGACTCTTGGGTCAACCTCACAAAAGGGTCAGTACTGTACCTGTGAAACTCTAGACTGCTAGATCAGTCAATTATAACCTCGCCATAAAAAATAAAACCCAGGGAAAATATAGAGAACTGAGATCTTAGAAGTGGCAAATACCAGTAGTGTAACATGACTACAGATTTTCCTTGACATCCAACGGGGTTACAACCCAATAAACCCTACGTAAGTTGACAACCTCCTATATTGAAAATGCATTTAATACAACTAACCTACCCAACATCACAACTTAGCCTAGCCTACCTTAAATGTGTTCAGAACAATGACATTAGCCTACAGTGGGGCAAAATAATCTAACACAAAGCCTATTTTATAATATAGTATTAAATATCTCATGTAGTGTATTGAACGCTGTCATGAAAGTGAAAAACAGAATGGATGTACAGCTATAAAATGATTGTGTATTGGTTGTTTACCCTCCTAATCGCATGGCTGACTGAGAGCTGTGCTAGCTGCCACTGCCCAGCATCATGAGAGAGTATTGTACTGCATATTGCTGGCCTTGGAAAAGATCAAAATTCAAAATATGGTTTCTACTGAATGCATATCACTTTCACACCATCATAGAGTCAAAAAATCCTAAGTTGAACCATCATAATTCAGGGACTGTGATATACTGTCATAAATACAATCACTGGTAGCATTGTGACTTGCTTCCAAAAATGTGCAATGTATTTGTGTTTAAAGGGCTATAAGATTTTGGAAGGCAAATTTAGAATTAAGTTGTTCTGTATTAAGAACTGACCTTAAAATGATGATTTCTGTCATACTATTTATCCATGAGCACCTCCAAATTTTGATTAAAAACTATGATACAGAAAAATGTTTCTCTACAGCCTAATTCAGAGATAGAGATTCTATGTTTTGTGTTATATTACCAAATATGCAATCATATTGCCAATATTAACCTACTCAACTAATCAAAAGAAAGTAATTAGCAGTATAAATCCAATAAACATAATTATGTATAGTACTTATGTCAGGAATCATAGAATGTACAATGCTATATAAATGCTAGATAAATAAAAAGAGATACATAAAAGTTAGTAAAACACAAGGTAGTAAATGTGATAAAAGGGCATAAGGAAAGTTAAAGTAGAATGTTCAGAATGGGGTATGATGACTTCTGGCTAGAGAAAACATCATCAGAACTGGGTCTGAATGTTCTGGTTAGAACATGAACTGGTTAGAACTGAATGTTCTGGTTAGAAAAATGAAGCATCATTTTCCAGAATATTAAAATGAGCACCAAATAGTAATAAGTCGGTACGCGGGCCTCTCACTGTTGTGGCCTCTCCCGTTGCAGAGCACAGGCTCCGGACGCGCAGGCTCAGCGGCCATGGCTCACGGGCCCAGCCGCTCCGCGGCATGTGGGATCCTCCCGGACCGGGGCACGAACCCGTGTCCCCCGCATCGGCAGGCGGGCTCCCAACCACTGCGCCACCAGGGAAGCCCTGCCACAGCTTTATGGATGCTGGCCAAAGACACAAGAGTCCTGGGTCAGAGACAAATGACTTTATTCCTCATAATAAAAGTAGTAGCCAGAGTATCATCATTTTCTTGACCAGATTCCCCAAGCCCTAATTCCCACAGAGACGTTCAGGTAATGCCTACACAGCCAGTGGGTTGCATTATAGAAGAGGAATCCACGGTTTAGGCAACCTGAACCTTTTATAATTGCCAGTTAACATGTCTTTCCTTTGCCCCAGAAAGAGACACTATCTCTAACCAAGGCTGTAAGCACATCCGCCCTTTGTTTTAGAGAGAGAAACTATTTCTCTCTTCCAAGCTGTTCACTGTACAAAAATCCTTGAAACATATCCTCAAACATAAGGCAGTTGGTGCCTTGCTTGCAAAATGTGCAGAAATGTGAGATACTTGTTCTCTCAGCACTGCTTGGATGTGGGCAAATGACATAGGACATGGGATAAAAACAACCAGGTTTTGAGTTTGACTGACTAGGAAAATGGGGACCATTATTATAGCAATATAGTAAAAGAGGAGGAAGTAGATTTTAAGGGCCAAGTCATTTTTTGCTATGTTGAATCTGAGGTGCTTCCGTAAATGTATGTTGAAAATGTGATACTAGAGTTAAGACTTCAGAAACATAGAGATATGTTTTGAATATTTACCCCATAGAGGTATTTGAGGAAGTTGTCAGGGCTCACAGAACTAAGAAACAGAGGCAAGTGAAGAAAGACGAGCTGGCATCACATGAAGAACCTTCTGAGTTAGGAGGCATGGCAGGAAAAAGAGGGAAAAAGCTAAGGCCAAGTAAGAGATGGAATATGAAAAACAGCTAGCAACAGTGTTTCAGTAGCTAAATGAAAAAGGCCTTTTCTAATGGATTGGTACTACTGCTAGCAGTTTCAAGCAATGAAAAAAGAAAATGAGGAAGAGAACCACATTGCATGCACTTTCAGTATTAAGCATTTTTTGCTTGGGGAATGCATGTATGTTTATTCAATGTTTGTTTAAGTTTGTTGAATAGTCCAGAAAAAGATGGAGGAAAAAGTCAAATTTCAGGGGATAAAGAAATAAGCAAGACCACTGGAGGCCATGACAGCAGACAAAATTTTGTGAGGCTATGAGTAGGGAAAGTTGTTGGGACGTTTAATTTTGAGAGCAACAGTATTTGAGATGAGTAGGGTTTTTGATTTTTGTTTGCTATTCTAAAGAAATGAAGAGGCTTATTAACGATTTCAATAGGAGCAGAATTTCACAGTACAAGGCAGAGAGGGGTTGGTTCATAGAATAAGATCTCAAAAGAGAGAAAGGGATGGAGTCAAGAACATGGGTGATGTTTACTTTGGGAGAGGCAGGACACATTAACATGCAGAGACCTTTCTAGATGGAGACAAGAGAACTCAAAGGAGCCTGCAGCAAGGAGTCCCTGTTTTCTAGGTAAGATAGTAATGAGATCACACAGATGAAATGTGTAGGGGTGGAAAAGACAGGGGAGGGAACTTATATTTATAAAATAATCTTGTAGTCAATCATCCCATTTTATTGATGATAAACATGAATGTCAGAGATTATATTTTTGCCTAAAGTCATGAAAAGATGATTAATAGTCAAGCAGGGTTCAAAACCTTATCAATCTTATGCTAAAGCTAAGTTTTTAATTGTTGTGGTCTCTAGGGAAGTGGACCACAATGGACTCTGAAAAATAAAATATCAATTAGAAAGAAATAAAACAACTGCTGAGAAGGTGGGAGTGCCAAGTGGAATCTGGGTATCATCACTTGTTAGTTGAATCTACCAGCCCAATATCCTGATTCTCTTTAGCCTAAATTTTGAGGCTTTCACATGGGCTGAGTTCTTTGTGAACTGTTTTACAGCAATAATGTAAGAGTGCTCAACAGATAAACAAGTGAAAAACCACCACTGCCTCGGAGAGTTCTACTACCAGTTTCTCCTCTAGGCTGACCTTCTGGGCCTTATAGCTAGTTTGTCAACAAAGAATCTGGCTGGCCCAGATTATCTTACATTAACTAAAAGCCAAATCTAAAACACATAAATAATACCATACGGGTCTACAAAACCACCTTCTAGTCAACCAAATTTCTAAATCATACAATAAAAATTTTTAAATAATTCCAAGTATTTGGAAACAAGAAAAAAGTCACTTTGACGTAATATTGACATATATAAAGGAGACTGTGCATAATGCATTTTTAAATGAAATTCAAACTTGAAATTTGATTTTTATGATTAAAAACAATTCAATATAAATCTATAATTATTCTGAATGAATATTATATATGTTTTAACCTCCTTCTAAACAAAGTTCTGTTGTTTTGGTTACCTTCATTTTAGAGTCCTCTTAATTTTGTTTAATTTTGATATCTCTGAATTTTAAGTCTAGGGAACTATTTCATCTTCTTTCACCCGAACCTTTCTAAGTGCTGGCATTCTTTTATCCTGTGTGGCTTTCCTATTTCCATTTTTTACATCTCAAACCATCATTTGGTGTGGAGTACCCATGAATCCCATCTCTGTGGAAACCAAGCCATAGGCAGCAGAAAGGTGATTTTATAAGAAAGTGCACTAGAGCAGAAGAGCCAGTGTACACAATTTACTTTCCTAGCAGACTCAGCAACTTACCCTGGAAAAGAACGTCTGCCTCTGTTGAATTTCACTAGGCAAATGGAATATTTGAAGGCCGTCGGATATTTCAAACAGAACAACACAAAAGCCAGGTGGTAGAACTGTGCTGGTGTTCTCACGTGTTCATGCCCAGAAAGTAGCAGGCTGGAGCTTCCCTACGACTAACTGGTATCACAGTGCAATGCCTGCCCAGAACTGACAATCCAGTCATTTTAAACCTTTTCATCATCATCACAGTGTAATTACTCTAAAGTATAAAATAACTACTTTTTATAAGAAACTGAAAAAAATCTCTGTGTAAACAGATAAAAGTGGTTCCTGCCCATCATTCCCTGTCCCCCAGTACCGGGGACTTAGGCACATCAAAGGCATTCACGGAGCTCCTTGGAGCATGTGTGAAAACCGCAATGATCAACTACATTAATGTTTCCCTCAAAAGAGAGATACCAACATTTTACTTCAGGAAAAAAGCAGCCTGATATAATAGAATATCACTAGTTAAGAAACTTCTTGAAGCCACTTTCAAGGTACTGCTGCTAAGTTATTGTAATTTGACAGATTATCTAATCTATATGTCACCTGCATACCTGTAAAATGAGACTTTCAAAACACACATACCCACCAGTTACACACAGGTGTTTTAAAACAAGTGTTCCCCGAGTATCTAAATGTTAAAGCTTAGATCTTCAATTTTACGTTCTTCACGGACAAGCACAATATGTATTGAATGGATTAATAAATTAACGAACAAGATTGACATGGGTTAATCTGAATCACATTCAGAACAGAAATCATTTCCATAAATATTTAAAGATGAATCTGCACATCCATTACCCTTAAACCTCTCTGTAACTGATATCCCAATTTCACTCTTAGTAGCTATTCAGCCTTAGGTGTTAAGCCCACCTCTCTCTTCTGGTCTTCTCTTTAAATTTCACAGCTACTTCTGGCAGGAAAGACAACTGCCTTGGTGAGTGTGAATACATACCACCGTGGAGTGCAAGGCACCTGAGAAAAGAGGATGCCAAGATAGGGAAAAAGACAGGGAGCTGGAAACATAACATCTATGCATTTGTCTGCTTATAATCTAATTTATATGTCAGTCATTTTTAAAAGAATATAAGGTGTTTAGAAAGTCAGTGTTGCCTCTGGCTGTACTTCATGCTGTGGCCACTTAATACGAAGCAGTGTCCTTACTTGGTATCACAAAGGACAATTTCGAATCGAGAGCTCAATCTCTAAGGATGGTTTATGCACTCTATCTTGAGGCACACCAAGGAGAGAGTTTATCATTTTCAGAAAACACTACCATTATTCAAGTTAGAAAGAGGGCTGACGGGAAATTTATTTTTTTTTAAGATTTAGAAAGATCATGAAGGCACGCTGGCTTTAACAAAAAATATTTTTATGCATTTCCTGATTGATTGAATTTATAAAGTCCAGAAACTCAGCTGATAGCTTAAGCTTTTTTTTTTTTTAAATTACAATGGGGGAAACCTGAATATTATTTGGACTATCAGTTGTGAAATTAAGCAAAAGGGAAGTTTTGCTAATGGGTGATTTTAATATTCATGAATGCGATGGCTCAGCGTTTTCTCCAATGTTTCCGCCAGCAAGACCACTAATTAATGATCATCTTTACGAACGAAACGTATCATGGAGACTATTTTTTTTCTTTGCCAAGAGTTAATACTTCTTATTTTGAATATGTTTCATTATTCCACTCCACTTTTCTCTGTTTATTTCTACCTGAAAATTTCTTGATTTTCTTTTCATTCAGTCCTCTTATTCTCACTACAGGATTTTTAAAAGCCTGGTTTACTATATTGAAATCCTCCAACTATGAAGTCAGCAATGTTTTGATTTGATCCATCTAACATTAGGCTGAATTTGTGAAGCTTAGACATCAACATGAAAGAAAAGATTTTTTTTTAAATAAAATGCCTGAATCAAAATGAGAGGTCAAATTTTTACAGGGTGTTTTGCATCTTGAAAATCTTCCTGCTGTAATTATCTGAAGCCCTTTGCTAGATAATCATTAAGGGACTCTTGCAATTGTCCCTTTTCTCTACATAGATCACCACATTAATTAAGACAGGATCATTGGAGACACGTTGCTGTTCTGCATCTTTAAGTATTTTTAGCTCTTCATTATCAAAAGAGAAAAAAATGCATTAAGAAACAGGTCGCTTCTCAGCCAAATTTTCTGATATACAGATATTCTCAAAAAGGTCTCTGGAATGGGCGTTAATCTTATTTCTGCACTTTTTTTTTTAAAGAAGGTCATTATGAATTTTACACATATTTTTTAACCTGTAATGTACTTTTCTGATTTGATTTCAATTGAGCTAGTAAAGAAATAGGAATCAGGTGCTTGCTGCAATCAAGATGCCAAAGTTATATTTACACTATTTCACAGCTTAGGTAGGCAAGAAGAAAACTGATAATTGATTAGCCCCAGAGCAATTCAGATCTACCTAGAGGGGCCTTCCCCACTTAATGCAGTGATAGGAGATCCTGGCTCCCGGCTGTAGGGATGTGAACCAGAGTACATCCAGTCCTAACCTTTGGAGGATGTCATTACATTGTGCTGCATTAAAATAAAAATACGAACAAAAGCAAGCAAACTGAGTGATAAGAGCTGCTTCATTTTCCTTCATTTCCTTAATTATTTTTTTCTAAGGCCAGCTCACATGCCCACTAGAAGAGAAAGGATCTGAGAGAAGTAACCTAAAAGTCTTCTTCTAAGCACCCTTAGATCCCAGAACAGTGCATGCACCTAGTACTTGCTTTGTAAATTTTCATCGAATGACTGTACCTCACCTATGAATTCTTCCATGATATCCTCTGTCAGAGCTAATCTCTCTCCTGGGTGCTCCCCTAAACACCTTCCCCACAGAGGCAGTTCAGCAGAAGCTGCCCATTTCGAAACTGTTGGTGTAGGCTGGTGTCCTCTACTGGGCTGTAAGTTCCCAAGAGCAGGGATGACATCATAGTCATCCTTTCCTTCTACAGTTCTTTGCCCAGTGCCTAGCAAATAATACCAAGTAAAATTTTTTTTAAAAGAATGAATAAATTAATGTATATAAAACACCAGTGGAGAAAACAGAAAATCAGAGTTACTAAAAAATTAACTCAATTTAGTTGTTTTAAAATAGGAATCCCTCAGTGATATGTATAGCAGAAATTAGGATTCAGATCCAAGTAAGATGAGATACTATCACCCCATAAAGATATCACAATTTGTTGTACAATATGTTAAAAATATATTGTGTGATATTACGTTTTTACACAATTTTAAAAACTTATTTACCTTTTATGTATAGTTAGTTATAGAACGTGAACACCAATATGCATGGGTAACACCTGAGGTGCTCGTTATAAATGCAGAGTCCCAGGCTTTTGCATACACATTGACTGGTAAGTCTCCTTTCTTTTGAGAAAAGGACCTTTTATCTGGGGAGAAAAAAAGATAATCAGCTTTTCTGAGAGAACGCACTTCTAGAAAAGCCTTGATCCCTGTGGCTCTACCACCCAAGGCAGTGAGAGCGACCTTCACTCTTTAGCCCTTACTCCCTTGCAAAAGAAGCTCCCAAATCTCATCACACATGGTGCATTTTCTGTTCCTGGTGTTATCTATGGGACTCCCACAGCAGCTTAGGAATCTGGATAAAGAAAGAAAGTACCAATCTTAAAGTACTTAATAATAAAAAGAGCAGCCTTTTAGAATTACAAAAAATGAATGGGTATACACAATGTTTTAATTGGAAGTGTCTTGACAACAGAATGAAATTGTAGGCTAGATATTAATAGTATATAATATATATATATTTTTAAATTTACCACTTGTTAGATACTTACTGGGGGCTTTACCACAACTATAGGAGGTAGGTGCTAGGATGAGGTCCACTCTACAGACATAACTAGTTTACCCCACTTCTCTCAACTTCTAGGAAATGGAACCAGGAAGCTTGGCTGCAGAAGATATACTCTGAACTACCAGGCCACATCGCCTCTCAGCCTCTCAGAACAAGCCTGGGTGTATGTGGGTGTGTGTTTAGGCATATATGCATACCTGGGAGCTATATGTGTCAAAACTGTCTACTACTGTTTACCTTAATGGTTGGAATTCAGGCAAATGGGACAATATTTATACCTTGAATACCGTTAAAATTTTAGCGGAATTCGTTAACAGTTTTATCCCTGTGTATCTCAGCAGTACATTTAAAATATAACAGTTAGATGGGAATTTTTATAAGTGTGTGATTCAAACACAAGTACAAGAAATATTGAAGAAAAAACAAACTTTCTCCAATTACCATCTACTCCTAAGCCTCTCCTTCCCTCTGGATTTGATGTTAAATCTTGCAACATTTCTCAGAAACTAATATCTTATAACTGACTTCTAAGAGAGGGTTTAGGAAAAGAAAAAAAAAAGTTTGAGTACAATGCAAGCCTCTATTATAATACTGTTTCATTCTCCTATTATCTCTCATTAGAGCATACCACCTGCTCTAAAATTAGTTAATAATGGTTTCTTGGCATATTTAGTTTTGTTAATACACAAATACACAAATGCATCTGTAAATATACACACACAAGCAAACATACATACACACACATATATATATATCATCGACTAGAATGCTTTCTTGGAGGGGTTTTGGGGCCTATGTGATGTCTGTTATTTAAATTTTCATAGTACTTGCACACATGAGAAAAGTAAAAACTTGGGAATAAAGAAAGGAGATGTTTTAATAATCATTGGTGAGCCTGTTAAAAATAACATTTAAATGTCCTTTAAATGATTATTAAAACATCTAAAAGAAAACATCTCAGTTAGACTGTGATTAACTATTTGATTTGAGCCCAAATACCTTGAAGTTGTAAATTAAGTTTTGTCCAGTAGAATACGTAATCCCAAAGGTTACAGCTTGTTGGCCAGTAAAATATTAACTGGTTTTGTATTTATTAGCCAGTTCATTGCAGCATTCCTTTGACTCACTGTTTCTATAATCTTTATTCCTCAAATTCTCCTTTGTACCAGCTTAGCAGGTTCCCATATTAATTAGCCAGTTGAACAAAACCTTTGACATGCATTCATTTTATTTCTGTGTGAAACATATTTTTTACTTTTTGAAAACTATACTTTAACACACTATAGAAAGACCAACTGCTAAGTTTACTTGAAGCATTGTTGAATCGTCTTTTTCCTCTTTTAGTTTTAACATTCTGTATTATTTCAGATTATTTAAAAACTCAGAAAATATTTGGGGCTCATATTTATAGTCTTCCTAAGTAGTATAATCTGTTACCTAAATTAGGTAAGTAAACTTCCTTGAACATTTTCATCCTTTAAAGGTAAATACATGAAAAAAGAGCTACGTTCCAAATCTCTAAGCCATACTCAATGTACTGACTCCTTACTTAGGAACTCAGCAAGAATAGGTGGATTTTTAAAAAAACATACATCCCATAGGGTGTTGCTGTAAATTATTTTTATAAATTATATTGTCTTTTTCATTTCCCTTTTTATTTGGAACGTATTACATACTCTAGTGGTTTCAGAGAAAGCAGGTAGCTCATTGCAAGCATCTTTTCTGGAGAGCACAGGTGTGACAAAGTATGAACAAGAACAATGGCTACCAACCAATCAAGTGGCCTCCGAAGGACAGAAACCAGAGAATCTAAAACCGTGAAGGAGTCTGACGACTGAGGAAGCTCTAGGGAAGTGGCTGCTCCATTTCCTCTTTCAAAAGCTTTTCATATGGAGCAACTATCTGCTCTCCTACAGAGATGAGGGAGGGAACTCCCTGGACAACTCCTCCTCCTCCCCTTCACATCCCCCAGTTTACATACACACTCGAGGAGATTAATTAACACTTATTCCAGGAAGAAACACAGACACTGGCATCCGATATTGGAAGAGTCCTTGGTGAATAAGTATCAAACTTATGGAGGGAGAGGGAGATATTTTGAGAGAGGAAACAAGCATTGGACGTTATTGCTTAAAGTCAAAAGAAATTGGTATTTGTGGTACAAGTATGAACAAAACATACTTTTTTTGAAAAACAGAAATATGAACAAAACAATGAAATTTTGTACTAAGTATCTACTGTTTTTGTGGCAATGGCCTGTCACTTTAAAAGGCTTACATAAAATGAACAATTGGATCTAAAACATCTACTATTATAGCATGCTCTGAAGATCTGACAACCTTCAACAAACGGATGGTTGTGATCCTACAGGCAGACACATAACTATAGATGCACAAGTAGAATGGTATTCCTTTTAAGTATAATATAAATCATTTTATATAATATAGTTATAAACATATAGTTTGTTTTTTTGAAACAAAATACAGTCAGATTTAAAATATCTCTACTCTGAGATGAACACTTGACAATTTAAATTCAAGAGTCCTTGTTTTTTGAAGGAAACTATGAAAGCAAATGCTTTTGAGAACTTGGCTGTTATCTGAGCCATTTCAGTAATCAAATTCCACATTCACTTTTGAGTGATGACTTTGGAAGCTGTCAGGACAGAACCAGTTATAATTTTTCTATTTATAGAGTTACTTTCTTCAAAGAAACAAAGTGTTTTATGTACATACCTAACAATTTCTTTCCAGGAAGATAAACTCGATAGGTATTGAGATGTTTCCCACTTGTTAAGTTGCATCCATGCAATAAATCCCATGTTTAGCAATGTTCCCCAATAAAGCTTAATATTTATATACTCATGCATATCCAAATTTCCATTAGAAGATTTTTACATTGTGAAAATGGATATATAGCATTTTGTGGCCAAAAGCATCACACGGTTCCATTGTTGTTGTTTCTTTTTTGTTTGTTTCTTTCTTGCACTTTTGGTCATAAATCATAGATGACATAAATAGGGCAATCTTAATGCCCTTTGAATAAAATTTCAATGCCTTCGCATAGCTTATACAGAAATCCAAACTTTTTCACTATAAGATCTGAAATATCTACAGCCTCTATCTCCTCCTTCCTCTCTCATATTCCCTATATTCTAGGTACTCTGGCCATTTCATGCCATTAAAACCACCAGACTCTCCCATCCTCAGGGCCTTCACATGTCAGCTTGTTCTGCCCTATACTTCTGTCTCACATTCTAATCACCCCATCCCCAAACATTCTCTCATCACATGGCTTACCCCTTCTTGCCTTCTGATCTCAATTTAAATGTGACTTTCCTATATAAACTTTCCATAAACTGAACTGACTGAATCCCAGTGGTTAATGGGTTTCCATTCTTATTACACATTCTCTGTGCATCTATTTTATAATGCTCTGGGGAAAAAAATGAGAAGGAGGTGGTCTCAGGAGAACGGAAGTACTGATGTAAAGGTGCAAAAGGGGAAACAGTATCTGTTCCGCCACCTGGCTCTAGGGATCTTAAGGAGGGGAAGAGAGAGAGAAAACTGCAGCAAATGCTGAAGGTGCCCGTTTGATTGACGTAATTGAAGTACTCAGGGCACAAGAGGCAAGGTCACTGGCAAGGGTATCAGTGGCATATGATTCCTCCCTTAGTAACTCAAGAGCAGCAGATTCCAAATAGGAAAGGAAAGCGGATGAAAGTGAGCAGACTTGTTCTTGAGCACATACCCTGGGAGATACCCTTGGAGATTGCAATAAATCACTGGGAGACCGAGGGGAGGTTTAGGCCCTGCGGATGGAACTCTGCAATGGAGAGGAATGTTGTTTATACTCAGGCTGTTCAGATCCAAAGATACTTAGGTCAAGTAAATGACCCCTGGGATGGAAACAGTCAGCGATTATCTACAGTTACAGATCTGTCTCTATACTAAACCAGATAACAGCATCCAGGAATTATCAAAAGCCACAAATCAATCCCAGTGTCTTATCAAGAAATCACATAGTGCTTTTCCCTTTCCTCATGGCTGCTTGATGGATACTGGCAAGCTGTCATATAAACAAACAGAAGTGAGGATAAATGATGCTCCCCAAATACAAGGTGAGGCATCAGTCAGACTTGGTACGGTCAGGGAATTTAGTCTGGTTTTTAGCTAGCTTTATTTTAGCACCGCTGTAGTTAGTCTCTAACTTCAATGACTCAATACATTTAAGCGTTTCACTTGACTCTCAACCGTGAAAACCTGAAACTGATTTGACACTAGTAATGTGCTCTCACTCGCATGCATATGATGCTGTCAGTACGACATGTGCTTTCAGTATCTGTTTTTCTTGTGATACTGATGGACGATCACAAACCATCTTATATCTCTCCTTGTTTCCTCTGGCCTAATAGGATGCATTTGAGGGGCAAGTGAACATGGTAGAGCTTGTGGCCGTTGGTTAGATTTCTCCCTCAATATGAAACAAATTAGCTTCTACAGACACTCAACAGAGCATGGGAATAATTTTTATTATTTTTTAAATAAATTTACCTACTTGAAACATCACCCCAGTCAATGAAGACACTGTATCTTCTATAACTGATAGTAAAGATTATTTTTAGCTGAGATATGACAAGCAAACTGCTGTTTTAATCACTGGGATTACCATTTAAAATAGATAGTAAGCATTTACTTTTTAATCTGGAAACAAATTAAAGCAAATAGTATTTCATATCTAAATCACATTTAACATGTTTTAAAATGGATAGTAATTTTTTTTTAACTTGAAAAATGTATTTGATATGTGTGGGTATTCCTGCACCTGAGCAAGATTTTCATTTCTCCAGGGATTTTTATTGACCCACAGAATCATAATAACAGGGCTGTGTAAAATTTCATCAAGTGCTAATTTAACATCTAAGTTTTTATTAATTGATTTGTAAAGGAGACAACAATGAGATTCAAAGGAAGAGGCATCATCTGTGGACAGCTCCATTTCCAGATTCCAAGAAAACTATTAAAACATTTACAGCACTGAGAGTGAATCAGATGGGGTATGTACTCATCTGTGTGGCCATATTGCATAGTTGGGGGGGTGGGTGTCTGGGTAATAAAGTTCAGTCATCCATTTAGTCTCCAGTTGGAGCTCAGGCAACTGTAATTTGTACTTATGATGATAAATTGCCGAAAACGATGCAGTATTTGTAGACCATGTTAAAAATTATTCAGTGGAACTAGAAAATTACCTATTTTGAAAATAAAAATGCACAAATATACAAATGCAAGGAAACTGGAAGATTTAAAATGCTTGTTTTAAATAGAAGTATCATAAAATTTTGATAGAAAATAGCTCAGCATATATTTGTTAATATTATATACTATTTTCATTTCATCAGTTTTACTAAGGCAAATACATGATTTTTTGTATACAAAAAAAAAAAAAAATACCCTACAGGAAGTATACTCTGACCACAGGGTAAAATTTTTTATGATTATTAGCATGGGGAAAGTGTAAACAGGTAGATACTTTTCATAATTTTAAATTATTAAATATATTTAATAGAAAGGAAATCTTATTTTACAAATAACTTGAAACCTTAAATATATATGTGACCTCAAAACACACGATGTTACTTTGTCCTGAGAATAACAGCTGTAAAAGAATTTAGGCTTAAATATTCTCCTAAATGCTTTGTCAGACTTAAACTATAGTCCCTCAGAGCTCCTGACAAAAGGGGATAGAAAGAAGCAAAGATTTTACAGAGCTCAGGGGAAGGTGAAAGATGGCCTGTGTCATCTATTCCTTACATTTTTAAAGAGTAAACGGTACACAGTTTTCCAGAGAGCCTGCAAAATTGCTAAAATTAAATGTTTGGACCTAAATGTGGAATGCAGAATTAGCTACCCTATTTTTAATTTGGCATTTTCAAAGGCAAATTAAAAGGAAATATATATATTTTAAAGTACTCAACTGTAAAATGGATATTACAGGAGACCTAGACTTATAAGAATAATGTTTTAAAAGCTCTAGATGTCACACAATATAAGTATATTTACAAATAACGATTTTGTTTTCCTTTTAAGTGTAATTGTCTAAAATTTTCAATACTCTCCCCCCCTTTTGACCTGTGATATCTTGACATTCAGCAAATGGGTAAGCAAAAAATTAAGTGGAATAATTGGAAAGAACCATTAAATAATCAATATCTGGTAACTTAGTAATGTGAGATAAGAATTTTATGCATTATTTGGGCTTATAAACTAGGTCCTTTTTATAGATATTTGCTCTTATTCTAGTCATTCTCCAAATAATTTTTAGGCACTAATTACAAAAGATGGCCAGAAACGGAAATTCTGTGTATATAATAAAGTCAGGTTGTCATTCAATAAAATCAGGTCTATATACCAGAAAAGACCTTTACCTTGAGGCTAAGGCAATCTGGACTGGACAAATATATTTCTTGTTGGAACCATTTCCGCCTATAGTCCTTAAACATTTCACACACATTTACTCTGGGGGTTTGGTTTATTACTTCTCTTCACTCCCAGTCTCTTAAGCACTGGTATCACACTTGCAGAAATATCTCTAGATAAGACATTATTGACGGAATGAGAAAGAATAAAATATAGATGTTTATTTCAGAGATGTTGAAATGGTTTATAAAAACTCTCTATGAGGAACACATGCATAATGTAATCTATCAGGAAAGAGCAATGCTATCTTTAAATAAAAACAGTATGTGTGTGTTCTGAAAGGTTGGACTTCACCGTTCTGTGTCACTTTTTTAAGGTGTGCTTGAATCACAACTGACAGCTTTGGCTTGAAGTAGGCTTTAAAACAATGTCTGTTTTAATGCAGTGAATTCCGACATGACATTTGCTGGAGCTGGCCCGGATACCTGCTACAAGTCAAAATGTTTATGGCAAGGAAGAAAGACCTGAAATTTAGGCATTTAGGGGGTTGCTATGATAGTTATTCTAAACAGCTGAGTTCAAAATTGCATTTGTCAATTCTATTATCAAATATTATAAAACATGAGGTAAAAATAAATGTTAGGTAATTTAAAAGACTACAATAAAACTTATTTCAGAAAACTGCTAGTTTCCTAACATATGCCCAGTTTTCAGTGTCTTTGGAACTGTAAACTCTGCCAGTGTGATGAGCAGATGATGAGCAGGGGACTATGTGGGATTATCAATGACACAGTCAGAAATCAAAGTCTTCCTTTTTACTTTATAAGCTGTCTGGGAAGAAGGGGTGTGTGTGTGTGTGTGTGTGTGTGTGTGTGTGTGTGTGTGTGTGTGTGTGATGGGGAGCAGGAGGAGATTAACTTGTAAGCCATTATCTGATGCAAAAACAGACATTTACTAAGTCATCTATGAGGAGACGGTTCAGTAAGAGCTGAGCATTCGTAGAACCCTTCAGGCACCTGATTCTCTCAAGCGCGACAGAATACGCATCTTACCCGCAAGCGCTCCTATTTTAGACATGATGGGGAGCAGGAGGAGATTAACTTGTAAGCCATTATCTGATGCAAAAACAGACATTTACTAAGTCATCTATGAGGAGACGGTTCAGTAAGAGCTGAGCATTCGTAGAACCCTTCAGGCACCTGATTCTCTCAAGCGCGACAGAATACGCATCTTACCCGCAAGCGCTCCTATTTTAGACATCACATTTGGCAAATTGCTCCGGTGTTTTGAGCTCTGCTCAGGGACAGGTTTGTTTTTAATCGGATTAACATTATCTAATGACAATAAAAAATGACCTTCAGTTAAAACCCCTTTAAAATTTTCTATGTGAGTCCCACCATGGATGTTCTTTTTAAGAATGATCTCTAAAACACTTAAGATGATTATAGAAGAGATGTCTTGGAAGCCATAGACAGTAACCATTGTTCAATGCTGGTCTGTGCACCATTAGGAATACTATATGAGAGGACAAAAATCTATCCCAGAAAAAGGATATTATCCAGCCACCAGAGTCCAGCTGGATTCAGTATAAGTGAGCAATGCGTGAGACAGACTTGTGGCTTAAAACAGTGATGCTCAAGGTGCAGAGTCTGAGGTCCTCACTCAATTAATTCCGTTACCTCATCTGTTTGACAGGTAATCTTTTTATAACACAGTGTGTGAAAAAACCCCTATTATAGGATTCTAGACATACAGTACATAGTTCTCTAACTGTGCTTGTATAATCACAAACAAGGGGACAAACCCCTTGCTGGGCTATATCAGCATCTCTTGCCTACCCGTCCACACTGATTTTGTGAATCGTGGAGTAATTTATGTTGGGAAAGGCTCCCCCGTGTAGGGCCCTTGGAAATAAATAGTTCTGAATGAACTGACACACTTTTCAGATTCTCATGTAATAAGAAAATCTAAGCAATAATCCTTCTTTTGAGGCATGCATACAGAAATGTTTATAGAAAAAAAGTTATACTGTTTACTGTGGCATTCTTTTTATGAGAAGAAAAAAAAAAACAAAGGTTATATCTACAGAGAAGGTACAAGCTAAATCACAGACACATTTATTCATACGTTTCCAGACCTGTGACTGAACTCATTTTAAATAATGCTTTCATTTATAATCTAGCCCCTCTCTTCTATAATAGGAGGGTTTTGTACAATTATACTATCATCATTTCCATTATTTATAGTTACACACATCTTCCACCTAATTTACCCTTTTAATCCTATTTATTTGCTAATAGTTTGGTATATTTATTATCTTTAAATATAAATACAATCTACCAGCATTAGGCAGGACATATTTAAGAGACCCCAAACTTTTTTGCGCCAAGAGAGGTAGTGGTTTGCCAAGAACCACAAGCTTTTTGAACTTAACTTTGATCTGTGCCAGCTGCAGGTTTGGAAGAGGGCTGTCTGAAGTGAAGAGAGGGCAAATGAATGGGTCAGTCAAATGTCCAGTGGGTTATTCTTTCTTGTGGCACTTGACCTAGAATTGTTGCCTTTCCTCATAAAACCATAATGATAGACAAACACCATGGACCTGGGTAGGCACAGCTTTCACTCTCCTAAAAGACTAGTTGATATGTGTTATATGAATAGAGAACTAGAAGTGTTATCTGAACAGTATGGCCACAGTGGATAGAAATGAGAGTGGAGAGCAGACTGGATGTGTGTCTAGATATGGCTTGGAGCCAAAGGACGGCTATTAGAGGCACTCCTAAAATGGCATCTACTATTTGGGAACTGGGTTGAGAAAGCCTATAATCACATATGTACTCTGTCTACACAGCACTCATTCATCAGAGAGCTCTTCCAAGAAAAGAGAGGACAGTGCATAAAATTTCGTTTCTTTCTCAACCCCAAAGTACACAAAACTTGGCATGAGATATTTTCCAGCTAAAAACACAGTCATAAGTTTTAGCATCAGCTTTAATGTCTCCCACATCCATCTTCTGTGACAATAAGGGGATGAAGCCATTTGTACTTTATGCATATTTGTTACATCTTATTCTTCGTTTTTCATTTGGATAAACAGGCCTTTATACCCTAGGTACTATAGGAATCCCGAAGCTCAGAAAATCACTAATGAGAGTGGAAGGAATTCACCATCGTGAAAGCTGAGGTACGCAGCTACTCTGCAACACTGCTCAGGGTTCACGTAACAGTGTCATGAGTGGAGCAGCTATTCAGTCAGCTTTATTGGAACTTGAGTCTCACATGCTAAATCTGAAATGTCTCTTTTTAACAAAGATGGCAACTTTATGCCTTGCAGAACAAAAAACAAGAAAAATCCTCAAACATTTTTAAAAAATGAATCAACCCTTTGTCTTTTCTCAGACCTTTTCTCTTCATCTTCTTAGGATCTTTGATAATATTTGAAGGATAAGCTATGTAACAGTGTAAACTCTAGGCTAAGTACAATGCCTTATACTTTGCAGGCACTCAAATATTTTTTCAGTAAGTGAATAAGTGAAGTTTGAATAGGAAATTGTACTGTAAATTGTAAACTGAATTTAAAATGGATTGAGAGTTAATTTCTAAATTAACTGAATTACATAGGGTTAAGCTCACTGATAAATGTTCACTACTAAATTTCACATTATTTATTAAGGAAAGGTGGTGTTGGAGAGTTATAGAGTTGATGGGTGGATTATGTATAGATTCTAATATACCCAGAGAACATGAGTTTTCCTAACATGTAACTTTTAAAATATAAATGCCAGAACATTTAAAGCTGTAACACTTTTGATTAGTCTTTTAAGAAACTTCAGATGAACTTCAATATTTGCTTTCCATAAGGAAAAGCCTATTAATATGTACAACATAACAAAATTTATAAATCATATGTACTACTGCAAGAAATCTATAAGAGTGAAATTATGATTATAAAAATCAGCAGACCCAAACAAATGAATACATCTTTCAATAAAGCTTATAGGTACCAAAGGACATTCAGCTTCAAAAACCCCACCTGTGGAAAATAGAATGGAAAATGATAAAAGGACCAAAGCTGTAACTGGTAACATATTGCTGCCTAACGACAAACTAATTTATTTTAATAGCTATGCTGGAACCAGTAAGTTGTCTTTTTTAACCTTAGCTAAAGAATATTTATCCACACCTTGCTATGCAGAACTATCCTATACAAGATCATACCCTTGAGGAAAAAGGAACTGGGGAGATATGAAAGTTCTCATTTTCTAATCCCAGCAGATATTATTTCATTGATATTCCATGTATGTATAAATTCACATAGAGCATGAATATTCCTTGTAGATCAGTTTTACTGACAATCAAATTGCACAAATCGGGCTTCCCTCGTGGCGCAGTGGTTGAGAATCCGCCTGCCGATGCAGGGGACGCGGGTTCGTGCCCCGGTCCGGGAAGATCCCACATGCCGCGGAGCGGCTGGGCCCGTGAGCCATGGCCGCTGAGCCTGCGCGTCCGGAGCCTGTGCTCCGCAACGGGAGAGGCCACAACAGTGAGAGGCCCGCGTACCACAAAAAAAAAAAAAAAAAAAAAAAAAAAAAAATTGCACAAATCATTTTAGGGCTACGTGGTACCTAGAGATATTGTACTGTTAATTGGCACCATTAAGTAACATTTTGAAATTATGGTGAGTCTAAATGTACTAGCTGAAAGTTTGATTGGATACTGATAAATCACAGACTTGATCTCTAAAGAGATGGAATTCATATCTTAATAGGTTTTATCCTTACGTTATCTATCACAAATTTGGAACCCATTTCTTTTAATTTGCAATTTATATTGGAAAATTAAACTATTATTTTAATAATTAACAGATGAGTTTGAAATTCAATGCTCCCCATGGCTGCCTCTTATCTTTTGGGCTTCTTATTGATTCTTTTTAGGGATAAGTATTCTGTGGAAACCAAATGCTACGATTGCCCTCATTTTTAAATCCCAAATTTCTAATTTGTATTTTGGCAAAAGAGGCCCAAAACCCAAGAATAGTCTTTTTGATCTGTCCTTCCCTTCTCCAAGATCCTGCAAGACCTGGGGCTGCATTCTTCCTCTCACTGAAGGTTTACCCTTTACCATCATCTTTTATTCTTCCATCACTGTCTTCAATCATCCTGTAGCCAATTCTTTCCAGGGCATTCTCTAACCTCTATTTTATAGCTATACCTCTCTATCTATCAGAACATTTTAAATATGGATATAAAGTTAATAGTCTTCCCGTTCCTTAGGAGGAGGAGTCAAGATGGTGGTGTGGGAAGACAAGGAGTTAGCGTCTCTCCACAACTAGGGCGCCTGCCGGCAGCTGGTGGAGGACTCTGACCCCCAGGAGACGGGAGGAACCCCAGAGTGAACTGTAAGATGTAGGGGGACCGAGGGGGGAGGAGGATTAGAGGCCAGACAAGATCAGCGCCCCTGGGGCTGGGGAGATCAAGAGAGGCAGGCAGGAGGGGCCCTGCGGGAGGAGCCGGAGAGGAATGAGGGCGATTGCCCCGCCCACTCAGGCCCAGGGAGACTGCCGAGCTCCCAGGCTGATCCCCTGCCTTCCAAGCCCCCTCCAGGTTGTGCGGGTCCTGGGGGCATAGGAAGGTGGCCGAGGGGAGATCAGGAGAGGCAGGCAGGAGGGGCCCTCCGGGAGGAGTTCCTGAACAGAGGGTGATTGCCCCGCCCGCTCGAGCCCAGGAAGCCTGCTGGGCTCCCAGGTGAGGTCCCCTGCCCTCTGAGACCAGGGCTGGGGGGCACGCCTGGGCCCCTTCTGTTCCTTGAGCCTAAGCCACACCCCCCATGGCCCCTGGGGCCTTTTCCAGCCCTGTGGGTCCTGATCATTGGCCCCGCCCACTGCCCAACCCTCACCCTTGCTTGGCCCCGCCCTCCACAGCCAAGGCCTTCCAGCACCACCACCACCCCTTTTTTTTTCTTTTCCCTCCTCCTCTTTTTTACTATCGTGGTACTGATGTACCTTCCGGTTGTTGATTCATCTTTTTTTTTTTTTTTTTTTTTTTTGCGGTACATGGCCCTCTCACTGTTGTGGCCTCTCCCGTTGCGGAGCACAGGCTCCGGACACGCAGGCTCAGAGGCCATGGCTCACGGGCCTAGCTGCTCCGCGGCATGTGGGATCTTCCCGGACCGGGGCACGAACGCATGTCCCCTGCATCGGCAGGCAGATTCTCAACCACTGTGCCACCAGGGAAGCCCTAATCTATATTTTTATTTTACATTATTCCTAACATATCTGCTAGTTTCCTAGTCTAATTTTAGTTTTTACTTTGTTGTTGTTCTTTTTTCTTTTTTTTTTTGCCACCCCACTCAGCTTCTGGGATCTTGATTGGTGAGCCTGGGGTTGGGCGGAGGCTCCTGCGTTGGGAGCTCTGAGTCCGAACGACTGGACTAACAGAGAACCTCAGACCCCAGGGAATACTCATTGGAGTGAAGCCTCACAGAGTTCCTCATCTCAGCACCAGGACCCAGCTCTACCCAATAGCCTACAAACTCAAGTGTTGGAAGCCTCAGGCCAAACAACCAGTAAAACAGGAACACAATCCCACTTATTAAAAAAAAAAAATGAGATGGGAAAAAAATATGTCACAGATGAAGGAGCAAGGTAAAAACCTACAAGACCAAATAAATGAAGAGGAAATAGGCAGTCTACCTGAAGACAGAATTCAGAGTAATGATAGTATACATGATCCAGAATCTCAGAAATAGAATGGAAGCAGGGACTGAGAAAATACAAGAAATGTTTAACAAAGATCTAGAAGAACTAAAGAACAAACAGAGATGAACAACACAATAACTGAAATGAAAAATACACTAGAAGGAATCAATAACAAAATAACGGAGGCAGAAGAACGAATAAGTGAGCTGGAAGACAAAATGGTGGAAATAACTGCTGAGAAGCATAATAAAGAAAAAAAGAATGAAAAGAATTAAGGACAATCTCAAGACCTTCGGGGACAACACTAAACACACCAACATTCGAATTATAGGAGTCCCAGAAGAAGAAGAGAAAAAGAAAGGGTCTGAGAAAATGTTTGAAGAGATTATAGTGGAAAACTTCCCTAACATGGGAAAGGAAATAGCCACCCAAGTCTAGGAAGCACAGAGAGTCCCACACAGGATAAAGACGAGGAAAAACACACCAAGAAATATTAATCAAACTAACAAAAATTAAATTCAAACAAAAAATATTAAAAGCAGTAAGAGTAAAACAAAAAATAACATACAAAGGAATCCCCATAATGTTATCAGCTGATTTTTCAGTGGAAACTCTGCAGACCAGAAGGGAGTGGCAGGATATACTTAAAGTGATGAAGGAGAAAAACCTACAACCAAGATTACTCTATCCAGCAAGGATCTCATTCAGATTTGACAGAGAAATTAAAACTTTTACAGACAAGCAAAAGCTAAGAGAATTCAGCACCACAAAACCAGCTTTACAACAAGTGCTAAAGGAACTTCTCTAGGCAGGAAACACAATAGACGGAAAAGACACAAAAAAACAAACCCCAAACAATTAAGAAAATGGTAATAGGAACACATATCAATAATAACTTTGAATGTAAATGGATTAAATGCTCCAACCAAAAGACACAGACTGGCTGAATGGATACAAAAACAAGACCCATATATATGCTGTCTACAAGAGACCCACTTCAGACCTAGGGACACATACAGACTGAAAGGGAAGGGATGGAAAAAGATATTCCATGCAAATGGAAATCAAAAGAAAGCTGGAAGAGCAATACTCATATTAGATAAAATAGACTTTAAAAGAAAGACTGTTACAAGAGATAAGGAGGGACACCGCATAATGATCAATTCAAGAAGAAGATATAACAATTATAAATGTTTAAGCATCCAACAAAGGAGCACCTCAATACGTAAGACAAATGCTAACAACCATGAAAGGAGAAATCAACAGTAACATAATAACAGTAGGGAAATTTAACACCCAACTTACACAAATGGACAGATCATCCAAACAGAAACTAAATAAGGAAACACAGGCTTTACATGACACAATAGACCAGATAGGTCTAATTGATATTTATAGAACATTCCACCCAAAAGTGGGGTATAATTTTCCAAGACTGAACCAGGTAGAATTAGAAAATGAAAACAGACCTATCACAAGTGATGAAATTGAAACCATAATTAAAATCTTCCAACAAACAAAAGTCCAGGACCAGATGGCTTCACAGGCTTCTCAAGTGCACATGCGATGTTCTCCAAGATAGATCACATTTTGGGTCACAAATCAAGCCTTGGAAAATTTAAGAAAATTGAAATCAAGCATCTTTTCTGACCACAGCACTATGAGATTGGAAATGAATTACAGGAAAACAATTGTAAAAAACACAACTACATGGAGGCTAAACAGTGAGCTACTGAAAAACCAAGAGCTCACTGAAGAAATCAAAGAAGAAATCAAAAAATACATAGAAACAAATGACAGCGAAAACATGATGACCCAAAACCTATGGGATGCAGCAAAAGCAGTTCTAAGAGGGAAGTTTATAGAAACAAGAAAAATCTCAAATAAACAATCTAACTCTACACTTACAACAACTAGAGAAAGAAGAACAAAGAAAACCCAAAGTCAGTAGAAGGAAAGAAATCATAAAGATCAGAGCAGAAATAAATGAAATAGAAACAAAGAACACAATAGCAAAGATCAATAAAACTAAAAGCTAGTTCTTTGAGAAGCTAAACAAAATTGATAAACCCTTAGCCAGACTCATCAAGAAAAAAGGGAGAGGATGCAAATCAATAAAATTAGAAATGCAAAAGGAGAAATCACAACTGACACTGCAGAAATACAAAGGATTATAAGAGACTACTACAAACAACTATATGCCAATAAAATGGACAACCATGAAGAAATGGATAAATTCTTGGAAAGGTATAATTTTCCAAGACTGAACCAGGTAGAATTAGAAAATGAAAACAGACCTATCACAAGTGATGAAATTGAAACCATAATTAAAATCTTCCAACAAACAAAAGTCCAGGACCAGATGGCTTCACAGGCGAATTCTATCAAACATTTACCGAAGAGCTAACACCAATCCTTCTCAAACTCTTCCAAAAAATTGCAGAGGGAGAAACACTCCCGAATTCATTCTATGAAGGCACCATCACCCTGATACCAAAACCAGACAAAGACATCACAAAAAATGAAAATTATAGAACAATGTCACTGATGAACATAGATGCAAAAATCCTGAACAAAATACTAGCAAATGGAATCCAACAGCACACTGAAAGCATCATACACCATGATCAAGTGGGATTTATCCCAGGGATGCAAGGATTCTTCAATATATGCAAATCAATCAATGTGATACACCACATTAACAAATTAAGGAATAGAAACCATATAATCATCTCAATAGATGCAGAAAAAGCTTTTGACAAACTTCAACACCCATTTATGATAAAAACTCTCCACAAAATGGGCATAGAGGGAACCTACCTCAACATAATAAAGGCTATATATGACAAACCCACAGCAAGCATCATACTCAACAGTGAAAAACTGAAAGCATTCCCAGTAGGATCAGGAACAAGACAAGAATGTCCACTCTCACCACTCCTATTCAACATAGTTTTGGAAGTCCTAGCGACAGCAATCAGAGAAGAAATAAAAGGAACACAAATTGGAAAAGAAGAAAAACTGTCACTATTTGCCAATGACATGATACTATACATAGAAAATCCTAAAGATGCCACCAGAAAAGTACTAGAACTAATTAGTGAATTTGGTAAGGTTGCAGGATACAAAATTAATGCACAGAAGTCTCTGGCATTCCTATACACCAACAACAAAAAGTCAGAAAGAGAAATTAAGGTAACAATCCCATTTACCACCGCAATAAAATGACATAAACAGATGGAGAAATATGCCATGTTCTTGGATTGGAAGAATCAATATTGTGAAAATGACTATACCACCCAAAGCAATCTACAGATTCAATGCAATCCCTATCAAACTACCAATGGCATTCTTCATGGAATTAGAACAAAAAATCTTACAATTTGTATGGAAACACAAAAGACCCCGAATAGCCAAAGCAATCTTGAGAAAGAAAAACGGAGTTGGAGGAATCAGTTTCCCCAACTTCAAAGTATACCACTAAGCTACAGTAATCAAGATAGTATGGTACTGGCACTAAAACAGAAATATAGATCAATGGTATAGGATAGAATGCCCGGAGATAAACCCACGCACGTACGGGCACCTAATTTATGATAAAGGAGGCAAGAACATACAATGGAGAAAAGACAGCCTCTTCAATAAGTTGTGCTGGGAAAACTGGACAGCTACATGTAAAAGAATGAAATCAGAACACTACCTAACACCATACACAAAAATAAACTCAAAATGGATTAAAGACTTAAATGTAAGACCAGACACTATAAAACCTTTAGAGGACAACATAAGAAAAACACTCTTTGACATAAAACACAGCAAGACTTTTTTTGACTTACCTCCTAGAGTAACAGAAATAAAAACAAAAATAAACAAATGGGAGTTAATTAAACTTAAAATCTTTTGCACAGCAAAGGAAACCATAAACAAGACAA
>NC_041220.1:10652741-10662555 GCF_002837175.3 Physeter macrocephalus
TACCCTGAGAAAACCATAATTCAAAAAGAGACATGCACCACAATATTCACTGCAGCACTATTTACAATAGCCAGAACATGAAACCAACCTAAATGTCCATCAACAGATGAATGGATAAAGATGTGGCACATATTGAAACAACAAACAACAAAAAAACAAATGAAACAACAAACAACAAAAAAACAAATGAAACAACAAACATACAGATTTGTATAATCTCCAAAATATACAAACAGCTCATGGAGCTCAATATCAAAAGAACGAGAATGAAAAAAAAAAAAGGTACTGATGAACCTAGTTACAGGTCAGGAATAAAGAGGTGGACACGGAGAATGGACTTGAGGACATGGGCTGGGAGAGTGAAGCTGGGGTGAAGTGAGAGTAGCACTGACATATATACACTACCGAGTGTAAAATAGTTGGCTAGTGGGAAGCAGCTCCATAGCACAGGGAGATCAGCTCGGTGCTTTGTGACCACCTAGAGGGGTGGGATAGTGAGGGTGGGAAGGAGGCTCAAGAGGAGGGGATATGGGGAAGTTTATGCATATGGGGACGTTTATGATTCACTTTGTTGTGCAACGGAAACTAACACAGTATTGTGAAGCAATTATACTCCAATAAAGACCTATTAAAAAAATAATCTTCCCTTTATAGTAATCACCACCACTGACTTTGCAGTTGTTATCCTAAACACTTACTTGGCACTTAGCAAGTGTACTATGCCACACTTTATTTAAATCCTATGTAGTAGGGGTAATTTTTATCCTCATCTCACACGTGAAGGAATTGAGGCCCATAAAGATTAAGATACCTTGCCCCAAATCTCAGAGTTGGCAAATGGTCTGACGGTAAAAATGAAGCTTTCAACCACTGTCTTGTAAGACTTCCTGTGCATCACCATGCATGGTCTTTACATTTGGGATATTCAGCTTTAAATGTATCCATCATGCGCTCATGACACTACGTTCTCACTGGCATTGGAAGTCAGTAGCAAACAATTAGTCTGCAGAAGAAAATAAAGCTAGGCCTAGAGTACCTGACTGTGTTAACAAGAGGTGTGAACTTTATTTTGCCTGGGGTGGGAAGTCACCGAGGGTCTCTAGCTAGGGACATGCAGAATCGCACTGTGGAGAGCTCTGAGGCCACGGGAGAGGCGAGCAGGCCCTGAACTATGTTAATGTTGATAAGCTTGGGAGGAGGGACAGGATCAGAAAACACTTGGAAAGTGACATTTTCTAGGCACCTGTGGCTGACTGGATGGAGGATGAGGGAGCTGTTGGCTGCTACATCCTAAACACTGAGGACTATCTTGGCCACAGCATCAGAAAAGTGGCTTCGACCACCTAGAGGGGTGGGATAGTGAGGGTGGGAAGGAGGCTCAAGAGGAGGGGATATGGGGAAGTTTATGCATATGGGGACGTTTATGATTCACTTTGTTGTGCAACGGAAACTAACACAGTATTGTGAAGCAATTATACTCCAATAAAGACCTATTAAAAAAATAATCTTCCCTTTATAGTAATCACCACCACTGACTTTGCAGTTGTTATCCTAAACACTTACTTGGCACTTAGCAAGTGTACTATGCCACACTTTATTTAAATCCTATGTAGTAGGGGTAATTTTTATCCTCATCTCACACGTGAAGGAATTGAGGCCCATAAAGATTAAGATACCTTGCCCCAAATCTCAGAGTTGGCAAATGGTCTGACGGTAAAAATGAAGCTTTCAACCACTGTCTTGTAAGACTTCCTGTGCATCACCATGCATGGTCTTTACATTTGGGATATTCAGCTTTAAATGTATCCATCATGCGCTCATGACACTACGTTCTCACTGGCATTGGAAGTCAGTAGCAAACAATTAGTCTGCAGAAGAAAATAAAGCTAGGCCTAGAGTACCTGACTGTGTTAACAAGAGGTGTGAACTTTATTTTGCCTGGGGTGGGAAGTCACCGAGGGTCTCTAGCTAGGGACATGCAGAATCGCACTGTGGAGAGCTCTGAGGCCACGGGAGAGGCGAGCAGGCCCTGAACTATGTTAATGTTGATAAGCTTGGGAGGAGGGACAGGATCAGAAAACACTTGGAAAGTGACATTTTCTAGGCACCTGTGGCTGACTGGATGGAGGATGAGGGAGCTGTTGGCTGCTACATCCTAAACACTGAGGACTATCTTGGCCACAGCATCAGAAAAGTGGCTTCTAGCCCTGCTCTCAGCCCCACTCTCAGCCTAGACTCACCACCCTCCTACCCCCAGTGGCTGCTTCCCCATGCAACTGAACTCCAATTTCTCAGTCACCCAATGGATCTGGGTCGTAGAAACGGGAAACAACATGATTAAGCCTGAGGCTGCTGGGCTGTGAGTGATCAGGTAGTTCGGCTGTATGTTTGCTTATGTATTGGTGAATATCTCAGTCATTGACAGATCTGTTCCAAATAATGTTCTTTACAACAAAAATCTGGTCAAAAACAGGATTTAAATGGTTCCTTATATCGACAAGTAAAACTCTTCTTTGCATCAAAGCAGTATTCAGAATACCATGGATGCTGACCCAATTCAGGTAATTATCACAGTAATGGGATCCATAAATAAAACATACACACACAAATACTATATAATTAAAAGCATGTGACCTGCAAGACACTTGCCTAGTTGCGAAAGTAAAATAGGTGTCATAACTCATTTACCCCTTTTACTTCAGCAGAAAAGCTAATCTTAAAATGCATTTTTCCTAGCTCCACTTACGAAATCCTGTGACAAGCCATGCTTCATACCAGACAGGTTAGCCCCGGTTAGAAGAAGTCCAGAGTCACATAAGTTAATGCTCAGCTAGCTCAAGAAAGTATCAGGAGATCGGGTAAGGAGCAAAATGAACTAACTCAGGATGCAAAACAATAAGATGAAAAACAACAACAAAGAAGTTAGGTACATGAGTATAGTTGTCTATGTGCACATACAGAAAAATTTCTGGAATGGTACATGCAAAACTTATAGTAGTAGTTTTAATAAAATAAAATATGTATCTTGGATGAAAATATAATTTGTTTTAAAAAATGGTTTACTGCATATGTTTATGGTTTGGGGGAACAGAAGACAACAATATAAGAAAAGGCAGATCAAGCCAGGGGCGAGCAGAGAGACCAGAACAGAGTAGGTCGTTTGTGAACAGCTTGGGAATGAAAGTCAGGGTAGCAGCAGTTAGGGCTTTTATGCAAGTGACACACAAGTTGACTTGGCAAGACGCTGCATCTAAGTCATGGCTTTGACTCAGGGGCTGACTTAGAATAGTCCCGGGAAGCGCAGGCCTATATAATAAAAACCTACTACACACAGAATTCCCTGGACTTAATATCTCTCCAAATCACAAGAATTTAGACTGCTTAGAGGGGAAAATTGCTTTCACTTAGCTAGGCACCTGGGCTGGATCCGATGACTCTTAAAGCTGGGGCTGGAGGGTGTCTACATCCTTCAAGAAATTCTTTGCAGCCAAATAAAGGACTCTACCTCTTGCCCATCACTGCATCTTTATCTCAACATGGAGGCAAGAAGCCTGACATCCAGGGTTCTAAAGACTCAGGTATGCTCTCTCATTTGAAGCTAGAGTGAGACAGTCAAGTCCTAAAAACATCTGCCAAGACTCCAGAAAAGCTCTCTTAAACAGACTGGTAATTTTTCCATTTCTGTCACTTAGGAGGATTTTAGGGACATAACTCGGATAATTCCACTCTTTATCTCCAGAAAGGTGATAAAATCCAATACTCACTCAATGCTCACTAACTGCCAGGCACTTTTCTAAACACTTTACACGTTACAGCTTGTTTATTTGGAGTATTCCTATTATCCTTCACACTTGGGAGATTTGGGAGACAAGCACAACGACTTGCCCAAGATGGCAGAGTTGACAAATGGGAAAGCAGACCTCTAACACCAGTAATGCAACCCGGAGAACCTTGTCTTAACACTTTCACTATATGCCTCCTAAGAAATCAGGGCCAATTAAAAGTACACCATGTCCTATTAATTTGAAAGAGGCAGAAGAAATCTTAGGAAAAAAAAATCTGATATTCAACAGAAACATTAAGTATAAAACACAGTTTGTTTAAACAAAGTGGTCTTTTTATGAACTTGGCATGAAAAAATTTAAGTGTGCTCTGGTTATCATTTTTCCTAGTCTGTGACTGAGTGGCCCTTGTTCACTGAAATACTTCACATGCTTTCTCCCTCTGTTGTAGGTGTGTTTATTTCGATTCAGATACCACAGGCCTACAGGTATCTGCAAACTGTTTCATTGTGTTGTTGCATTTCACCACTGTGAAAAAGCACAGGAAATAGGTGTATCTGTAACCATGCCCTTCCATATCTATAGATAAGACCGTGTTATATAATGCGAAGAGATGAAACAATGCCATACTGGTTAATCTATAAACTAAGATGAAACCACCATGTGAAAATAAAGCTTAGTAAGTAGATAAGTAGATACATGGGTAACACTAAGTTTGTGACTTGCCCTTTAATGTTCGAATTGCAAATAAATTTGGGAGCTAATGGTTAAAATACTGATTAAGTCTGAGGCTGCTGGGCTGTGAGTGATCAGGTAGTTCGGCTGTATGTTTGCTTATGTATTGGTGAATATCTCAGTCATTGACAGATCTGTTCCAAATAATGTTCTTTACAACAAAAATCTGGTCAAAAACAGGATTTAAATGGTTCCTTATATCTACAAGTAAAACTCTTCTTTGCACCAAAGCAGTATTCAGAATACCATGGATGCTTTGAGCTGGACATGTTGCGAATTCTAAATACTAGGTCTTTGATCAAAGCCAAGTTATTTTTAACTTCTCGAAATGCCTACGTCCTAGGTTATTGTGAAGATTAAATGGAATAATACATGTAAGGACATAATCCAGTGCCTGGTACATACTGAATGCTCAATATGTCAGCGATAATAATGATTTGCTAACAAGTCACAGTAAACTCAGTAGTTTAAAATACTGTGTTCCTTTGGTTCAATGACCCACAATTGTCCATATCTTTTTTGGCTTCTGATATTGGGATACATTTTTAAAATTAGTGTGCATATTCCCTCTCTGTCCATCTCCTCAAATTCTTACAGTAATACTGTCCAGTCCACAGTATACGTTATTATTAGGTGTCAGATTCAAGAACATACAGAATTAGTATTATGCTGTGTGTTTGGTTCAGTGGCAGGAATCTAAGGGCAGTTAACCAAGACATAAAGAGAGATTCTTGGTCGCTCTGAAGACTTACCCTTCAAAGCTGCTATGTATTTTGTTACATCACCTCCAAAAATCTAATTCTGTTCCTTGTACGTATTCTTATTCAACTCTTCAGCAAACATCTGCCTTGTTACCAGCATAGCACCAAGTGTTGGAGATTCCAGGGAGAATAAGATGCTATCCCTGACCTTCAGGATCTCGAAGTCCAGTAGGGGTAACACACACATGAAGACAGTCTTACAACACAGTTGTTTTCTGTAGCAATAGATGGGGATCCAAGGAATGAAATTATTCGGAGGAGTGAGGGATTTCCTTGAGGAAGTCTCGCTACATGTTTGAGCATAATTAAAGTGTCTAGCCACTGGTAGACGACAAATTTATGATTTTGGAAGTCATGTGATCTCCTTGGTCTTAGAAGATATTGAGGGTCTTTCTCACTCAAATATGGGTGACGCTGTTAATCCTTACGTTAAAGGGATATTGCTCCCAATCACAAATTCCCTGCCTCCTAGAATCTCTCTGAGCCTCAGAGGAGTGTGTACAGGGAAGGATCTGCTGATCTAAGAGTATCTCCAGTTCAGAGAAGCAGACAGACGAGCAGAGACCCAGAGGCACAATCTTTAGAGAGCTGTTGCCCACGTGGGGAAGAATCCTGACATTTGAAGTGTTCACTGAACTAAATTTCTTGCTGGATATTCCTCCCACAAAATCTGAGGAATAGAAAAATGAGTGTGGACCTATGTTTGAAAGTGATGAGAATTTACTGTAATTCATTTAATTCTTTGTAGATAACCTCTTTTAAGTTATCATTGCTTCTGTAGGTTTACATGCTTACAATTGATTAAGCAAGAACAGATTTGAAAATACAGAACAAAAAATAATTGTTTTAATTTCAGAAGTAGATTCTTCTCCTCCATGAACAATGGGCATTCTGTTTCTATTTCATCTTAGGCCGAAATTGCATTTTTGTCATTTGATTTCACATGCATTTTAATGCTTGTTGAAAGATTTAAACAAAAATATCGGGCAGTGAAATTGAGAAAGAAATAAAGTAAACAAATAGCTGGCTACAAAAATGACCTTATAAGTCTCTCAGTCTATTGAAAATATACCAGATATTTACATGGAGAAGCAACTGCTTTATAAAGTTATTTAAATTTAAAATAAAAATGCATAGCTATGAATGTATAGCTATAAACTGGTAAAAAAAAGTTTAGATATGTTTAACCCTTTTCTTGTTCTACTTATATATATATATGTATGTAATACATATGTATTATGTATATATTATATGGTTCTCTATCTTCAAATCTGCTCTTGCTTAATCAACTGTAAACATCTTGAATCTATGCTCAGAGGCATAGAAACTTATCTTCAAGATTCAAGATTCATGTTTATCTGGGTGGAGATACAGAGTTGCCTTGGTAACAGCTACTTTCATCAAACTGAGAGTTAATAATGGAAAATTTTTAAAATGCAGATGCCAAAGTAGGGCAGTGTAGGGAAAAAAATGTTTTAAGTTACTTTTTTCCTACATCTATTTTACATTACAAAATTTGTTATTACTTTTAGACATTTGTGAATGTTTAAAATATGTACATATATAAAGTCCTTATTATTGAAATAATCAACTTAAAATTATGAAATGTAAAAACAAAAAACAGAATGGTATATGACCAAAAAGGCAAAGGACCCTTACTGTGAAAAACAAGAGGGGTCGCCTATAATCATGATAATGCTTCTTGCTTCCTATTACTGGTGAATAGAATTCTATACCCAGAACCAGAACAGTTCTGGCATTTGGTCTAGAATCATTTTGAAGGGTAAACCTGGAGCTGCAATACTAAGCACAGACAATTTGGCGTTTGGCTCCAAAAATATGCTCGGAATTTGTTATTTCTTCCCTCAGCAACAGGCTCTCAGCCAAATAATTTTTAACCAAATCTCAGAGCCCAATTTTGCTTCAACTACCGAGATCCTATTTCAAGTTGCTGTCAAGATATGGGGGAAAGTGAAATATCAATACCAACACTTGTGAGATCCCAACACTAAATCCATACAATTCCTGTTTCTGCATTAAAAAATAAAAAAGATATTGAGGGAAGAAAGTGTGATATTATTGAGCCACTTAATCGGTTTCCTCCAACTTAAAGTCCAAATGGGTTTTTTTGGTTTCTTTGTTTTCAAATCTAGACTTGGTAGAAGACAAAGCATAGACATTTTAAACAAAATATTAAAACTTCTACTGTAGTGATTCACTTAAAATATAAATCTTGGACTTTCCTTAGACTGAGTCTTCAATTCAGTTTTTACAAAAAGTAAAATTTGAATTTTATTTCTAAAAGGGGCAGGAGAAAGAAGTGAGTAAAAACACTTTGTCTCTTTCTTGCTTTTAATACTGATATTCAATTCTTTTGACACTATGTAAAAATTCTGTTTTTTCTTTCCAAATGATAGTAGAATGAAGCATTTTCCTTTAATGTATAATTGATAAAATTTAGAGTTACAAAGTATCTTCTACCTCCTGGTGTAACTGCGTAGCTGAAATTTCTTTAAGCTTTTTTTCCCCCTCCAAATATGAAACTGTTCCACATTTTAGCTATGTCTTAAATTAGAAGTCAAGATCTAGTACCAACTTTAATTTAATCTCTCCTAAAATTTTAAATATAATAAATATGGTTTGATGTTCCAAACATGTCATGTTTGCTGGCCTATAACAGTTGTATTGAGTTTTCATTGAATAAAATATATATTTCCCTTAAAATGTTTTGTTTTTATAATCATATCTCATAACCCACCTCTGAATCCATGAACATGTGTATAGGTAGATAACACAAAGATCCATTAGAAAGACTTTCGGTGTGGTATGCTCTTTCTGTTTCTTTTTCAATAGCATTAACTTACATTTCAAATTATTATAATTCATTCTGTTTTTCACAATTCATCAAATAATACTTTATGAAATGAAAAGAGATCATCACATAGTTCATAGAACTACATTTTAAAAGTAATAATGAATTTTAAATTCCTATTTTGGCAACAAAACTCATAATCTTTTCTAAATTCTTTTAGTGTTATGCCTACTCAATTTTCCTTTATGATTTTTAATTATATAGTTTCCTATTGCTGCTGTAACAAAATACCAAAAATGTAGTGGCTAAAAAAATAGAAGTTTGTATCTTACAGTTCTGCAGGTCAGAAGTCTGAAATGGGTCTCACCAGGTTAATATGAAGGTGTCAGCAGGGCTGCACTTCTTTGTAGAAGTTCTAGAGCAGAAACCATTTCCCGTGTGTTCCAGCTTCCTGAGTCTACCCACATTCCTTGGCATATGCCTCTTTTGGCGTATGGCTTTTCTTGGAAAGCCAGCAATGGCTGTTCGAGTCTTTCTCAAGCATCATCACTCTAACACTGACTCTCCTGCATCCCTCTCTCATTTTATAAGAACCCCTGTGATTACATTGGCCGCACCTGGATAATCCTGGTACCTCCCCATCGCTGGGTCAGCTGATTAGCAAATTTAATTCATCTGCAGCCTTATTTCCCTTTTTCATAACATAATACATTCACAGGTTCCAGGGATTAGGATGTGGCCCTCCTTAGGGGGTGGGAAACCAGGAGGAAGGAGCATTCCTCTGCCCACAATATTAATATATCATTCTTAAAAGAAAGACAAAGTCTGTTTTGTAAATAATATTTTTTCTCAGTATTATGTCTTCCCTTCACTCAGGAATTTAGTTAGAAATTAAAATTAATAAATATTAATTAAATAGTAAAAAGTACCAGTACTAGCAGTAAGACATACAAACTGATCCTAATATTTTAATAATATTAAGTAATGGCACTTGTATTGCATCTGACACTAATTTACTATAGTTCTTACCTATCAGTAGATGATTTATATCTGGTTATCTTTTCTCAATTCCAGGTCTTTCCCACAAACACAGACAAGAGTCTACTAAGACACAGATTAAAAAGTCATCATCTCACCATTTCTCTTTATTCTTTAACAGGCTCCATGACTGGAACTATTACACTATAGTAGATCTAAAAATCACTGGGCCACCTTCTTTTGGAATTCTTTCCTTGGTTTTAATTAGTATAGAGTATAAATTTATATTTTATCTTACCTCCAAGTGACTAATATTCTACCTGAAGTAGTCAGGGATTCATTTATCCCCCAAATTATAAAAGTGTTCCAAGATTTCACCAAGGACTAATCATTGGAGTTAGGAGTCTGCCTGTTTTTCTCTCTCATGCATTCCGCTAAAACACACACACACACATACACACACCAGGTTCTGCTAATTATCGTTTCTTTGGTTCCAAATCATCCCCCAATCCTAAATCACCTGTGTCCACACCAATCTTTTTTTAACATCTTTATTGGAGTATAATTGCTTTACAATGTTGTGTTAGTTCCTGCTGTAAAACAGAGTGAATCAGCTATACATATACATATATCCTCATATCCCCTCCCTCTTGCGTCTCCCTCCCACCCTCCCTATCCCACCCCTCTAGGTGGTCACAAAGCACCCAGCTGATCTCCCTGTGCTATGCGGCCGCTTCCCACTAGCT
>NC_041220.1:10662672-10663099 GCF_002837175.3 Physeter macrocephalus
CATCCACCTCACTACAAATAACTCCGTTTCGCTTATTTTTATGGCTGAGTAATATTCCATTGTATACATGTGCCACATCTTCTTTATCCATTCATCTGTTGATGGACACGTAGGTTGCTTCCATGTCCTGGCTATTGTAAATAGTGCTGCAATGAGCATTGTGGTACATGTCTCTTTTCAAATTATGGTTTTCTCAAGGTATATGTCCAGTAGTACGATTGCTGGGTCATATGGTAGTTCTATTTTTAGGTTTTTTTTGTTTGTTTGCTTTTTTGGTTTTTTTTTTTGTGGTACACGGGCCTCTCACTGTTGTGGCCTCTCCCGCTACGGAGCACAGGCTCCGGACGCACCGGCTCAGCGGCCATGGCTCACGGGCCCAGCCGCTCCACGGCATGTGGGATCCTCCCAGACCGGGGCACAAACCCGT
>NC_041220.1:10663655-10663848 GCF_002837175.3 Physeter macrocephalus
CTGCAATGAACACTGAGGTGCATGTGTCTTTTTGAATTATGGTTTTCTCTGAGTATATGCCCAGTAGTGGGATTGCTGGGTTATATGGTAATTTTATTTTTAGTTTTTTAAGGAACCGCCATACTGTTCTCCATAGTGGCTGTGTCTATTTACATTCCCACCAACAGTGCAGGAGGGTTCCCTTTTCTCCACA
>NC_041220.1:10663910-10664238 GCF_002837175.3 Physeter macrocephalus
AGAAAATGGTAATAGGAACATACATAACGATAATTACCTTAAATGTAAATGGATTAAATGCTCCAACCAAAAGACATAGACTGGCCGAATGAATACAAAAACAAGACCCGTATATATGCTGTCCACACCAATCTTTGTTTTTTTTGAGGAGTAGAAATCCCAGATTTTATTCTTTATAGGAATCTATATATATATATATATATATATATTTTAACATCTTTATTGGAGTATAATTGCTTTACAGTGGTGTGTTAGTTTCTGCTTTATAACAAAGTGAATCAGTTATACATATGCATATATCCCCATATCTCTTCCCTCTTGCGTCTCC
>NC_041220.1:10666177-10697163 GCF_002837175.3 Physeter macrocephalus
TTACAGTGGTGTGTTAGTTTCTGCTTTATAACAAAGTGAATCAGTTATACATATGCATATATCCCCATATCTCTTCCCTCTTGCGTCTCCCTCCCACCCTCCCTATCCCACCCCTCTAGGTGGTCACAGAGCACTGAGCTGATCTCCCTGTGATATGCAGCTGCTTCCCACTAGCTATCCACCCTACGTTTGGTTGTGTATATATGTCCAAGCCACTCTCTCACCTCGTCACAGCTTACCCTTCCCCCTCCCCACACCAATCTTCTTATTTGCCTACCAGTCCCTTATCAAATTACTTCCTTCAACAGTACCTCCATTTATGATGTCCTGATTTCCTGATGCATAGTAACAGATGAGATGTTGAGACAAAGGAGAGAAAGGGCATTACTCTCATCTGCCTGGAGAGTAAACAACCAGCAAATTGTCCCCCATTTAAGGGAAGCTGGCTTCACCTCAATATATTTTCAAGATATTCCAAAACTGCAACATATCGTGTTCAGTTATTTTGCTTTCATCCATTACAGAAAAGATCAACTTTTAGATTGAGGCAATAAAAGCTGAGAAATTTTTACTGGGATGGCCTTCGTGTTTGAGAGCTGACTGCCGCTTCAACAATACTTCACCCATAACTGTTCCTCTGTATTCATTTAGGGAAGTTTGATTCTGAAACACATAAACAGCTGTGTTTCTCCTGAGCTACAACCACATTTATAGGTGGATAAATCATAGATTTTTCTCGATTTTGATGGCATTTTCTTCTTCATGCACTACATACTGGCCCTGAAGATTGCATGTTTTAAAATGTTCAGAATTATTTGGATCACTGATTTCTGGTTGTAGAAAAGTAAATAGTAAAACGTATAACAACACTAACACTAATTTGAAAGAGAAACATTTTCCAACTAGCAAAATATGAGTATAGATATAAAAGATCATGGACAAAAGTCACAAAGCACACTGCCAGCAAAGAATTGAACCAGGTCTCCCCCACCCAAAGAAATCTGCTTAGTGCTTTAAAAAAATGTTTATTCGTAATATTTATACTTGTTTACACACTTCCAAATATATAAAGGTTTATTTGTTTCATCTAAGAGACAAATAGGAGGGACACCCAGAATTTTTTGATATAAGTATTTAAAAAGTTTATCCACACTCGGAGGGGTGAGTAAAAAAAAAAAAAAAAGAAAAAAAAGAAAAAAGGAGAATAAACAATAAATAAACAATAAACTACTTCTTTTTTTCTCCCTCTCCTTTCATATCAAGTCTGTTAAATCCTCTTGATTATATATCATAAGCATCATGCATTGGTTTAAGGTGACATTTTTCTCATACCTGCCTCATTATTCATCAGAATGGTCTTCTCGACTTTAGTTTTGCTGCCTGTAAGTCAGACCTCAATATCGGTGAGAAGGCACCACTAAAACACAAATCTTAAGACCCTTCAGGGGCTTCTCATCACCTGTGGGATAAAGTTAACGCTCTCTAACCGGAGATCTAGGCCCCCAACATTCTTATCGCAACTCCTGCCTCTCTTCCACATGCCTCCTCTTTCTAACTGACTCAGAGTCAGTAAAGGCACAACACAGCTTACCTTTTCTTGAATTGAATTTGTGCTCTTTGCCGCCCATGCTTTTGTGCATGTTAATCCATTGGTCCGGCATGCCTTCACTAACCTGTATACAAGGGGAACCATGGTTCAGAACGAAAGGAACATCAAAAGTGCCACTCCCCATAGTTGCTTGCCAATTCCTCTGCTGTCAGCCACTGCTGGAGGCACAATTTCTTAAGGGCTTTGATCCATTTTGTGCCAGCATCTTGCCTTAAGTATGCTGTGCCTTCTCGCCTTCTGCCCAGGGGTTTCTCCAGCACCAAAGTTAAGATGGGACCCTGCAGAATTGCAGAGCTAATACCCTAAGGGCAGCTCTCAAACAATGGGACACAGGACCTGACGGATAAATGTTTCTTCCTCTTTTCCTTCAGGCAGATAATTCAGGGAAGCTGTCTACATGGTTCTTGAGAGGCTACCGAGATCTAAAGGCCCCACTGCATCCAACAGCATACCTTTACCCTGGCTTTTTCTGCTGACCCGCCACACTCTTTCCTTTTCCTTGGGATTACCACCCAAATCAAGTACCTGCATTCTGCACTGTAGATCAGACTCTGCTTTGGAAGAATCTGACAAAGCTAAGAAAAGGCCCAGAACACAACCTGCTTCTACGCTCCCGGGTCCCTGAACCTACTTCTATTACAGAACTTATCATAGAAATTTATTTAAGGGTGAGGTTTCTCTCATTTCGTCTTTGAATCTCTAGTGTTAATCCAGTCCCTGACAAACTACAAATGTTCAGTAAATGACGATTAAATAATGAACTAATAATTCTTATTCATGGACTTTTTGTTAAACTGCAAACTTTAGGAAACAAACACAGACCTGTAAAACACACCTGTAAGTGTTACAGCACCTAGTACTGACAGCTCAAAAATATTTATGAAACGAAAGAAAATGAAGGAAGCTGACTCACCAAAAGAAGAGACATGGCCAAAGTCCGGAAAAAAGATATATTGCCCCAGTGTAACTTCTGATAAGTTGTAAGAGAGAAAGAAAAACAAGACAGGTACCTTTTCTCAGCCTTCACGTCTAGAGGTATTAACCTGGAGGGGGAAAAAGTGTGGTCTGAAGAAACAAGGGCCAAGACAGCCCTGCCTGGACAAATCACTAGCACTCTGACCATTTATAATTTTATTCTTCAAGAGCCACGGCTATAAATATCTAGTGCTTCCCAAGTTGTCTTCTTTGTTTTTTAAAGTTTCAGGAAAACATTACAGGAGAGCACAGATACTGATGATTTGCTGGATCATGCATAGTGCAGGGTCCCTTTGACCCTCTGATTGCGCAGCCAGAGTGAATTGTTACTTGGGGTCTCCCTATAGGATATTCACTAATCCACCTATGAAAGTTCATGAGATTTGTAATGATCAACCCAGAGTCTTCTGACCATTCCTTTGTCGGCATTCTGAAGGTTTGAAAATGAATTCTATATTTGTGTGATTGCACATAAAATACTAGAAAACTTTTTATGTGAAGGTAAAATTCATGCATATTCTTACTACTATTTTAGCAACAGCCTTAAACTAATATTGTTTATTCAGATGTAAATGTAGATTCCAGTACAGTGGCTAGAGTGCACAGAAGTATGCCTTATCAAGGTTTGGAGAAAAGATCACGAGTGGTACAAAAATGTGTAATTATGTGAATAGCATCATTATAAACACATAAAAGACAAAGTGGAAGTATTTTTATAATCATATCACATTTCAAATGACATGAAATATTTTATATAATAAATATTTCAAAATTATAATTACTTAATTCCAAAAATATTTATTATAACATTTCTCTTTTTTATGGAAAACATAATTTTATCCAGTGGTACATTTTTCAGGTTAGGGAAACAATGTATTTGCTTGAAGTATTTATGAAGATAAATGGTAATGGTAAAAATTTATTAAAACTTAAGGTAAAAGTTCTACCCACACTTAGACACACGACTAGAGAAAAAAGTCAATAAACTTTTCATTTAGAGTTCTGGGGGTGTAAGTAGAATTCACTTGTTTTACTGGCCTAGGATTGTAGTGGAGTTTAGAGGCAGCGGAACTGGCTGGGCCACTGTTTTGTCCAACCAGGTATATGAAAAAGGTTGTGAAGATTTCTATTTTTTACAGTCCTTGGCTGAAATGATAAGTTGCAAGCATTTTACTTTGTCCAAAAGCAAGTATTAGGCCTGATTAGCTCAAATACTCAAATTTTCATTCACTCCTAATGACACTTAGCCGTTCTTCACACCTCTCGTTCTCTCTCTCTCTCACCCTTCTCACACCCAAATGGTTAACTTTTTTCTCTATTCTCACATTTGCAATCTGGTTCAGACCTTCAGTGATCTCTCACCTATACTTGTGCTTACATTTCTTACTTGGAATTCCCATCTCTAGTCTCTTATTTCAATATGTGTCATCAGAGCTTTGTTTCTGAAATTGAATTTGATTTCACCACACCTCTGTTGACAAATTGTCAATGTGCCCATATTCCTACTGGCTAGAGTTCAAATTCACATCACACAAAGAGTCACTCACCACGTGGCCCAAGCCACTTCCCAGCTTCACCTCTGGGTATCCCCTCTTGGGCTCTCAGCAAGCTGTTGAGGATACGAAAGTGAACTCAATAGCCATTGCTCTCAACGAGCTCATAGTCTGACTGGGGAGATGAATAAGCAGATGACTGTAAAACAGTCTGGCAAGCGCAAGGTCAGGAGTGTGCACGTGGGAGCAAAGAGAAGGGATATATAATAAGCCAGACTAGGAGGAGGAGAGGTTCAGGAGGACTTCCTGGAGAAGGCAATGTCTGTGGGAAGTTTGAAGTGCAGGGAAGAGTTGTTAAGAGAAGGGGAAAGAAGGCAAAGGAAAGCAGCACATGGCACCAAGGTAGGAGAAGCCTGGTTAGATGCAGTCTGGTGCTGCTAATGTGCAATAACCCTTTTGTGAAGCTTTTGACAATCTTCTCGTTCAGAGTTCAAATCTTGACTCTCAGTGTTCTCGCTTCACTTTATACTCACTTCCATCATTGTACTCTCACATTTATTCTAATACTTTGAGATGCCATGACACCATTCATCGTTTCTCAAACCCATGGTGTGAACCGCACAAGAGTTTTGTGCATGTAGAGGTTGCATAAGATTGGGTGGTTCAGTGGGTCTGGAAATTTAAAACCTCCTATTGTGGACTCATAGAGATAAAAGTCCCTGTTATTAAGAAGCACATGTTCATAAACTATCCTTGTAATTATATTAAATCTTGAAAATTATGTTTAAAAATCAGAGGCTAAAAGATTAAAATCAAAAAACATATTCTCAAGAACGAAATATTTGGGGTCTTAAACTATTGTGAGATTAGTTATAATCAAAAACAAATGATCCCTCACCTTTTCTCTGAAACTCCTGCAATTCCTGGACCCACTGATTTCCCATGAGGTTTACCTACCTCTCAGCTCCAAAACCAGCCTGACTTAAGGCTCTAGACAACTAAGCAGCATCAAATGCCTACCTACGATATTTCTACTGATAATATTGGATCTCTCCCCTATTTCTCTGTCCATAATACGTCCTTAATTAACTTCTCTTTGTTGGAGTCAGACCTGGGAGACATTAGACGCCAAGTCACCTTCCTATGAGGCTCATCATGGAAGTACCTGGGAACTGATCACTGGGCATCTACCTTTTTATCTAAGTCTCCTGGAATAATTATCTGTTTACAAGCTAATGGTAGCCACCTGGCTCATAGAATCATCTCCTTGCTATCTGTGTCCCATAATACACATAAAAACCCCTGTATTGGGCTTCCCTGGTGGCGCAGTGGTTGAGAGTCCGCCTGCCGATGCAGGGGACGCGGGTTCGTGCCCCGGTCAGGGAAGATCCCACGTGCCGCGGAGCGGCTGGGCCCGTGAGCCATGGCCGCTGAGCCCGTGCGCCCGGAGCCTGTGCTCCGCAAAGGGAGGGGCCACAGCAGTGAGAGGCCCGCGTACCGCAAAAGAAAAATTTTAAAAATTAAAAATAAAAATAATTTAAAAATAAAATAAAATTTAAAAAACCCCTGTATGGCATACAGGGTTCTGTCCCGAGAGGGCGTTTTCAGGCCTACATTCCAGAGACGTAGCTCCCCTGCCCGAGGTGCCTCAATTTCTACACCTAGGATCCTGCCTTGAATTCTGCTCCTCAATGCCAGGTACCTGTGCCCACTTGTTAGGCTGGGTCCATGCCACGTTCCTGTGGAAATAGAAACCCACTCCTTAATGACCATCCAGGATGTACTATCATGGCCCTCCCTCCCTGCTGCACAGATGTTTGCTGGTATGTGTGTGTGTGGTTTTCACTGGTTTCCTGAGGAAGACCTTTCATGGATCTCATCCACGTGCTTTGCCACCTTTTGGTGAACCCTAAGGGCAGAGTTCTGGTGCCACTGAGTTTTCTGACCAATGCTATACATCCTTCGACAATGGTTCTTTTTGCTGCCTATTATGGGATGTACATCCCTAGTTCAAACCTGAACACAAAGATAACAAATGTCAAAGATGACAAAAATTCTAAAGAGTTTTTAGGAAACATCTGAATGTACAGAACAGTCTGTGGTCAATACCTCAAAACCAATAACAAATATTTCACATATTATTTATAATGGGGACCTTAAGAAACACTACATCAGCTTATCATTTTGGAAAAGTCCATCAATTAGTATCATGCAAATCATTTTTCAGAAGTCTTTCTAAATCCATTTCATAAAACAGGAAAAATACTTTTTAAAAATTATCAATATTATGCATGGGCCATTAGTAGCAAAATTTTTTTATCTTAAAAGAAGTAATTTTTAAATTATTTGATTGCCAGTTAGAATACATAAATAATCGCTCCAAAATCTTGAGATTTCAGATGAATCTATTATGGCCTTCAAATTATCATTCCTACCTCTAACTTCTCTCTCCAAAGCATTCTGTGTGTTGCCATCAGATTCATTATTTGAAAGCTTCAATTTCATCATGTTATTTATCTCGTTAAAAGTTTTCAAGGGGGGCTTCCCTGGTGGCGCAGTGGTTGCGCGTCCGCCTGCCGATGCAGGGGAACCGGGTTCGCGCCCGGGTCTGGGAGGATCCCACGTGCCGCGGAGCGGCTCGGCCCGTGAGCCGTGGCCGCTGGGCCTGCGCGTCCGGAGCCTGTGCTCCGCAACGGGAGAGGCCACAGCAGAGGGAGGCCCGCATACCACAAAAAAAAAAAAAAATTTTCAAGGATCTGATCAAACTTCCCTATTGTATGTAGTTCCCAGACAAAAAATCCTTTACTATAATTATTTATTTTTCTCCAAAATTATTGTTCATAACACTCACATATTTATTTTATTTATGAATGTACTGATTTTATTATTAAATAATTAAAATATTAGTCATATTAAGGGATTTTTAAAGATTCATTCATTCATTCATCTCCCCTTATCAATTAGACCATAAAGCCTTAAGGGCAGTTGAGTAGAGGCCCAAATGATTGCTAAATTCAATTATACTTCTTTATATAGAGAGCCTCACATATAGAGACTCCCATATGCACTTACATAGCATACAAAATCAATAGCAAATCAGCTGAGTGCTTCCTCAACTGGCTATAGTTTGTAACAAGGCTTGCATTAACAATATCTTGCAGGAAAAGTGTGAAATATTTTTCACTATCCCGTAAAAATCCAACTGGAAGCCGTGTGGTTTCCTAGTTCATACTCTGTTTATAAAGTCAAAGCCTTTATTGACTCATAGCTTCACACCAGGTATCACTCTTCGACACAAGGGGAGAGCATCTCTAAGCCTGACTAGTTGCACTGCCACACAAACTGTGGTCACAAGAGAGGTAGATATCTCAGTACCATTCAACACCACTCACAGAAAAAGCAAATGATATGTCCCAGTGAGTACAGAAACCTGATTATAGCTCACACTTAATGTTAAACAAGAGGCCCTCTTCTTATATTCTTAGTTAAATGGCTCTACAGTAAGACAATAGTGCGCTATTTTACCTAATGACCGTGGCACCCCACTTTCCTTCACTTTAGGATTATACACTGGCTTTAGATATTTAAAAAAAATCTTTCACGCTTTGTTTCTAAACAGGCACATAAAAGGAAAACATTTCCTAATATTTATTTTATAAACTTAATTCTCAAAGGAGAGATTGCCAAATACCTGACTTTTGCTATTTTTCTTCCAGATACATGTCTTAAAACTCATCAACTTAAGTAGCAAAAATGTCATTTGGCTCCTCTCTCAATCTCGGAAGGGAGTATTTCATTCGGAATTCATCATTAAAAATAATGATGTGGAAGGTGTTACTTTTACAGTTTTCTTGTCTTTAAATATGGTGAGATTATTTTAGTAATGTGAGAATGAGTATAATCTAGAAAAGAGAAAACTCTTTAGATTTGAGAACAGATGGTTAATAATCACGACAGTAAAGAACATAACCAAGGTTAATGACCTACATGCTGAACTTCTTTTAATTTTTACAAGCCATTACCAACTGAAAATATCCGGTTTTAGCTGAACCAACACTTACAAGCCTTTTTAAAAAATTTCTTTAAACCTTTAGAACGGTACTCTTGCCACTGGTCTCTCTGGAGCGACAGCAGGAACCCGTGTGGTTAGTCCTTTGTGAATACAAGGTGCATCCACATGGACTTGGTGGTTTCTGAATGCTTGGGAGACAGGTAATGTCATACTAACACCTTAACTACAAATTCTTCTAGAATTATTTTACTTCTTATCATTCCAAGCCTACTTCTAATTGCCCTTGGACTAACTGCCCCCTCCATCAATGGTTAAATTATTATTTATCTGCTAACTAAGGCTACTCTAAGGTTCTATCATAAAATGTTGGAAGAATCAGGTAAGACAAAAATTATGCTTATGTCAGTTATCAACAGAATGTTAAGAAAGATTTTTAAGAATGAGAATGGTAGCTCCAGGCTCCAGTTGTTTGATATATTTCACCAGGGAACAGGAATGACAAACAGGTTGGGTCTGCAATGAAATTTCAAGGTCAGACTTCTACTCTGCTATTTAAATTTTTTTACAGAGGTGACTTGAGAAAATACACATTTCTCCCTAATTATTACATACATACTTTTGGTGGATCAGACACTCTTCCTTGAGCCTGGTGATCTCATATCATTACCTGTAACTATTGTTCTTATGGTCAAGTGAATGGGCCACTGGCAAACAAGCCAAACGAATTCTGCTTTCACACCCAGTTTTAGCATCTATAAGTGTGGCTTTTGAATGGCAGAAAAGATATCTTATATTTTCTAGAGTCTACATTTAGGTATAGTTAAGGTTACATTGTGGGAAAAACTTCTCATCATTTTTCATTCACAAAGGGGATGAAAAATAATTTAAACATTTCATTATCTCTAGCTTCAATATCTGCCTTTACCAAAAGTTTTAAATATTTCTTTTGAAGAAGAACAAATATTTGCATTCAATCTTAAAAGTCTAACATGTAAATGGATGCTTAGGAAAACATATTCTTAACTGTGCGTTTATAAACTGTATGAAGAAACCTTTATATAATAACAGGACTTTTTCCAGGATAAATGTCTTAAGACAGCTATTTTTTTTCCTTTTTTTAACATTGATTTTCAGTATGGTGTGGGGAATAATAAAATCTACTTATTATTTATATGAGGCATATATTTTTCAATATCTGTATTTGAAACACTTTAAACTATAAATTTGACATAGACAGTATTATAGATTATGGTCTATGATTTATAGTAATCTTTGGGTCATTTTTCTGAGTTAACTTTCATAAGTGAAGAAACAAAGTTACCAAGAGAATAATCTATGGTACAGAAATAACTTTGAACAATAAGAAACTTGAAGTACAATAAAGAGGCCAGGGTCTGGCTAGACAAGATAAAAGGAAATACACTAAAAAAGGAAGAAAAAGAAAAGAGTATGCTATGGCATACTCATATCCATATGGATGGATAGGTGGACAGATGGATGGATGGATGGATGGATGGATGGATGGATGGATGCTTGTGTCTGGTGACCCTTGGCCATCTTGCATAAGCAGTCCAAACCTCTTAGACAAATTCCATGTGACGTGCTTCTTTCACTTGTGAGTAAAATGGACATAAGCACAGGCATTAGGAGAACATGGGACTGCAACACACAGATTGCTATAATAAGGGGAAGGGAAAAAAACATGAAAGTTCTTGTTGAAGAAAAATTTTGTACACTTGATAATGTATAATATTTCTAATAATCAACAGAGAAACCCTGCCTTGGAGAGAAATGTTTATACTGGATGTTGTCACCATCAATCATCTTGCAGCAAAAGGAGAGAGGATGACAATAATTTTTTTTAAGTTCTTTGTAAGATGGGTTGGAAATGGGGGACAGAGGAATTGGATCTCCACTGCTTAAAGATATGAAACATCAAGGAAAGGACGTCTACAGCAGAAAGGGTCTTCATTACTTTCAAAACAAAGAAGCCTTAGTAATAAGACTATAGCATTAGGGAAAGCAATACTTATTCTAGCGCCCATCCTACTACCTGCTAGTTTTATGACCTTGGCCAAGTCACTTGATTAATCTGGGTCTAAAAATGAATCTGAAGATGAGGGCCTGTGGTGGTCCATTCCAATGCTAAGACTGATGATTCTGCATTCACAGGTACATTTGAAAACTTCCCTGGCATTTCTGAAGCTTCCCAAGGCTATCAGGAATTTAGTATATGTTTATAAGATATTCATGGTAGTATTTTCTAAACATAACACTACCACGTGTGTAAAGAGATGTCTTCATTAAAATTTCTCTTAAGTTGTTCCTTCCCAAAGTAGTGGAAGCTGAACAAATCTTAGAAACTCATTTAGAATTCGTGATCATTCTACTTGACTAAATTTAAGATGCCAACAATCTTCCTTTTAGAATAACAATATATTTTATTTTAAATATCTGAAGAGCAATTTAGTCATTTTCATCCATATGCATAAATTCACCTTAAAGTAACTCTTTTTTAGAAATATGGAATGGCACTATTAATATTTATCAAGCAATGTTTCTTCTAAGAGTGAGGGAAGAGAATGTGAAAGTCTAGCAACATAAAAGAGACTGATCCCACACATCATGCAATACAGATTTGGAAGATGGGGTGGCAACATTTTATTAGTAAAGAAACAATCTGTTCTTTAGAGCCAGAACATTGAATTCTCTGGTTTCCTCCTTCTAGTCCCACTATGCCTCTGGCATCATATAACTGCTGCCAATCAACTGCACCCAGAAGGTGGGATAAGATGCCAAATTACCCTTTCGGCAATATTCCAGAGATTCTCAGATGGCTCTTTCCTTTTCCCACTTTAAAACAGTATCATATGATCTAGGTTTATTTTGAAATGTCCATGAAAAACAAGTCAGATTTTTCCTGAAATTGGGCCTCTTGGAGTTAAATGTTTTTGAAGATGCTTCATATAAGTCCATTCGTTCATTTTATTATTTTTAATCTTGTTCATAAATCTGTCCTCTAAAAAGAGCTTGAAAATTTCACCATGTTCTGACATTACTGTAGAAATATATCCTATTTATTGAAAGACAGAGGTCAATATATTTATTCATTAATTTTAAGAAATGTTAGAGGAAAACTAATATAACCTGAAAGTGATACTAAAGGTCACTCAATGAAGTTGAGCATTTTATCAAAAACTAACGATAATAATAAAAAATATATAGTGTTTTACCACTTGTAAACTGCATATGTTTTCATTTGATTCTCACAACCACTGTGCTAGATAGATAATATTATCCTCTTATAACACAGAAAATTTACGGAGGATACTGTTTTATCACTTGTAAAGTGCATATGTTTTCATTTGATTCCCACAACTACTGTGCTAGGTAGATAATATATCCTCTTATAACACAGAAAATTTACAGAGGGTAAATGGCATGAATTAAGTCAGAGAGCTCTCAAAATATGTGATGATTATAATTCCTAAATTATTTCTATAGGATCAGCTATTTCCTTTGATATCAAAAGATATATTCAGTTACATGACTTTGTAAAATTCTGCTAATTCTTTAGTGACCTCGTATGTGTTTGTTCAGGAAACTACTGCAAAAACAAGAAGGTGAATACATTAGAAATGAGAAATATTTACTAAGTATAATACATTTATTGTACATCAAAAATTTTTCAATATTTTTAGCAGCAGATACGCATCTTCAATATTCTCCAATCTCTTCTAAGAATTAATGAAGATATAAACAAAAATTTTAATTTAAAGATGTTCATCAAAACATTATTTATAATACATAAAATTACAAATAAAGTGTGGTACTGTATTCATAAGTAAATTGAGACCCGCATAATTTGATCATAGGCACAATAGTAGTTAGGGACAGATCTGGAATTCAAATGTATGTTAGCCATCTCTAGATATAGAACTCTCTGTAACAGGACACTCTTTATACTGCAGAACTGCAGAACTCTAACTGAAGAACTGATGGTTTGCTTAATTGTTTGTTGGATATGGGTATGGATTTATGTGTAATTGTGATTAAAATTATTATTCTTTTAAGTTAAAAGAAAGGGGAGGGTAAATAGATTATAGCACAGCCATACAACAGTAGGTTGCTATGCTGCCACATGTACCAAATGCTAGATAATACATTTCATATTAAATATATTTTCAAGGTAGAGAAGAAATGTACCTCAACATAATAAAGTTTATATATGACAGGCCAACAGCTAACATCATACTCAATCGTGAAAAACTGAGGCTTTCCCACTAAGGTCAGGAAAAAGACAAGTATGCCCACTCTCACCACTTCTATTCAACACAGTATAGAAATCCTAGCCAGAGCAGTTAGGCAAGGAAAAGAAATAAAAGACATTCAAATTGGAAAGAAGATAAATTGCCTCTATTTGCAAATGATATGATCTTATATATAGAAAACTCTAAAGACCACAAAAAAACTGTTAAAACTAATAAACAATTCGGTAAAGTTGCAGTTTACAAAATCGACATGCAAAATCAGTTGTGTTTATATACACTAACAACAACTATCCAAAAAATAAATTAAGAAAACTAACCCATTTACAATAGCATCACAAAGAATAAAATACTTAGGAATAAATTTAACCAAGGAGGTGAAAGATGTGTCCACTGAAAATTTCAAGACATTGATGAAAAAAATTGAAGACAAATAAATGAAAGATATCCTGTGTTCATAGATTGAGAGAATTAATACTGTCAAGTGCTCCCCAAAGCAATCTACAGAGTCAATGTAATCCCTATTAAAATTCCAATGGCATTTTTCACAGAAATAGAAATTGAAAAATAATCCTAAATTTCCTATGAAATCACAAAAGGCCCTGAATAGCCAAAGCAATCTTAAGAAAGAACAAAGTTGGAAGCATCACACGTCCAGATTTCAAACTATATTACAAAGCTATAGTGATTAAAACAGTATGCCACTGGAATTAAAAACAGACACATAGATCACTGGAACAGAGTTCAGAAATAAACCACCTCATATATGACCAAGTAGTTTTTCACAGAGACCCCCAAGAACACACAATGGGGAAAGGATAGTCTCTTCAATAAATGGTGTTGGGAAAACTGGATATCCACATTCAAAGCAATGAAACTGGACTCCTTTACTACTCAAAAAAAAAAAAAAAAAAAAAAGAAAAAAGAAAAAAAACCACAAACAATATATACTCTCCCTGTCCACCTACGTGTGCGTGTGTGTGTGTTTCTGGCATGGTGGTACATTAACCTAAATTGTCCAATATGTACATCCCCAAAACAAAAAGGTTCCTCTACACTGACACAATACAACTCAAAAGCAGGAAATCAACAGTGATACAACACCACCATGAAGGCAGAGTATACTGATATTATTATATACTTATTGTTTGCTCAAGTACTTGTTCAGTGTGACAAATATTATGATGACTCTGGCTGCATGTTTCACCCACCATCTCTGCACCCCTCCATCCCCTCTCCCACTTCTTTGGCTGCTGGGCACACCGCAGTTAACCCCTGCAGGGCAATCCCTTCCCACAGCCTTGCTCAGACATCCAGCACCCATGTTAACATGTCTCCATACCAAGAGGGAAGGGAAATGAGGGAAGGAAAGGAAAATGAGAAGAGCAAGGGAAGATGATGAATTAATTAATTTTTAATTAAAGCTACATGAAAGGAAATGTTAGCAAGTGACATTTTTGAAAGTTAGTAGTAAAAACATCCCCCAGAGACTACCTAATGTGGACATGTATATTTCTTTCAAAATTCTATCTGAATAAAAAGAAGAGTTGAAAGGACTGAGAAACCAGAATTGGCTGCCTGGACTTATAATTCTCTTTGATTACCAGCATCTTTTTACTACCTCTCTAAATAGCAGGATTAAGCACACAAAGATGAATGCTTCACTCAGACTGAAATCTAAATCTTTCTTCTTTTGTTCCCTTAATTGTAAAGTATCTTCCTGGGCTTGAGACAGTATAAAGGTGGCAATGAGGACACTGAACATTTTTTTCAATTGTCCAGTAAAATAACTCAGATGACCAACAAGATCCTAATTATGTGGGCCTAATGTTTTCACCTTTTCGTTTCCTTTATCACAAACCAAAACGCTGCTTACTTATAAAATATATGTGTAAGCCAACATGATTTTTTTGTCGAAGCAAAGCTTTTCTCTGAAATCTAGCTACAGAAGAAAAGAGGTTTATAGGAGGTGTATAACACACATTCAGAAACATTTTGCCTCATAAGTGTTTTGGTAAATGCTTCACTTCTATGTAGGAGGTATGAGATTCATGCTAAAAATACACTCCCTTCTTTGATTATTCACAATAGATGTCAAAAATTCTCACAAAGATAGAGCTGACAGGGCAGTATCTTGTTTAAGATGCAATAATCATTTAGATTTTATATACAATTTCAACATTTATCCATTATGTTGAGTAATCTTATAAAAATCTCCTGATTAATGTACTACATACAAAATTTTATCAAGTACTTTGATAAATTAACAAAAAATACAAGTTTTCTTCAGTATCTGTAATACTACTACCAAACTGGGCTGAAAAGAACCAATACATGTGAGGATAAATAAGAAAACCAATTATGACTTAACAATTATAACAGGAAGAGAACATTGTTACCTAGGGCACTATCTCCTCAACTATGAATGTGTTTCCTCCAAAATTGTGTTTGTAAGTCATGTGCTGGAATGAAGACAGTATTTCCAACACAGGAATTAAATGAAGGGGATTTTTTAGTTCCCAAGGCAAATCCAAAACAGTCTCTCTTATTTATTATGTCATGAGACTACAACACTGTATTATTGGTACTACTATCTAACCAAGAAACCCAAAAGTTCATTCTCAGGACCCAGGTTTCTCTACTAGCTCTAGTTGTCCTAGTTGTCCTAGTTCTCAGTAGTAAGCTTTTCTAGGTCTCAATAGGAAGATGAGAAGTCCCAAGGTTCTAGGCAGGATGGGGGTCCCAGGGTAAAAGGAAAGATGCTTCAGATAGGGACTGAGTCTTCATGGGCAACCATGGGCAGTACCTGTGGTCTGGTTCTTGGTAGGTAGTGAATGCTACCTAACTCTCTGTGTGCTAGGTCTTTAGCAGCAATTGGCAGATAAAGGACCACATCTTTGATGACAAGTGATGGTCAAAGAAAAGTGAGAACTACAGGCAATGAATAATGACAATGGAAGAGTGGAAGGATAATTCTAGCAGTAGCTTATGTGGGTAACTGAATCCCAGCCTCGGGAAAATCACCTCTGCCATGAATACACACACACACACACACACACACACACACACACAGGCGCGCGCACACACACACAGCGGGTATCAATTCAATACCGTAAATGGAACACTGCAAGCTAGTTCAAAATACTAGTTACTATTCAATATTTTTAACTGCCCTAATTCAGTATTTTATGCTATGCTCTCTGCCATTAGTGAGAATGATTTGTACTCTATGTATTTAAGTGATGCTTTGGTGTATAATGCCTATTAAAGATTTTGTGCTAGGTAATATTTGTGGTCTTGTCTCACCTTTCTCAGGGGACTCACTGACAAAATTGAAACAGCTCAGCATGTCATATGGAAAAATCTCTTAGAAAATAAAGGTCAAAGATTAAGTACGATAGTCATTGAATTAATTTGTTTTTTTAAGAGGAGTTACTCCACAGGTCAACACTAATGTCACTGACAGATATGTTTCTCATCTTGTTCTCCAGGTGTGAAGAGAACAAGTTGTTGATTTTCTTCAGTGGCAGTTTTCGTGTCTCAGAAGAATATATTCATAAATTCTGCACAGCTGTGATTTAGTAGTGTGACAAAAATGAAGAATGTGTTTCCTTTTCCACGAAGAAAACAAAGTACAAATCTCCTCCCTTCATCACCCTCCCCCATCATAAACACTTAGCCTGGTGAAGGGTTTTTTACCCCAACCATTTGCAAAGGTAATGATATACTGCTGCCTCAAAATCATGTTGATTAAAATTTTCAAGCTTTGTGTAAATATACCTACTGCCGAATTGCTGGCTTCCATGTTACATGGCAATGGTTCCTACAGGTAAAATTGTCTTACAAACAAGTAATTTTGACCTGACTACCCTCAAACATAAATATTGAGCCCTCCAAATTGCTTTCATTTATAAAAATTAAAAGGGCTCAAAAATGAAAAGGGCTTTCCAAACTTCAGGAAAGCAAATCTTTCACTTGTACTAATACATCACAAAAATTTCTCACCTTTGGATTGTTTGTATTGCGGACACGTTTTGAAGAGAAACAGACATATAGAATCTAACTGTTATCTGTGTTTATTTCTAGAATGCTTATTTTTAAAATATTTTGTTTTTATTTTTATTCTTTTATTTTTTAAATTTTATTTATTTATTTTATTTTTGACTGCACTGGGTCTTAGTTGCAGCAAATGGGATCTTTGTTGTGGCATGTGGCATCTTTTGTTGTGGCGTGCATGCTTCTCTCTAGTTGTGACGTGCGGGGTTTTTTCTCTCTCTAGTTGTGGCGCGCGGGCTCCAGAGGATGTAGGCTCTGTAGTTTGCGGCACGCAGGCTCTCTAGTTGAGGTGTGTGGGCTCAGTAGTTGTGGCGTGCGGGCTTAGTTGCCCCGCGGCATGTGGAATCTTGGTTCCCCAACCAGAGATTGAACCCGCATCCCCTGCATTGGAAGGATTCTTTACCATTGGACCACCAAGGAAGTCCCTATATTTAATGTTTTTTAAATGAGTGTTTCTGATCTCATACATTTAGAATACTTGTATTGGGGTGGCCAAAAAGTTCGTTCAGGTTTTTCTGTAAGATGTTACGGAAAAATCCAAATGAACTTTTTGGCCAACCCAAATAATATAACAGCAAATTTCCACTGTGGAGACAAGGAAAAGTTATACAATTTTACAGCTGGAAAGAACCTCAGAGATCCTGTAACACACGTCCTCATTTTTACAAGTGGAAACAGGGTATCTGAGTCTGAGTGACCTGCTTAAGCCATAAGCTAGTGGTATAATTGACTTATTAGGCCTATCTTGTTCAATTTCCCCCTGGTGAAATCTAGTGATGCAGTTCCTTCACAGCAGCCCAGCATCTGGCCAGAGAATCATTCTGTGGACACTCCCTGATATTAACACCACCTCCTTGGTTTACTTCTGGTATAGTTATTTATCCCCATTGCTAATTCCCTGGTCATGACCCTGTCACTTGTATATAAAGTGTGTCAACCTATTCTCTTGATATTTCCATCATCTCTTTATTCTTATACACAGAGTAGTCAGAGTCTAATCTACCCTTTAGCTTGCATTTTCCTTTTAAAAGCCTACCATACATCTCATATGGCCTTTTAAATTAGATTTAACCCAATAAGACATTCAGTTTTTCTTAATTTGATAGCTGTTATCTACCGTTAAATCCTCTGTTAACTTCTATGTCAGCAAGGAAATCTTCTTATACCTCCTTCTGTGTATGCCATTTATTTTAGTGCCTAAATTTTGATTATAATGCTAATATTATAGCATCTATTACTTATGTCAAACACTGTTCTTAGTGCCTTGAATCCATTCACTTCTTTAGCATTTACAATAATACCATAGATATTATTTGTCACATTTACATTTTATTGTTCTATAATGTAAGTATTTTGTTAGCGTTTTACTCTATTGTGGCTGTAATGAATTATCACACATTGAGTGGCTTAAAACCACACATATATATTAGCTTAGAGTTCTGTATAAATCTGACAGGCGTCTCACTGGGTTAAAACCAAGGTGTGGGCAGGGATGTGTTGCTTTCTGGAGGCTCTAGGGGAGAATCTGCTTCCTTTTGCCTTTTCTAGCTTCTTAAGGCCATTCTTTGTTCTTATCATGACACAGTGTCCCGTATATTATACCTATTTTTTATTTATTGTTTGCCTAGCCTCTGTGAAAATGTCAGTTCCTTGATGGCAGGACTTTTTATTTGTTCTGTTTGTAGCTTTATTCTAGTGCCTTAAAACAATGTCTGGGGCTTCCCTGGTGGCGCAGTGGTTGGGAGTCCGCCTGCCGATGCGGGGGACGCGGGTTCGCGCCCCGGTCCGGGAAGATCCCACGTGCCGCGGAGCGGCTGGGCCCGTGCCCCGGTTTGGGAGGATCCCACATGCCGCGGAGCGGCTGGGCCCGTGAGCCACGGCCGCTGAGCCTGCGCGTCCGGAGCCTGTGCTCCGCAACGGGAGAGGCCGCAGCAGTGAGAGGCCCGCGTACCGCAAGAAAAAAAAAAACAATGCCTGATACATAATGGGCACACAGTCTACATTTTGAATGAACCAAAAGTTTTGTTCTGTCACTTAATAGCTATGTTATCTGGGGGAATACAGACTTTTAAAGCCTAATTTTCTCATATGTAAACTGGGGGTATTAACACCAAGATGTTGTTTTGAGGATTCATTGCGGTTGTTTGTGAATTCCTGAAGCACAGAGCCTGGCATATAGTGTGAACAAATAGTATTATTATTATTAAGTAAAACAGCCTTCTGTTTCATTTTCTTCAGAGCACCTACACCTATCCAATTACCTTGTTTGTTTATTTCTTTACTCATTTATTAATTGTCCCATGAAAGCAGAATCTTACATGCTTTGCCTCTGTACCTCTAGTACCCAGAGTAGGAACTGGTACAAAGCAGGAGTTGAAGAATGCTGAATTAATGCTACTTGGGTAGGTAAAGAACCTTAGGGGCCTCTTATTCTACCACTTAAAGCTGTGCCCACTATTATGCTGACTTTGTTGTGTGTCCATACGGATTCAGCTTCAGAACCTAAAATGCGACGTAGAGTGGTGGTTGAGTTGATGGTGGGGATGGGAGAAGCTCTGAATTCTCCCTATTGTAAAAGTTCTTCATGTTTTATGTGTTACTTAACCCTCGTAGAACCTATGAAAGCCATGAACACTTCCCTCAAATTTCACAATGCTGCCACAGCACCGTGTTTTGCATAAATGTCCAAAGGACCACTGAGGTCCTAAAGACTCTCCACTGATCAAACAGATGTTCACAAGTCTCAGATAAAGAACCTTAAAACAGGCTCTTACCTACAGGTTATAGTGTGTTACTAATATGATACAGTATGTTGATGTAGCAGGAATAGGCTATGGTGACAGAAAGCAGGCAGCAAGTTATTATTATAGTCCAGGTGAGATATTCTGAAGACCTGATTTGACACTGTCATGGTGGACTTAGAGAAAAGACTTAAGCAAAGTCAAGTCAGTGGTCTGAGTGTTCTGGAGAGTGAGGGAGAAAAAAATCGTCCCTGACTCCAACATTGCTATCCTCTGCAGATCCGTATTTTGTATATTTTTTACTTAAAATGAAAACAGTTAACAATATTAGCTATGAGAAGAACTTGTGAATAAAGAAATAAAAGTTCAGGAGCATTTTAATGAAATTTCCTCTATTTACTTCCCACATAATAAGCTTAAAGCTATTTTAGTTCTCATCACATTACAATCCAGGCCTCATTCACCACATGATTATTATTTGGGGATTCTTTGATCTATAAAGAGTGGACTTGACAACTGTTAAAAAAGTCCATAGGCGTTCGCTGGTGGCACAGTGGTTAAGAATCCACCTGCCAATGCAGGGGACACGGGTTCGAGCCCTGGTCCAGGAAGATACCACATGCCGCGGAGCAGCCAAGCCCGTGCGCCACAACTACTGAGCCCATGAACCACAACTACTGAGCCTGTGCTCTAGAGCCCGCGAGCCACAACTACTGAGCCCGTGTGCCACAACTACTGAAGCCCACGCATCTAGAGCCCACGCTCCACAACAAGAGAAGCCACTGCAATGAGAAGCCCACACACCGCAATGAAGAGTAGCCCCCGCTCGCTGCAACTAGAGAAAGCCTGTGCACAGCAAGAAAGACCCAACACAGCCAAAACTAAATAAATAAAATAAATTAATTTTTTTTAAGTCCATAATACACGGTCCCATGGAACTGCTTCAAGTACCACTGCAATACAGTAGTATACCTAGAAATATCACCAAGTCATGCAATGAACATAGTATTCCTACTTCCACTGTCAGGGTGTCAGGAAGGACCCTGAGCTACTTGATCATCAGATAGAGGAAAAATCAGCTGTTTCATTTCACAGGACATAGCCACTACTGCTTACAGGTCCGGGTAAGTCTTTTTCAGTTTGGATGGGGGATTGACACTTAAAATTGCTTCTAATATATATTGGCGGGATAGACTAAAATTGCTTAAATTTCTCTTCTTTAATATTACAAGAGAAAATAACTCCTCACCACAGACAAAAAAGTCCAATTTGGAAGCCTTCAATGAAACTAATTTACATTAAGATAGAAAAATCTAGCTTGATCTATGCCCCTATTAAAAGTGGTGAGATTCAAGTAACTCGTGAGCCTCATTCATCAAAATATCACGTCATGGAAAGATACTGAAGCTCTTAATTTTTTTCTCTTACTTTTCACCTAATGGAAAAATATTTAGGATGATTATTGAAAGAAAAATTTTAGAAAGAAATACCTCCAGGTTTCCTAAAATTCATGTCAGACTCAGCATTATTTATTTTATAAAATAAAAAGTCATAACTTTTACTTTTTATTAAAAAAATATAAAGCAAAAGAGAAGTAACTCACTAAATAACAACTGATTTATCTCAGTTGCGGTTCCTCTCTACTTAAGGACTTTGTAAAATGCTGTGGATTTTTTTAAAATGAGAAGGGTGCAATCCTTGCCTTCAGGAAGTTCCCTGTCAAATTTTGGAAATAAATTATTTAACAAAGCTACTATTTGTCAAAAGCCATAATATTTATGACAAGATATGCGGAGCACGCCCAGGGACACCAAGCAACCAGAGGGGAAAATGTGGGGCAACAGAGGCAAGAGATGAGGTGGGAGAGGCCTGAACTGGCACACAGAGGGGCTTGTACAGCCAGGTTGATGCCTAGGAACGCATCCTGAATCTGAAGGAGAGACGCCAACGGGGGTTAAGTAGGTAACAACTCTGACAATTATGAGACGTGGATTTGGATACAGCAGCAGAAAGAAAAAAAGAGACGAGTTGGAAATACAATACTGCAATTGTCCACCTAAGAGATTTTGAAGTCTTAAGACGAATTCCAGAAATATGGTATCTAGAAAGTAAAATCACAGAACGTTATGACTGACTAAGGTGAGAGAAGTGAGGGAGAGGAAGCGCTGAAGGTGACTGAAACAACAGACTGCAGGAGAAAGAGAGGGGAAAGTCAGGGGGAGGAAGATCGGTTCACCACAGGCCCAGTGGTTGAAAATCACCCCTGCAAAACCAACACAACCCTATTCCACATGTTCTGAAAGTTCAGTATCTCATCTAGCAAAGAGATCCTTCCTATTTTACTTGTCTAGACTCTTCAATAGATCTTCAAGGTTTTATTTCCCTGGACAAATCATCGAACCCTTTTGTAGATCCACTATTTTATAATGGGAAAATACTGTAACCCTTTAAAATATATGTTATTAGTAGACCTTTTCAAGTTTATTAATTTAGGACAACGTCCATCTTCTCCTCCCTTGCTAAATGTCACGTTTCATTCATCTTCTTCAAGTTGACTTCTGCTGTGATCACAGGGCAACTAATTTTTGGAAGGAAGGGTGATTTTAGATTGTTCTCATATTTTAGATTGTTCTCATATATAAAGGAGAGTCTGTGACTTTAAAAGGTCATTTATATTGAGGTATGATTTGCCTACAATAATATACACACATTTTAAATGTACATTTCTAGAGTTTCAATGTATTAATAATCCCATGTAACCACCAGCACATTGAAGAAATCATATATTTTCACTATCTCCCCAAAATTTCACTTATGCCTTTTGCTCGTTAATTCCCTCCCCCTACCTCCACGGTGGCCCAGTGTGGTAGTAACGAAGGTACACCTCTCAGGTGTCTATTCAAAAGTTTCTTCGGGGCAAGGAGTGCTGTCAGTTTCCCACTGCAGCAGCGATGCGATCCACTGCAGTGTAAGAACTAAGGCCAGGCTCCAGCCAATGACTGAGAACAGCAATAAAACTAGGACCTGGACATTTCTGCCCAGTGTATGACTCCTCAAAGAGCAATCTTTGTACCAGAGCTCCCCGCTGGAAGCTAGGACAACCCCGGAGCTGCACTGCAGCCTGAGGCTCTTGCGGCCCAATTCTGCCTTCTGCCTCTTCATGAACAGGTCACAAACCCACATGGTGGTCGCAAGGCGTTCCCAGCCTGCTTTTGCTCCCATTCTCCCTTTACCCTTCACGGGTATTGCCCCCAACAGATCTCTTGTAATTCTATCACTGTCTTAGCATGTGCTTCCTGGACGACTTGCCAAGGCTCCCTGCACTGACACCCCACCTCCAACAGCCACTGATCTAATTTTTTGTCACTGAAGATGAGATGTGTGTTTTCCGTGATTATAGTATGTACTCATTTGTGCTTGGCTTCTTTCACTCAGCATGACAATTTGGGGGCTTATCCGTCTTGCAGAGGTTATCAGGAGTTAATTCCATTTTTATTGCTAAGTAGTATTCTACTGTGTGAAGATCACAAAACTGTTGACTGACGATTGGGTTGTTACCAGTTGGAACTAGCAGGGGTGAAGCTGCCATGAACATTTCTGTATAAGTCTCTCTACAGACATATTTTTCATTAATCTTAGTTAAATACGTAGCAGTGAAACTACTGGTCATGAATTGTGTGTTCAACTTTATAGGAGACTGCTAATTGCTTTCCTAACGTTACTACAGCATTTTACAATCTCATCAGAAGTATGTTAAAATTCTAGTTGTTCCACATCTTTGATAACCTTGGTAATAATGGTTTTTTTCATTCTAGCTGTTACAGTGGATATGTAGTGGTATCTCATTGTGGCTTTATCTTACATCTCTCTACTGACCAATGAAGGTGAGCATTTTATGTCTTGTTTTGCCCATTAAAAATTATTTTTCACATGGAGTTAGAAGAGTCATTTCAATATTCTTCATACAAGTGTTTTACCAAGACACACTTGGTAACTTTCCATTGTTTGCCTACAAGTTTTATCTGAAATATTAACTTTAGCTTTATTGATAGAGAAGAAGCTAAGATTTTTAAAGGACCGAGATACCAATAGCAATACCTAACATTTTTTGAGAGCTTACTATGCACCATTTACATTCTAAGTGCTTAATCTCATTGAATCCTCATAGCAACACTCTGGAATTTATTATTATTATCACTTTTCAGATGAAGAACCAGAAGTACAGCATGTATGTAACTTTGCACCAGAGGGTGGCACGGGCTTCCTGGTTCTAGATCCAACACTCTACACTGTATCACTCCTTATGGAAGAAGACCTATTTTTATTGAGCCATTGAGAGATTCCACAATGTTTCATCAAAGTGTTAACATTTCGGTTAAAAACAGCAAAAGTTGGGACACAAACTCAAACACCCCAGGGATTTGAACCATTAGAAGAATAATGAGTACTTAATACATGCGATCAAACTGTACAACAGGCAGCACACAACCCAAAGTGTTCCTGGAAATCTCAGCGCCAGAAAAAGGTAATTGTAGAAGACAAGGATATATTTGAATGCTATGTATTCATTTTAAGGAAAATTTTTACTGAGACAGCAAATTAAAAGGAATATGAAGATGTATAAAGACGCTCTGAATTCAGCTCGTGAAAAAATTTCTTGAGTTAAGTATTCAGATAACTTGGGTCCTCTCCTGTAGCCTTCCAAGTTAGTCCAAAGACGGAAAGCTGTAACTAACCTGCACTCTCATATTACCATTGTTAAACACATACACATAAGGAACAAGTTTAAAAATAATGTACTATCAAGAAATATTAATATTTTATCTAATCACATTACTCGCAGTACACATTACTCATGTGCTTTACTGTCTAGGGCAGCACTGTCCAATATAATTACCATGCGAGTCATATATGTAATTTAAAATTTTCTAATTGCCACCTTAAAATGTAAAAAGGAGGGGCTTCCCTGGTGGCGCAGTGGTTGCGCGTCCGCCTGCCGATGCAGGGGAACCGGGTTCGCGCCCCGGTCCGGGAGGATCCCACATGCCGCGGAGCGGCTGGGCCCGTGAGCCGTGGCCGCTGAGCCTGCGCGTCCGGAGCCTGTGCTCCGCGACGGGAGAGGCCACAGCAGTGGGAGGCCCGCATACCACAAAAAAAAAAAAAAAAAAAAATGTAAAGAGGAACAGATGAATTTTATATGTTGTTTAACACACCATTCAAAATATTACAGTTTTGACATGTAATCTACATAAAAATTCTTGAGAAATTTTATGGGTTTTTTTTCATACTAAGTCTTTGAAATCAAGTGTGCATTTTACACCTGCATCTCAATTCAGGCTGACTACATTTCAAGTGCTTAATAGCAACACGAGTTTAACGTCTACCGTATTGGACAGTGCAGGGGTAGAAATCAACAGGAAACATTTATTAAGTACCTATCATACACAAACAAAAAATTGTATTAGCTACTAAGGAAACCAAGAGGAAAAAAAAAATCACAGTGCACCACTAAAGTAATTACAACGAAGTTGAAGAAAAGATTTTGTACTGAAAAGATAACTGACGCAATGCAGCCATCTCTGAGAAGTTCAGCAGAAGTAGTAGACAGCAGGTTCTGTATGAATTTATGGCGGGGATTTTTGAGATCCTGGGCAAAAGTGTGTCTTAAATATGTGAGATTTAAGAAAGGGTTTTAGGTACAGAAGATACACACATACACAGAAGTAGGAAAAGCCTGATATATCTGGTGACAGTGGATGAGCCATCATTAGAGACTTCATAAGCTAGATATTGAACTTGGTGGGTGTTCAAAGGTTAGCCAGCTCTTAAGCATATGAATAAACAAATGAAGAAAGATATAACATTGGAACAAAAAATGTAAACACTAAAATATCAGTCTAATGACATAAACGTTGGCTTCTAATGAATGAGGAGCCAGTTAAATGTGTTTGAATGGGATATGATGTGTGAGGTGGAACATACGGCGGCTATAACTTTACTGGGAGGAACAGGAAAGCCACAGGCTGTTGAGCTGAGAGCCTAGTGCACTGATGTAGGCATAAGCTGATGAGAGTCTTATCCAAACCACAGTGGAAGAGATGGGAGAAATAATGGAAAAGATAAGGATCCCAGAATCATTTTATGGCTAAATGTGGGAAAGAGGGTATTATGAATACACCAAAGGTTTATATTGTGGGTCAAAGGGAAAATACTTGTGTCAATGGTGATAAATCAATGGAGGGATTCCTTGTTTGCAGTAAAGGTTAAGTTCAACTTTAGAGTTGATGAAATCAAAGTGATAGTGTGATATCTAAGTAAATATGTTCAGTGGACAAAGGCATATGAGAGTGTATATTAGGAAAGAGATCCTGCTAGAAACATGCAAAAAAATAGTCCTGAGAATATCTGACATTGCTGAGAGAGAAAGAGCAAACCTCAGAGGACAGTGAGTCAGGAATCTATATAACATTAAAATAAAGGCCTACATCGTGAAAATGTGAGAAACAGTTTTTGTAGAGAATGTTCTAGGGAATAAACTAGAGAAGAAAAAAAGTGAATCAAATATCAGCTAGGTGGAAAGGCCATGCATATTGGTGTGTGCAAACATACAGTTGCATAAATGTCAAGTTTACTATCTGATGTGGCTATATTACTATGTACACGATAGCCTTTCACAGTACATAAATGAAAGCAATCGAGGATTGCCTGTGTAGTCGTGAAATCCTTTGTTCTATTATATTCTTGTCCATGTTTTGTATAACATGACTGCCTGTAATCTGAGTATGGTGTGTGCTCTTTATTAATAAATCCTTGTATAAATCTCACAAGGATTTTTCTAAAGACAAACCTGGCCTGCCAAATATTATACACTCCAGGTTGAATTTTAATAAATTCCATAAAACGTTACCAAACATAGTTTTGAGACTTTTATATTTTCAGTGTTATTTCTTCCCATGTCTTCCATTTTTATTGGTTTCTTTTGTGGATATACTGGCTTCTTCCTTTTACCCTTCAGAAACTCTCTCTGCCCTACTCTTACTCTGTGGTGATAATAATGTGTTACATTACTATGACTAAAGTCCAGAGTTTACCTTAGGGTTTACTCTTTGTGTTGTATAGTTCTGTGAGTTCTAATAAATATATAATGCCATGTATCTATCATTACAGTATCATTACAAATAGTTTCACTTCCCTGACCATCCTCTGTTCTCTACCTATTCACTCATGCCTCTGTCCTTACCCCAACCTCTGGCAACCACTGGTCTTTTTACTGTTGTATACTTTTTTCTTTTCCAGAATGTCATATGGTCGGAATCACATAGTATGTAGGCTTTTCAAACTGGCCTATTTCACTTAGAAATATGCATTTAAAGTTCGTCCATGTGTTTTGTGGCTTGATAGCTCATTTCTTTTTCTCACCACATAATCTTTCATTGTCTGAATGTACCAAGGTTTATCCATTTACCTACTGAAGGATGTCTTAGTTTTTCCCAAGTTTTGGGACTTATCTGTAAGGCTTTTAGAAACATCTACGTGCAGGATTTTGTGAGAATATATTTTCAACTCCATTGGGTAAATGTCAAAGATAAGATTGCTGGATCACATGAGAAGAGTATGTTTAGTTTTGTAAGAAACAGCCAAACTGTCTTCCACAGTGACTGCACCACTTTGCATTCCCACCAGCGACAACTGGTAGTTCTTGTTGCTTCACATCCTTCCGGTACTAGGCACCGTCAATGTTTTGGATTTTAGTCATTCTAATAGGCGTGTAGTGGGCTTTACAGTTTGATAGCTATTTTGTGGATAGGCAAATGGCCGAGGAAAGATCAGGTTACCAAAGGTTCTGCTTTTCTATGATGGTGATGAGGAAATGTATTGAAATTATAAAAAGGCTGTATGCTAAATATAAAGAATTTTCTAACAGTTAAACTGTTTAACTAAGGCGTGGTTGAAAAAAGCTGACTTAATGATGTGCATAGGATATAAACCTTTCCCCGTGCATTCTTGCCTTGATATCAATGTTTCATTTGGTGAAGATTGAAGCACTAATGGCTGTCAGTGCCTGCTAACTGTTAGCAAGTTTGAGTAGCAGGACACTTTTTCTGGTACATACGAATACACAGATGAGAATCATGTGATACAAGATGTGAAACTGTCCTGGGACATGCAACGATCTCTATGATGTAGTGGGACAAGCACTGAGCTTTGCATCACTGAGTTTTGGTTTGTTCCATCTGAGCCACTCACTAATCACGTAACCTTGGTTCACTTGATTTCTTCAAGCCTCGAAAATGAACTTGTAAAATGGAAAATACATTCTTTTTTTCTACCCATCTTACTGTGAACCGCTTGTAACAAGAACAACAAGCACTTAATAACTATGCTGTATGTCTGACACTAGGCGAAGAATTGGAGAATCACAAAGCACCACGTATTAAGATAAGGTCGTATCAGTGATGGTCTTTACTCTCAAGAGTTCGCCGTGTGGCAGGGAAGTTCACAACGAAGTACAGCACAGTATGATCAGCGCTGTAGTTGTGGTACTGCACATGTCCTCTGGAGCACTAAGGAAGAATGGGAGAGAACTGCAAATATGAAACTCTCCTGTGCCAGGTTCTGGGCCCACATTTACCCCAGGTGGTCACCACATCTCCAGGATGTGAATTTTATTATTCTCATTTCATGCAAAATTGTGACTGAATAACAGAGCACTTTGTTCATGGTTACACAGCTAATGACTGTAGTGTAATTCCATTCTTCATGGAGAACTGGAGAAGGCTACATCATATATCCTGAACTGCAGTGGCCATTTCTAGAACTCAAACTATACCACATGCAATAGATTACTCTGTTGACAGCAGGAAAATGTGGGAACTCTTTACATGGCGATCCTTAAGGGCAAGATTCCTATTTACTCAAGAATTAGTTTTAGATATCGGCCCTGTGCTCATATTGCTGTTTTACGTTTTTCTCCTATCAACCAAAAAAAGAAAAGAAAAATAAAGAAAAATACACATAACAACAACCTCATTCTATTTGTGACCTTCGTTACCAATCAAGAGTGAATAGAGTATCAAGATAAATTTGTTGCAGATTTATTTTAGTATCCTCTCTGCCTCATTTTCATGGTTGCCCGGAAGCTAAGAGGCTTGGAATGATTCCAGCCTGATAAGGAGAAAAAGACATGGAACTCAGCGTCTAAAATAGATCTGGGAAAACTATTCCTTTAGCGTTACTGAGATTTGTCGGAATAACTGTTACATACAGATGGATGTTCTTTTTTTTTTTTTTCCTTCGGTACGCGGGCCTCTCACCGCCGTGGCCTCTCCCGTTGCGGAGCACAGGCTCCGGACGCGCAGGCTCAGCGGCCGTGGCTCACGGGCCCAGCCGCTCCGCGGCACGTGGGATCTTCCCGGACCGGGGCACGAACCCGCGTCCCCTGCATCGGCAGGCGGACTCTCAACCACTGTACCACCAGGGAAGCCCGGATGTTCATTTTTCCTAAGATGTAAGAACATTTCTTTTTCATTCTTATATCCTAAAAGTTACCATAGCGTATGGCACTGCACAGAAATTCATTAAATACTAGTTGACTATTAGATGTGAAAAGAGGTAGTAATATAAATAGGACCTCATATAATATAATTTGCATGGGCTCTTTAAGTTCTATATTTGCCTGTAAGGTTGCTTTTTAAAGAGTTTTGCTGTCAGAGTCATTACTGGTTGCTATCTAGGGAATCACCTTCAACCTTCAGTGAAAATACAGTGTTTAAAAAGAATGAAAACTAAGCATGCAAATTGTGTTTCACATAGATCACATGAAGGATCTGAAATGAGCAGATAAAAAATGGCAAGTTTTAATACCTAGACAATAATTGGTTCTGAAAAGAAGAACTGACTGTACCAACTAGTGAGAAGTGTGCCTGGATAAAACCAAACAATGGTATTCTCAGAAACAATGCCCCCTAGAAAAGTTAATATCAGCCAAGTACGCTATAACAGTATCATGCCAACTTTCTCCCAGTGAGATGTAGAGAAAACAACGTATCTCTAACAGGAAAAACTCCAATGATATATTAACTGGGGACTGCATTTTAAATATTTTAAAACAGATTCCCTAAAGTAACAAATACAACTCTAAAAAAATAACTAATAAACCTTCTCTCAATTATCTGAAAAGGAACACATAGAAAACACATTAAGAAAGAAATATTTAGAATTGAGAGAGAAGCTCACAGGTACTAACATTAAAAGCAAGTTGCAGGAGGGAGGTCCAAGAGGGAGGGGACACACATGCTTTACACACCATTGTAAAGCAACTATATCCCAATTAAAAAAAGCAAGCTGTAAATCAACAAATAATATAGACATATAATTAAAGGAAATATATAATTAATATATAATTATATATATATATATATATGAACATATATATACACACATATATACTACTTCATGTGTAATATATATGTATATATACATATATAATTACAAATAATATATTCGATAATATAATATATATTATATATATTATATAATATATATAATATAATATAATATATAATTAAAGGAAAAGGGAAGACATCATGAAAAACAGTACATGAATAAACATTTTCAAAAGCACATTTTACCAAATTTTAAAAATTCATTATTTAAAAAAAAAGGAATTAACGGTGAGGGCAGCAAAAACCATCTCTTTCTATGTGTTTGGCTGATTTGGGTTCAAAGTTTGGGTAGAGATCAACTCAACGAACATCTTGGACTGAAATAATTCCACAAAAAATACAATGAAGAAATCAAACAAAATTTGGCGTACTGATTCACATAACCAATTTCCCAAAATTTTTGATGTGGCAGAAAGTATGAGTTCCAACCAAATATCCAAATTTATCTGGGCATAAATAAAGTACAGATGATCGCCACCACTGTGGTTGCCATGACCTCTCCCTTTGTGAGGCTGCATGGAGGGGGCGCAGTGGTCTGCTCTCGGGCTCCTCAAATTTGACTCTATCAATTAGAAGGGGTCTGAGCACAGGAAGTGAAAGGGGCTGTGGTCCTCAAGTCATCTTGCTCACACAAATTTCCCTGGCATCTAGGTCTGAGAGATATATTTTGGATTAAGAAAGAGCAAATATATGCAAATTGTGCTTTGGCTGTGAAGCTAGTGGCCCTTACACATACTTTTCCTATAGGTAGGATATCTATTGATTCCCTCCTACAAAGGAGGAATTGTTAAACTAAAATGGTTTCAGCCAGATCAGACATTACAGGAGGCAGAATTTATCTGTGGTTTTCAATGAAACTTACTTACTGTAAAGAAAATCTATCACACCCAAAGACACACCCTGAAATTAGAATATTCTGGATAAACCTGTATAACCTAGAGAGAAAATAAGTTACAAAGCCTTCCTCTTGAATTTCGATCAAAATTCAGAAATGACTACTCCACATCACAAAAGCTATCTAGTTTTTTCTTTTTTAACGTTTTTATTGGAGTATAATTGCTTTACAATGGTATGTTAGTTTCTGCTTTATAACAAAGTGAATCAGCTATACATATACATATATCCCCATATCTTGTGTCTCCCTCACTCCCTCCCTATCCCACCCCTCTAGGTGGTCACAAAGCACCAAGCTGATCTCCCTGTGCTATGCGGCCGCTTCCCACTAGCTTCTGTTTTACATTTGGTAGTGTATATATGTCCATGCCACTCTCTCACTTCGTCCCAGCTTACCCTTCCCCTTCCCCGTGTCCTCAAGTCCATTCTCTAGTAGGTCTGCGTCTTTATTCCTGTCCTGCCCCTAGGTTCTTCATGACCATTTTTTTTTTTT
>NC_041220.1:10698206-10720152 GCF_002837175.3 Physeter macrocephalus
TAAGGAACCTCCATACTGTTCTCCATAGTGGCTGTATCAGTTTACATTCCCACCAGCAGTGCAAGAGTGTTCCCTTTTCTCCACACCCTCTCCAGCATTTATTGTTTCTAGATTTTTTGATGATGGCCGTTCTGACCGGTGTGAGGTGATATCACATTGTAGTTTTGATTTGCATTTCTCTAATGATGAATGATGTTGAGCATTCTTTCATGTGTTTGTTGGCAATCTGTATGTCTTCTTTGGAGAAATGTCTATTTAGGTCTTCTGCCCATTTTTGGATTGGGTTGTTTGTTTTTTGGATATTGAGCTGCATGAGCTGCTTGTAAATTTCAGAGATTAATCCTTTGTCAGTTGCTTCATTTGCAAATATTTTCTCCCATCCTGAGGGTTGTCTTTTCGACTTGTTTATGGTTTCCTTTGCTGTGCAAAAGCTTTTAAGTTTAGCTATCTAGTTCTTAATGTTTTTCTCTGCTCTTAGTGAAATCTGTAATGCTGAAGTATTCCAGAAGAAATAAGTAAAGAAGTCTGTTGTCTCAGCCAGTACAGCTCAGAGTTCCACATGGCTGATGAATCCAGGCAGTGAGAAATGACACCCTGTTCCTCAGTATGCAGCCTTTCCCTCCCTCTCATCGTCTTGCGACTGAACACTGTCAGATTTCCATACAGAGGAAAGACATTGCAGAGCTGTCATCCTTGCATAAAAGGCAAAAGCACGGGGGAAGTTCCTTTTTCAATCTGCCTCAACATTTCATTTTATGATTTATATATCAATTACCATGTGAAAGCCCTGAGTGTGTGTTTGGATATGAAACGTGGAAAGTTGTTTTGGAAGGCATTACTTTCAAAGGAAAACATATAGCGAAAAGTCAGAAGCAAAGGATCATCCCTTTTCAAGAGCAATGGGAAACTTCCTGCCTTGTTGGTCTTAATCTTCTTTCTGGCATCTTATGCTCACCAACTGCTTAATACTGGATGCCTGGGGTTCTGCCCATCTGTTCAACAGTCGTTCTAATTTATGTGGTTTACTAAGAAAATGTTTATTGCAAAATGAATAATGTATAGTGACAAGCAGTTTTGAAATCTCCAGGATTTACCTTATAAGTGAAACGGTTGCTTTCTTCTTAAGAAAGTTAATTTCATGTATCCATGTACCATCAACTAGAGTGGTTATAAAAGTATGGAAAAGCCAAAACTTTTGTGATAAGTATGAAGGATACAAGTCATTTCATTAGAACAGGCACATATTCTATAATATACCAAATTAATAATATGCACCAAAATCACATGGAAATCTGAAGGAGAGAATATCTGCCATTTCACACATTCTTTTTTTTTTTAACATCTTTATTGGCATATAGTTGCTTTACAATGGTGTGTTAGTTTCTGCTTTATAACAAAGTGAATCAGCTACACATATACATATATCCCTATTTATTTATTTATTTATTTATTTATTTATTTAAGATTCCATATATATGTGTTAGCATACGGTACTTATTTTTCTCTTTCTGACTTACTTCACTCTGTATGACAGACTCTAGATCCATCCACCTCACTACAAATAACTCAATTTCGTTTCTTTTTATGGCTGAGTAATATTCCATTGTATATATGAGCCACATCTTCTTTATCCGTTCATCTGTTGATGGACACTTAGGTTGCTTCCATGTCCTGGCTATTGTAAATAGAGCTGCAATGAACATTGTGGTACGTGACTCTTTTGGAATTATGATTTTCTCAGGGTATATGCCCAGTAGTGGGATTGCTGGGTTGTATGGTAGTTCTATTTTTAGTTTTTTAAGGAACCTCCATACTGTTGTCCATAGTGGCTGTATCAGTTTACTTTCCCACCAACAATGCAAGAGGGTTCCCTTTTCTCCACACCCTCTCATTTCACACATTCTTACAGTTTGTCTTTTTAAAATTAGGATCAGAAATTCTGGGTAGTTGTGATTTTTTTAAAGGAAACTGTAGCATTTGTATTTGCTTTTAGAAGAAGGAAGCAGTCCGCATTTAAATGAATAAAACTCATTTTACATATGTTTCGTGAGTATTGGAAATGTGCTTGGCAGGTCTGAAGAGCAGCAAGAAGCCCAGTGTAGCTGGAGGGCAGTGTATGAGGGGTAAAGGGACAGGAAATGAAACTTAATGAAAACCAGACAGCATAGGGCCAGACAACATACCCACAGGAAGGATCTGGATTCGCTCTATGTGTGATGGGGGGCCACTGGGTGATTGAGAACAGGGGACGGATGATTTGGTTTGTTTCAAAAGAATTACTGTGGTGAAGAACAGACTATCTAGGTTGTGTGAGTGGAATTAGGGAGATCAGTTAAGAGGTGAGGGAAGGAATGTAGGTGAGAAATCAGGAGGGCCTGACCTAGGGTGGTGGCAGTGGAAAAGGGAGACATGGGGAGATCAGGCATATATTTTGAAATACAGGTAAACTGATTAGCTAAAGGCCTGGATGGAGGATGTGAAAGGAAAAGAATCAAGGTTTTGGCCCGGGCAACCAAATACGTATGCTATATCTGCAAACGCTAAGAGGACTAAGTGAGGTGAAATTACTGTGCATTTCAGTAGCTAGGGAAAATTTTTGGAGTTCTGAAGGCTTGAGCTGGGCTTTTTAGCCTGGATAAAATTCACACAGGAGGCATAAAGCCCTCTCAAAGGTAAGGCAGAATTAAAAGTTACATATTCTGTTAAGTAACTGGAAGGTATTTTGAAGACATTTGTCTGCCTTGACTGAAGAGTTTTCTCGAGTAATTGTGAAACATATGGTTGAAAAGAAAGGAAGGCTGGATAAAGAAAGGCCTTGAATAACAGGATTAGACCTTGGGGCATCATTCTATGGGTAACGGACAGCCACTGGCTAACCTGGTTAGTAACTTTCAAATTTCCAGTATACTATATTAAAGGAAGTACTGCCAAAAGCCATTTCATGTATTCCAAAGATAGAGATTTATGGAGATGCATTTATAAAATGGTTGAATTCTGAGAAGATCAGGAATATTTCTAAAGAAAACGCTACCATAAATCGCATTTTACACACATACAATCCACACCCACATTCACACACACACACACACGCACACACACACACTCTGAACCACCCATCATAACGTGAGCACCTCCCACCCCATAAGTCTTTGCACTTTCTTTTTATAAAGGAATCAATTAGTTTCACATAAGGAAAAGGAATGTGTAAAGGAGGAAAGAAATTTCATTCTTTCTATAAAGAATGAAAACACAAATATTTGTTAGATATAAGAAATATACTTTTTTTCTCAAACAGTTCCAGGATATTTATCACCTAAAAAATAGGCACTTCGTGGGATTTTTTACCCCCTTAAAGCCTTAATTTTTTTTCTAATAGTTGCCTATATTTTTTAAGTGTGAAAAACTAATTTCTATTTGCAACTGAATTCTACTTCCAAATACATACATTAATGGTTCAATCCTTGTTACATTTCAATAAACCTTAGGTCTAAAAATATAAATTTATTTCAAAATGTGACCCTAGGCATTTGGAATGATGAGATCTGCTAGTTACTATTAACCAAAGGCAGTACCTATTAACGAGATGATACTTGAGGTTACAGAGAGTCTAAAGAATGTAAGGTCCTCCCAGTCCAGGGACAAGGCCTTTGTTCCCATGTAAAATAAACTGAACACTGTGGATGGAGTTATCTAATTCCAATAGAAATAAACCTACTATAGTAAAAACTCTATCAAAAAAGTGACATGTTTACAACTTCCTAGATATTAGGAGACACGTTAACAAAAACATTGAATGGTTATTTGCAAGCGTGGGGATTTGGGCATGCTGTGGCTAAACCATATGGAAATGAGAAAGGCAAAGTTTTTAGGATACATGAATATAAGAGGATGACAGCTTTCGTGGAGCCCAAAATATTTATAATCAGATTTTGTTATAATATATGGCAAAGTCAGATTGTGAGTAAGGCCCTAAATGATCAGATATACTTGCCAAAAATGAGAGAACAAAGAAATGATTCAATTCACTTGGACAGAACACCCCACTACTCCTCGAAAATCTTTGTTAAAATTCATCTTGAAATTTGGATGCGGAAACCCATATGATTAGATAGCAAAATAGAATTGCTGAGATAGTATGTTAATTTGGTTTGATAATTGCGACCAAGAGGAATAAATGGAAGAAGTGCATTAAACCAGATATTTTGAGAAATAATAAGAGACTGTGAGTGCTGCGATACCTCCCTCAGAGACAGCCTCCCTTCAGACTTGAAGGGAAGAGAAGGAGGTTGCGGAAGAAATCTTCAAGCAGGGTCCACAACATGAATGCACTAATAGACTCCTACATGTACTCATCATGATTAACAGCTAGATGTCAATGCCTGGAGCATAAGAAACTGGTCTTATGCATCTCTATATTTCTGATGATGCAGTTTGCACACAGCATAATTTTAATAAATATGAATCAGACGAATGGATGAATAAATAGACAGGTGAAGGATGAACAGCACATACTACAACTGCATTTTCAGCATCTATGAAGCTAAGGTGATTTTTTTAAATCAGCAGAACAAACGTAAGCAGGAACTAGGGCACTAGGAAAGAAATGAGTCTCTTTAAGTTCTCATTATGGTTAAAGCAGAAGAACGCTTAGTCACATAAATGTTGAATAGTGTGGAATATCACAAATATCATTTATTATGCTTTTGTTATGAATTCAATACATTACTTATTAAAGGAAATTGAAGAAAGTGTAAGTAAGCAAAGGGAAACAATAAAATGACTATAATCCGTGACCCAGAAATAGTCACTCGGTTGCGGTGTTTCCTCAGGAGGGCTTTTTGTGGTGGGTACGATGCCTGGGGACACCTACTGGTGTTTAAGTAAGGCCCTGGGCTGGGAAACGTCCCACAGTGAATGGGAGAGCTCCCCAAAGCAAAGAATTATCCAGCTGGAAGTGCAAAGGGTGCTTCACCGAGAAAAACTGAGAGCCGCGTGCATTCACCTCAGATCTCTGTACACACGTATAACACACACGGTTGTTTTTGATAAAAATAGGTTATACTATACAAACTGTTCATATTGTTTTATTATATGTTCTTTTCACTTAATGCAGCAAGAGCTTCCTTCCTCTCCATCAATTACTCTTTTACACCAACATTTTGATGACTGCTCAGAGTAACCACTGTATGAATCAACCATAATGTATTCAAGTAAAGTCCCTATTGTCAAACTGCTAGCATTTTTAAAAAATTTAATATTATAATCAATGATGAGGTGAGCATCCTTATATTTAAGTTTATGATCATTTAAATTCTTTGAAATGAAATTGTTGATTTAAAGAATACGCATAATTTCAATGCTTTTAATAGAGATTTCCAACGTGTCCTCAAGAATGATTTGTATCAATTTTTCACCAACCATACTGTCGGAAGGACATTTCCAACATAAAGTTGCTGAAAATGTAACACCAACTGAAGCCCAGCTAACAGCTGGTCCCTTCCCTATCCCACATCCAAGTAGAAGGTGCAGGGACTCATAGCTGAGACAGTGAAACGAAATCATTAAAGTTCAAATACCAGACCCTTTCGTCTTATTCCATCAGTAAAGTATAAAAAGAAAAAAAGAGATTTTCAGGGGAACAGATTTGAGGTGGAGCATTAGAGTTTGTCTTTTCCCGGGAACCCTCCTCTGTGGAGGCACTCCTCGCGAGGTTGGGGACGCCTGTGAGCAGGGAGACTGGTGCCTTGTTCCCTGGCGGGATGCTGCCCGAGGAACAGGGCCTGCTGAGCTTTCCCAGTGCCGGCAGAGTGTGAGCCAACAACTACGGAGACCTGGTGGCTGACATACAACACTGGCGAGCTCAGACTCAATCTCCCTCACCCCTGCACACACCCTGACTTCTAAGAGTTAAGGCTGGCGTAGGAAGGATTCCTAGGTTTCCCATGGGTCCAGATCAGGCCTTGGAAAGAAGTGCTGGCAGGCGCTGGCCAGCCAAAACGTGGAGACAATGACATGGTTGTCCCAGACGTCCGAGGTGAGCAGGGGACCAGCCAGGCACATTGAGGCCACATCAGACAGTCACCCAGGACATCAGTGGCTGTGTGGAATGAAAACCAGAACCCATCAAGAGCAAGGATATTCCTGCCCCCATCCCTTGTCCTTTCACCCTTTGCAGACCTACCATCCCATTTCAAGTGAACTTGGGGAGAGGGAACTTTGAGCTCATGTTAAGCTCTGGCAACAAATAAATCTTGAATTTGATTGAATATTTATACAATGAGTCTGTTTTATACTAAAAATAACTAAAATAAGATTAACTACGAGTCCTTAAACATTAAACCAGGCCTTAGCGCTTATCATGAAGATGCCAAAGTCAGATGAGCACGCGGTTGTTCCTCCTCTGGACCTGCTCCCATTCTAGAAAATTAGCTGGAGAACCTCTCTGGCCTCTTCCCTTTGATGGACTTCCTTGCCTTTGACTAAAAGGGAAAAGGGCCAAGAAGATGCCTCAGCCAATTTTCACAGTTGCAAACTACTTAGACCTGCCCCCATCTGGGAGCTTTGTCAGGATTTGGTACAAAAGCTTCATATGAACAGAGTCCTCTCTTTGGCCTTGTCCCAAGGGATCTTATAGAAAATGGGTATAAAAGAAGAGGATTTGGATATGGGGTGCTGAGTCCTGGTAATCTCTCTAAATACCTCTAATCCAGAACCAAAAAACAAGGCTTAGTAAGAAGAGGAGGAAAAGAGTGAGTGGGGACAGTTTCAGTTAGCCTGGGGCATCTCAAACCTGTGTTCCACAGAATACCCAGAACTACTCTCCACGGGTTTTGCATCAAAAAAGCAATAGGAAAGACAGCAACTATATCCCTAACACAACATGTTAGGGCTCCAGATTTTCTTTAGTTTAAAAGAGATTTTTAACTTTGTTTACTCCAGTGTTTCCCAAAATTGTTTCTTTCTTTTTTTCTTTATTTTTTATTTTATTTTTTATTTTTTTGCGGTACCCGGGCGTCTCACTGTTGTGGCCTCTCCAGTTGCGGAGCACAGGCTCCAGACGCGCAGACACAACATATTAGGGCTCCAGATTGTCTTCAGTTTAAAAGAGATTTTTAACTTTGTTTACTCCAGTGTTTCCCAAAATTGTTTCTTTCTTTTTTTATTTATTTTTTATTTTATTGTTTATTTTTTTGCGGCACCCGGGCGTCTCACTGTTGTGGCCTCTCCGGTTGCGGAGCACAGGCTCCAGACGCGCAGGCTCAGCGGCCGTGGCTCACGGGCCTAGTCGCTCCGCGGCATGTGGGATCTTCCCGGACCGGGGCACGAACCCGTGTCCCCTGCATCGGCAGGCGGGCTCTCAACCACTGTGCCACCAGGGAAGCCCTAAAATTGTTTCTTTCTAATTATAACATGTGTGCAATAATCAGTGGAACCGTACTGGGGAAATCAAACACAAAATAATAGTAGTATGACTATTTTGTTTAGTAGACTGTTCAGTGAATGGTTTTTCCCTTTTTTGTGTTTACAGTTTACTTGTTAAATATCATCAAAATATAAACAAATATAGAAGAGACCTTCTATCATCATATATCTAACACAACTTAGAGAAAATGTAGGCTCCTCTTAGCAAAATGTTATAACTACAATGCATTGCAGTTGGTTGTTTATCTTTTGTGTGCCATACCTCATTTCATTCACACTCCGACTCTGTGCAGTGACTGGCCAGTTACAGATGAGTAGTTTTGATTTAGAAAGGTTAAATGAGTTGCCAGAAGTCTGGCAATGCAAAATTGAACAAACTGGCCTAAAATTCAAGACATTAAACACAGACTCAAAACATTTTGAACTCATTTAATCCAACACTGTTATTTCACAGAGGAGAAAATCCATGCTTAGAGGGGTAAAATGGCATCATCCAAAGAGACAAGACCAACTCCATGTTACCTGACTTAAAGCACATGCCCTCTGCACTAAGCCATGCTTCTCCTATAGCTGACCAAATCCAATGGTGTGGGTAAACCAGGAACCCAGTACAAAGATAGAGGCCAGCTGGCTATCATGGTGGATGAAACAACAGATAGAGAGCAGCTTTAGTCAGAACACTTGTGATCTGCGTCAAACACAAATGTTTGTTTCCCTTTGCAGGAAGAATACCATGGAAGAAGGATTGCTACTATAAGCAGTTATTAGTATTTAGTGGAGATTATTATTTTTAAAGGTGCCTATTTTACATATGTTGCAATGTTAGAAATTAAAGGTGAAGTATTTTTAATGACATTATATGCTTTGTGTGATAATTATATTAAGCCCCAAATTCAGGGACCTAAGTAGGAAGCAGGTGCCTCCTCCATTTCTGCTACAGATAGTATATAATACACAATCCACTGAGTAAAACCTGGGGCCTCAAGGCAAAGCTGTATGTACCAGAGAACCCATGTGGCAAGAAATAGTACAGTGTATAATGAAAGGGCAATTTTCTGCTTTTTTGAGGATCCCCAACAATCAAATAGGATAAAATGTGTATATGTGTTAATTGGAGATGATTTGCTAATACGGCTTCTCAGACTTACATCATCCCCTTGTAAGCATAGACAGTTAAATTCTATGTGATTTTCTTAAATTATAAATTCACATTATTCTTCACAATCCCCAAAGCTGCAACTGAATTCATTCTTGTGATTTGAGTTCCAAATACATTCATCATACTATGTAGTTGTGAAGAACACACAAGAAAAATAAAATAGCTTCCACCTCTAATCAGGAAGATAAAATATATATTCTTTCTATTTTTTTTTGTTCATTCGATTGTTTATTTACTCAACAAACATAATTTCTGTCTCAGTGTTCTTTGTATTAATGTACACTATAGCTTTAATAAGATTAAATAATACTTTCCTTAATACATCTGTTTAGTGACACCAGAATTACCTGGTAAAGAGGAATATTTAAATTATAAGATATACAAATGTTTGGTAAAGTTTTAATAAAGTTTTTTTTATAAAAGACTTACCTCATATTTGAGTTGACAAACTACTCATTTTCCCCTCATAGAAGAACAATGAGATTGATAAGATGAATCGCCCAACTCTAGTTCCCATAATTACGTATTCGCATGCACAATCGGCATCTCATTTATCTTATTTCTGTTCCTCTAAAATTCAAGTAAACATTTTGTTCTAGATTTGTGTATATTTTGAATATTTTGAGAACCTAGGACCTCTTTTTCTATTGTCTCTTGATAAAGCAAACACCACCATCAAATATCTCCCTGAAAATGAGAAAACTAAAAGCCTTTCTTTCAAGGGACAAAAAAATCAAATTATTCTTACTTTTTAGGAACACACAAGTTGATCATCATTGAAGTGTGGAATAAGATTACTGTATATCATAATAAATAAACACACCTTATTTCTTTTATTCCTGCCACTTCAAATTATTGTTACTAATGTTGTTTTTCGTTCAATTACAAGGTGGAAATATGGCTCAGATGGTAATAGAGCTTTTAAAAAAACACCTAAATTTGAAATCATCTCACACATAATAGTATCTGATTAATGAAACACTATCAAAAATATCATGTCATCTTTGCATGTGAAGGGACGGTAGCAATACACATTAGCCACAAGCGCAATGACAATGAGTTCATAAAAGTATGGGTATTGCTCTCACACTGCATTCAGCAAAATTGCAATCCATGTTAAGCATTTATGAAGGAATAAACCAATCGCACAAATATGATTTAAAGCTATTTGTTGGTGTGCCTTGGAGCAGTTCTATCATACCCTCTTATAATATATTTCTCTAACAAACAAAACTATCATCACAATTGGTTTTCTGAAGACTGAAATTGGGTCTGTACTCATGTATGTATTGCAGGGTTGTAATGCTTACACATTATTGTTTTATGACAATTTTTAAACTTATTGTTCATTGTTGTATTACACAATGCTTACACTGGTCCTAGGATTCAGGTGGAAGTGTTTTATATTTTAGCTGTGTCTAAACAGCTAAAATATTGTAGCTCTTATCTCTGTGTGGGGTAATTTCACTGTCTACTGACAAAAACAAATTTAAAGATAATATTTACTGAGAGGATAAGTCTCTCTCATTTCTAACAGAAAGCATTTTTTTCCCTATAATGGATATATACTTGTTACAAATACATGTTCTCAAAGAGATTCTCCTTCTTCCCAGGGGTAAATACATCGGTCGCCTGCCTGGATTGCACATTTCCTGAAGGCAGGAGCCATCCACGTGTTATTCGCCTTTTCCCCATAGCGCACATACAAAGTACCCATTAAATGACTGAATGCTATTGAATTTTAATGAAAATTTAACTGTAAGCCTATGTCCCTTACAATCTTATATATAATTATAGGGTGCTTTCCTACTTACAACCTTACAAGATTAAGGGTCATTAAGAATCATGATTCAACCATCCTGAACCCAGTGAAATATTATTAGATACACAGAAATCCCATCATAATAGACGAGTTTCTTAGTGGAGACAGGTTACGTAACACTAGTAGACTTTCATACGAGTATAGAATATTGACTTTTACATACCACACTGCAAACTATTACTGATCATATTCATTTTGAAACAAATCAATTAGGTCAATTAGTTTTTTTCTTTATTTACCACATTATGCTTTCATCTAAGATTACAATGATATTAGCCGTATACACTGCTTCCACCACAAACGCAAATCAGGCAGAGCATTGTGCCCCAGAAGTTTTAGTTTAGGTTTAAATACAACTAACAGTCATGTTGGTAATGTTCTAAGGTCAAGCACAAGGCAAGACTCAAACTTCTAATTATTTGAGAAAATACATTGTATCAATCATTAATAAATAATTAAAGGAAAAAGTTTACTGTAAATTAAAATACTTCACTAATGTTGACATCTCTTATTACCTTCTTATAAACAATATTAAGATCACGTCTGTGATATGTGTATGCTTCTTCAAAGAAATCTGAAAGGTTACCTGTGACCTTTGGCTTATTTGTGAAATCAGCATCAAATGAGCTAGCTGATGCCAATATTTATCATCTGATTAATCATTTAATTAGAAGGTCCGTAACACTCAAGTGTTTAAAAATAAATTTGCATCAAGCTAAACACAATAGCTCTGGTAAGTCAAAGGAAATAAGGACACTTAAATGTTAGAGATCACAATGTCAAATCTGAAATTTTTCATTTCTGCTTTGTTTCAGTCACCTAGCACACATTTGGTGAGCTACCCTCTTACAAATTAAGGCAGGATTACAGATTATGCATGCTTCTATACATTTGACATCAATATTTTCTGGGTAACTGTGCTGGGGATATTAAAAATTGTTTATAATATGATCTACTTTTTCCAAAATGGCACTGTTTAGGAACTTTATTATGATTCTGAATAAAAAAATAAACAGGTGAAACCTGAATATTTCAAGTATCTGAGGCCATAAATATTTCAAGCTTATTTCTTCCATAAAATCTATTCATCTCCACGTAGATAGGGCGGTGCCTAAACGGGATGTGATAATGAAGTTGACTGCTGCACTATTTGTCAGGCAGTGGCTTTATGGCTTATTCAGAGCTTTCACTCTCTACATGTGCAGAAAATTACAAAAATATAAACCTCAGGGACACCGAGGATCCAACTGTTCTAGGGCATTCCAGAGAGCATTAAAGAGATGCTCATGTATTCAGTAAGGATTTATTTGAGCAGCAAACACATGCAGAGCACTATTGAGGGGTTGGAATGGAGCAAATGACGTAGTGAACCGCTGTATATTGTAAACACAGACGCACTACATAATAACTCTTACTCAAGTGCCTTTCTTTTATAATATTCTTGGTACAAGAAGATCATTTGTTCTCAATAGAAGTGGGAAACATAAATTTTATTTATATAACATCACTGTTTGTTTGAACTTAAAACTTGAATACCTCTGCCAATGCATTTGTAGCTTGTGTCTATTGCGCTAATCAGGTGACTGAGCTTCAGGAAATGAATTGTACGGCTGGTAACCTCTTGTGTGTACATAGGTAAAAATACAGATCAGTAGATGTATTATTCTGATGTATTAAATAAAGAAGCTAATAATACTTGATTACAAAAAGTTCTTAAAATTCGGGACATCCTATTTGTCCTTTAATCTAGTATCTTATAATTAGAAATTATTACTAAGGGTGGCTTCATTCATATGATCAAATTCACAAAAACACTTAGGTATCTGTGGTCACACCTCTCATCAAAAAGGGATGAGTACACCAGAACAAGCATTCCCGAAGAGATGAATTTAGCAAATAGAGAAAAATAAAAATGAGTACTAGAGCTCTTGGTTTAAAAAAAAACACAAGAAAACACAAAAGGCAGGAAAGAAAGAAAAGAGAAAGGAAAGGGAGGGAGGGAGGAAGGAAGGGAAAGAGAAAGAAAGAAAGAAAGAAAGAAAGGAAGGAAGGGAGGGAGAAAGGAACGAAGGGAGGAAGGAAGGGAGGGAGGGAGGGAGGGAGAAAGGAAGGAAGGAAGGAAGGGAGGGAAGAAGGAAGGAAGGAAGGAAGGGAGGGAGGGAGGGAGGGAGGGAGAAAGGAAAGAAGATTTGTCCCCTCAATCAGTCTGGGAATGATGGGCCAAATACCCTCAAAGGGCATGCGGGCTGAACACCAATGCAGACAATCCTTTTGCAGTGTTCCTGATATTCAAAGGGAGAAACCAACGACCAAGAGAATGGCACAGCCACTAATCCACTTCAACAAGCTAACACCTAGTAGCCCTGCTTATCACATTCCTCTTCCACCAAGCCGTGTGAAATGCATCACTGAATCTCATTGATATTACATCCTGTGTAGTCTTTGAATTAATCCATTTCTTTCTTTTTCCCTCACCAACACCTTGGTATTCACAATCATCTCCTCTTCTATCATAGCCCACTAACTGGTCCCTGGTTTCCTCTCTTTCCTCTTTTTAATCTGTTTCCCACCCTACAGGCAGAGACATCATTTCCACAGGCAAATTTATAACCTGACATCCAGATTAAATGTTTAAAATGCTTTACTAGGTTCCTTTATTTTTAGAACAAAGAACAATGGTTTTATCATGGCCAACTGTGACGTGGCCCGGCTACATCCTTATTTTCTCTGGTCCCAGCTGTCCTCTTTGATTTGCCATGCTCCCTTCCTACCACATTAGATTTCCTCTTGCTGATGCTTTTACCTGGAATGCTTTTCCTCTAACTCTCACTTCTGAAAATTGCTAGTCATTTTTTGGATCTCAGTTCAAACATCACTTCCCCAGGGAAGCCTTTGTATTGCCCTCCCCCTCCCCCTTACCCTGCAGTAGCTGGGTCAAGTCTCTAGTTAGATATTCTTGCCATTATGTACTCCATTGCAGTTACCACAGTTTATAACTACACACTTATTGTGTGGTGATTAGATGATTACTACTGATTTCTGTCACTAGACTATAAGCACAATGAAGAGAAAAACTGTATGGTTTTCTTATCATTTTAACCTCAATATCTAGCAAAGTTTCTGGCACACAGTGAGCAAGCATTATTTCTTCAATGAATAATGAGTGTCAAAATGGGGGTCATTAACTAGTGGTTAAAGCAACAATAAAGTGCTTATTTCCATTCACCAGCATCACTTTGATAAGAGTTTGAAGGATTAAATTATTTCAGATTTCATAACGAACAAATTCAACAATTTTGTTTAAATTCGGGAATTTTGGGCATCCCGTAGATGTGGCCAAAATGAAAGTTTAGTAGCATCTTCCTTGAATTATTACAGAAACTCAGAACTTTATTGCTAAATTGGGATTTAACAATTTTCTAGTATATCCCTCATTATACAAGAAAGAGTCTTATGAGATCTTCAAAAGGTCATTTAGCCTGTTCGTGACAGAGCAGGAATGAGAATCAGCCATTTAAACTCCCAGTTCAATTTTTTTTTGCTACAACTATGCTGTAATTTCTAGGTTTATGGCTTTATTTTCATATTAGAAATTTGTAAGACCCTACAAGTACCCATAAGAGAAATATCTCCAAATGGTTAATTTTGTCACATCATTTAGATTTCTGCTTTAAAAAACATTAAAATAAAGAGCAATATTTTTAGAAAGGTAAAAAGCAAGCCCAATTTTGTAAGAAATGAAACATTTTCATGCCTTATTTGCAATGCACATTGTACGCCTTCAGTGAGGGTGAGATGCAGACGGTACATGCTTCCCTGGTTTCTTAATATTCTGAAGTAAAGAATTTTCCCAGTTAAACCTGGTTGTCCAAATTTCATTTATGAAAAGCCAAAAGGAAGGTAAATTTTGAGGAAGGGGTTGGAGAAATGACATTAATAGATGGAAAAGCACTGCTGGTATCCAGTCTATTACAATTGGCTATGTGACCTTGGACTGCTTACTTCCCCTCTGTAAATTTCCTCATTTGTACAATCAGGAAACTGATCTAAATCATGGGCTCTGTCTGTTGATGGGCTTCCATGATCCCACTAAGCCCTTTGGTGTATGTATGTGAGTGTACATTTTTCTGGGAAGAGGGTCCATAGTTTCTATTATGTTGGCAAGGATTTGGGACACAAAACACATTAACTGCCTTTGTGCTAAAATCTGAGGGTCCCTCTGAACTTTGGAAATGGAATAAAGCTATATATAGAATTATAATTTCAGATGGAAATAGGAATTAGTATAACTATTAGCATGAGTAATAAGACAGTTTGAAAAGCATAGTCTGTACAAAGGAATACTACTATCATCAACCATACATTCAAGCATTAGCTGAAGAACTTCACTGGAAGCCCAGTCCAGATTTTCCAGAAGTAGCATCAATTGTTCCAGACAATGTAACTACACGTGATAAAATCTCAATATGTCACAGGTTTTCAGTCCTTCCTTTTTATTGATGTTTTAATGATCCATCAAGATAGGCCTGCTACATAGGATTACATGGAGTGGAAACAATGCAGAGTAGTCTGTCAGCAAATAAAGATACTTTCTTATAGTTTTCAGGATATCTATTCCAAAACATTTTGATGATAACTTTTGGATGGTTGAAGAGCCATGGTTGCTATAGTACACACATATTTACTAAAAACACAGAAATAAAGTCACTCTGCTTATCACTGATTTCCTTCCTTCTTTTCCTTCTTAATGTAATAAATATTCCTTAATTGTCTCCTATGTGTCAGGGCACTCTTCTAGACACTTGTGAAATATCAGTGAACAAACTAATATCTTCTACTTTCGTGGTGCTTACATTTCAGAATGGGAGAAATAAAATAAGCAATATGCATAAAAATAAGCTAGCTATTATTTTTTAAAGTGATGAATGTTTTGGCCAAAAAAACAAAAAAAAAAAAGAAAGAGTAGGGAAATTAGGAATACCAGAGATGAGGAGAATGGTTCCAATTTTAAATACGTCAGAGTAGGCCTCACTGAGAAAGTGTTGATTAGTGAAGACCTGAGGAGATGAGGGAGTGAGGCAAATGTATAATCTCGGGGAAGAGCTTTCCAGACAGCGGGAAGAGTCAAGGCAAGGGTATGCTTGATGTGTTCAAGCAATAACAAGGCGGCACTATGGCAGGGAAAAAGCAAAACTCATTCTGCTGCTAATCATGCTACTGACAATGGTTTAATCTCCAAAATATACAAATAGCTCATACAACTCAACAACAACAACAAAAAAACAAACAACCTAATCAAAAAATGGAGAGAAGACCTTAATAGTCATTTCTCCAAAGAAGATCTATAGCCAGTAGGCACATGAAAAGATGCTCTACATCACTGATTATTAGAGAAATGCAAGTCAAAGCTATAATGAGGTATCACCTCACACCAGCCAGAATGGCCATCATTAAAAAGTCTACAAATAACAAATGCTGGAGAGGGTGCGGAGAAAAGGGAACCCTCCTACACTGTTGGTGGGAATGTAAGTTGGTGCAGCCACTATGGAAAACAGTGTGGAGGTTCCTCAGAAAACTAAAAATAGAATGACCATATGATCCAGCAATTCCACTCCTGGGCATATACCCAGACAAAATTATAATTCAAAAATATTACATGCACCCCTATGTTCATAACAGCACTCTTCACCATAGCCAAAACATGGAAACAACCTAAATGTCCATCAACAGATGAATGGATAAAGAAGATGTGGTACCTATATACAATGGAATACTACTCTGTCATAACAAAGAACGAAATAATGCCATTTGCAGCAACATGGATGTAACTAGAGATTATCATACTAAGTGAAGTAAGTCACAAAGAGAAAGACAAATACCATATGATATCACTTATATGTGGAACCTAAAATATGGCACGAATGAACCCATCTACAAAACAGAAACAGACTCACAGACATAGAGAGCAGACTTGTGGTTGCCAAGGGGGAGGGGAGGTGGGGGAGGGATGCACTAGGAGTCTGGGGTTGGTAAGTGAAAACTATCGCATTAAGAATGGAGAAACGGGCTTCCCTGGTGGCGCAGTGGTTGAGAATCCGCCTGCCGATGCACGAGGACCGCAAAAAAAAAAAAAAAAAAAAAAAGAATGGAGAAACAGCAAGGTCCTACTGTATAGCACAGGGAACTATATCCAATCTCTTGGGATAAACCATAATGGAAAAGAGGATTAAAAAAGAATGTATTTATGGATATAACTGAGTCACTTTGCTGTACAGCAGAGATTGCCACAGCATTGTAAATCAACTACACTTCAGTTAAAAAAAGAATCATTCGGGGCTTCCCTGGTGGCGCAGTGGTTGAGAATCTGCCTGCCAATGCAGGGGACATGGGTTCGAGCCCTGGTCTGGGGGTATCCCACATGCCGCGGAGCAACTAGGCCCGTGAGCCACAACTACTGAGCCTGCGCATCTGGAGCCTGTGCTCCGCAACAAGAGAGGCCGCGATAGTGAGAGGCCCGCGCACCGCAATGAAGAGTGGGCCCCGCTAGCCGCGACTAGAGAAAGCCCTCGCACAGAAACGAAGACCCAACACAGCCAAAATAAATAAATTAATTAATTAATTTAAAAAAAAAAAAAGAATCATTCTGCTGCTGTGGTCAGGAAATTTGTAAAATTTCATCTTCCAGTTGACACTTCATTTTCTATTGCTTACTTGTTTAAAATGAAAGTCATAATAACTCTTGAATAATCTTCCTAGAGTCTCATATTTGTCAAGAAAGGCAAAGTCAGAATTCTTCTGAGAACTGAAAAACCACCCCCAAACAATGATCTCTGGTTGGTAATGTAGTTTAAGTCTCTCAGTTTCCACAGACATATATTTGGCAATGAACTGTTATGTAATAAGCAAATCTGCCCTTTAATAAGAGATGGTGTCACTATAAAGAAATCAAGTAAAAGATCTTCATTTTTGAACATTTAGAGATTGGGCACAAAGCATTTGCTATATTCCAACAAAGAGAAATTCCAAGATTCATAGCTAACATAAAAGCACCCATTCTTTCTGAATGTCACTGTTCTTTTGGGCGTTTGTTAAACTGTCCATTTCATTAACTTTTTTCCCGAAAATAAAACAATCATGATTATTGTACAATTTTCATGGCATTTATCTGGGTGAATACCTCCAAAAAGAATACACATATAAAGGTAGTACTTTTTTATGAGGAAGGTCAGTCAGCCCTCCCACAAGTAAGCATCTTATTCCTGCCTAGTGCCTTGCCTGAAAACTCACCGTGATCCACAAGCTTACATATAAAACAAAAAAATGTACACAGCCATACCTTGCCCAACTGATCCTTTTTGCCAAAGCCAGTGGCAGCTGCAATGCTACCTGCTCCTTCCACCGTCTTCTGTGCTACCGCAGTCACCCCTGTCACCACCGCCTCTCCAACATTTGTCACTTGCTCTTTGGTCTTCTCAGCCACTGGAATAAATCAAGAATAACAGATTAAGGGATGACGGACCGATCGTCACTTAAAATAATTTCATTTCCACTAGGCATCAACTTCTAAAGCCCTATATTTGCACACGTAGATAACTAAAGAGTAAGAAGAAATAAAAGCTACCGAGATTTCTAAGTGAGCGTGGCTTAGCCAAACATATCAATAGAATCTTTGCTAAGATAGTCTGTTGTAATCATGCAGATATTAAGAGGTGTTTCAAGCTTAATGATCACAAATTTAGAACCATAAGCAGTTTCAGTTTGGTTTACTTTTTATTAAGGAAAGTTTACAGAAAGCAATGCTTACAGGGGCAGTTGTATCAAACTTACCATGAAATTTATTTCTTTATTTCAATTTCAATGCCAATTCTTTGATCTCACTCAGCATGTTTGTTTCATCACACCTTCTGAGTCACAGAACACATATGTGCTCTCACACGTTACCATCAGAAATAAACAACAGAGTAAGGGAAGATTATGAAGGAACTTTGATCCTTTTATGAAACATCAGATAGTTGAAACAGAAGGGGTTTTAGTGATGAGACTGATTTTCAACCATTTTAATGGGAACAAAAGAGCTAGACATAAAGTATGAAAATGAAATGGGTTGTTGAGCACACTTACAATTTCTTTTCATTAAAAAAATATAATATGGTGATTCAGTAGGTTTTTAAAAATAAGTTAAAATTTTAAGAGGGTATAAACAGTTTGGGATTAGACTTCGAAGAGATTTAATCTCACATCAAAAATTCTCTAAGACTATATCTGATATAACTGTTGATTTAATCTTTCTATATTACCTCCATACAAATATCAAATAAAGGAAGGTGCAATTTAAAAGTTTGTTTCAATTAAATGAAGAGTTTTATGAAAAAGAGGTAAAAGATGAGATTCTGCACTGTTAACAATTTCAAGGTCAATAGAGAAACAAAACAACCCTTCACCTAAGCTTTATAACATTTATACTCATAAAGCCTGGGTCTTGCATTCTTACCTATATCTATGTAATGTTTGCCTTCTTTTCTGAGGAATCCAATGAGTTGCACTATGTTAGCTGTTAAGTGTTATGTGCTAGTCACAGGATTATTGCACAGATTTCATGTCACCAGTTGGGAGAGGCCAGTGATTAAACAGTAATCGTGTGGACAAAACAAATGGGTTTTGAAAACACTATGTAGGTCAAGGAAACTGAAGAGGTCTGTAAGGACAAAGAGTCTCACCCCTCAGTCTAGGCAATGTGGGGAAGCAGAAGTGACCCTAGAGTCTAAAACCAGGAAGAGTTCACAACAGGTGATATGGTTGATGCCTGCTAACTAGTCATGGCTATTCTCAATGCAAAGTTCAGTTTAAATGCCGGTGAAAAGCTGTACTGGAAATCTCATGTTTTTAAACATTTACAGAATGTTGATGCTTTAAAAATAGTGAATTATGGGCTTTAAGTTTTCATTTTTTTCTTTTCTAAGAACATGAATAGAAAATTTTACTTGAAAATGAACATTTCTTGTTACAAAACCTCAAAGACAAATATAAATTTTGATCTTTTTACAGATTCATTTTTCTGCCAGCCACGAAAGTTTATTTTTATAATTCTAGATTTACATACATATATACTTTTTTAATGCACATAAACTGAACAGTAAAGTGCACTTTGTACTTCATTATAATTTTATTAGATTTTATCACTGTAAGAATAAGTAAATTAGTTACATTACAAAATGGCAGAGTCTACATATAGCAATGATAGACACATTTTAAAAGATTTCTGTAGGACTTGATTTATCTAGTGGATTATTCACTTACCTCGAACTCCTTTGTTAAAACCCAACTCAAATGTCAACCTCCTTGTTAAAAACCTCTCCTCCCAACAAATGTCCTTGTTCCTCCTCCTGTGATCCCATAAAATTTTAGGTATATCTTTACTACTGAACTGTTGTTTTGCGCCATAATTGTTCCTTGCCCAGTATGTCTCTCCACCTCCAGCGTGTACATACGTGCGTGCGTGTACACACACACACACGAACCCCAAAACCCATGTTTACATTTTGTCATTCTGGAGAAGACTCAAAAATTCTGACTTTGTCTACACTTATCCTTGCAGCGCATCTCCACAGCCTCCATTAGATGGTAGTATTAGTTGTATTCTTTAATTTTTACCACAAGCTCTGAACCTTGAAACGTGCTTATCTGCTTTCTCAACCACATGGATTCTCCTTCAACTATTAAAATGGAAAGCTGTTACTCTACATAGGCTCCCTTCATACAGCATAGTCTACAACTGTCTGATATCCATTTCTTATAAAAATCATACTTCATAACATCCCATTTACAGAGGGTCCCTAGAGGGCAGTTTATATATATCTTGGATTGCAACAGAGCAAACGTAAGCTGAATACTTGTTTTTTTTATTTGATGATTAACTTAATTTTTTTAACATCTTTATTGGAGTATAACTGCTTTAAAATGGTGTGTTAGTTTCTGCTGCATAACAAAGTGAATCAGCTATACATATACATATATCCCCATATCTCCTCCCTCTTGCGTCTCCCTCCCTCCCACCCTCCCTATTCCACTACTCTAGGTAGTCACAAAGCACGGAGCTGATCTCCCTGTGCTATGCGGCTGCTTCCCACTAGCTATCTATTTTACAATTGCTAGTGTATATATGTCAATGCTACTCTCTCACTTCGTCCTAGCTTACCCTTCTCGCTCTCTGTGTCCTCAAGTCCATTCTCGAGGTTGGCATCTTTATTTCTGTCCTGCTCCTAGGTTCTTCAGAACCATTTATTATTTTTAGATTCCATATATATGTGTTAGCATACAGTATTTGTTTTTCTCTTTCTGACTTACCTCACTCTGTATGACAGACTCTAGGTCCATCCACCTCACTACAAATAACTCAATTTTGTTTATTTTATGGCTGAGTAATATTCCATTGTATATATGTGCCACATCTTCCTTATCCACATTAAGAGGGTTGTCTTTTTGTCTTGTTTATGGTTTCCTTTGCTATGTAAAAGCTTTTAAGTTTTATTAGGTCCCATTTTTATATTTGTTTTATTTTCATTTCTCTAGGAGTTGGGTCACAGAGGATCTTGCTGTGATTTATGTCACAGAGTGTTCTGCCTATGTTTTCCCCTAAGAATTTTAGAGTGTCTGGCCTTACATTTAGGTCTTTAATCCATTTTGAGTTTATTTTTGTGTATGGTGTTAGGGAGTGTTGTAATTTCCTTCTTTTTCATGTAGCTGTCCAGTTTTCCAAGCACCACTTATTGAAGAGGCTGTCTTTTCTCCATTGTATATTCTTGCCTCCTTTATCAAGAATATGGTGACCATATGTGCGTGAGTTTATCTCTGGGTTTTCTATCTTGTTCCATTGATCTATATTTCTTTTTTTATCTGCCAGTACCATACTGTCTTGATTACTGTAGCTTTGTAGTATAGTCAGAAGTCCAGGAGCCTGATTCCTCCAGCTCTGTTTTTCTTTCTCAAGACTGTTTTGGCTATTTGGGGTCTTTTGTGTTTCCATACAAATTGTGAAATTTTTTGTTCTAGTTCTGTGAAAAAATGCCATTGGTAGTTTGATAGGGATTGCATTGAATCCGTAGATTGCTTTGTGTAGTATAGTCATTTTCACAATGTTGATTCTTCCAATCCAAGAACATGGTATATGTCTCCATCTGTTTGAATCATTAATTTATTTCATCAGTGTTCTTATAGTTTTCTGCATACAGGTCTTTTGTCTCCTTAGGTCGGTTTAATCCTAGGTATTTTGTTCTTTTTGTTGCAATGGTAAATGGGAGTGTTTCCTTAATATCTCTTTCAGATTATTCGTCGTTAGTGTATAGGAATGCAAGAGATTTCTGTGCATTAATTTTGTTTCCAGCTACTTTATCAAATTCATTAATAGCTCTAGTAGTTTTCTGGTAGCATCTTTAGGATTCTCTATGTATAGTATCATGTCATCTGCAAACAGTGACAGTTTTACTTCTTCTTTTCCAATTTGGATTCCTTTTATTTCTTTTTCTTCTCTGATTGCTGTGGCTAAA
>NC_041220.1:10721771-10722829 GCF_002837175.3 Physeter macrocephalus
GTTAATATGGTGTATCACATTGATTGATTTGTGTATATTGAAGAATCCTTGCATTCTTGGGATAAACCCCACTTGATCATGGTGTATGATCCTTCTAATGTGCTGTTGGATTCTGTTTGCTAGTATTTTGTTGAGGATTTTTGCATCTGTGTTCATCAGTGATATTGGCCCGTAGTTTTCTTTTTTTGTGATATCTTTGCCTGGTTTTGGTATCCGGGTGATGGTGGCCTCGTAGAATGAGTTTGGCAGTGTTCCTCCCTCTGCTATATTTTGGAAGAGTTTGAGATGGATAGCTGTTAGCTCTTCTCTAAATGTTTGATAGAATTCGCCTGTGAAACCATCTGGTCCTGGGCTTTTGTTTGTTGGAAGATTTTTAATCACAGTCTCTGTTTCATTGCTTGTGATTGGTCTGTTTATATTTTCTATTTCTTCCTGGTTCAGTCTCAGAAGGTTGTGCTTTTCTAAGAATTTGTCCATTTCTTCCAGGTTATCCATTCTATTGGCATATAGTTGCTTGTAGTAATCTCTCATGATCCTTTGTGTTTCTGCAGTGTCAGTTGTTACTTCTCCGATTTCATTTCTAATTCTACTGATTTGAGTTTTCTCCTGTGTTTTCTTGATGAGCCTGGCTAATGGTTTATCAATTTTGTTTATCTTCTCAAAGAACCAGCTTTTAGATTTGTCGATCTTTGCTATCATTTCTTTCATTTCTTTTTCATTTATTTCTGATCTGATCTTTATGATTTCTTTCCTTCTGCTAACTTTGGGGTTTTTTGGTTCTTCTTTCTCTAATTGCTTTAGATGTAAGGTTAGTTGTTTAATTGAGATGTTTCTTGTTTCTTGAGGTAGGACTGTATTGCTATAAACTTCCCTCTCAGAACTGCATCTGCTGCATCCTATAGGTTTTGGGTCATTGTGTTTTCATTGTCATTTGTTTCTAGGTATTTTTTTATTTCCTCTTTGATTTCTTCAGTGGTCTTTTGGTTATTTATAGCATATTGTTTAGCCTCCATGTGTTTGTATTTTTTACAGTTTTTTTCCTGTAATTGATATCTAGT
>NC_041220.1:10723308-10743070 GCF_002837175.3 Physeter macrocephalus
TCACTTTCAGTCTGTATGTGTCCCTAGGTCTGAAGTGGGTCTCTTGTAGACAGTATATGTACGGGTCTTGTTTTTGTATCCATTCAGCCAATCTATGTCTTTTGGTTGGAGCATTTAATCCATTTACATGTAAGGTAGTTTTCAATATGTATGCTCCTATTACCATTTTTTTATCGTTTTGGGTTTGTTCTTGTAGGTCTTTTCCTTCTCTTGTATTTCCTGCCTAGAGAATTTCCTTTAGCATTTGTTGTAAAGTTGATTTGGTGGTGCTGAATTCTCTTAGCTTTTCCTTGTCTGTAAAATTTTAATTTTCTGTCGAATCTGAATGAGATCCTTGCTGGGTAATCATGGTTGTAGGTTTTTCCCTTTCATCACTTAAATATGTTCTGCCACTCCCTTCTGGCTTGTAGAGTTTCTGCTGAAAGATCAGCTGTTAACTTTATGGGGAGTCCCTTGTATGTTATTTGTTGCTTTTCCTTTGCTGCTTTTAATATTTTTTTCTTTGTACTTAATTTTTGATAGTTTTGTCTTGGCGTGTTTATCCTTGGGTTTATCCTGTATGGGACTCTCTGTGCTTCCTTGACTTGACTGACTATTTGCTTTCCTATATTAGGGAAGTTTTCAACTATAATCTCTTCAAATATTTTCTCAGTCCCTTTCTTTTTCTCTTCTTCTTCTGGGACCCCTGTAGTTCGAATGTTGGTGTGTTTAATGTTGTCCCAGAGGTCTCTGAGAGTGTCTTCAATTCTTTTCACTCTTTTTTCTCTATTCTGCTCTGCGGTAGTTATTTCTACTATTTTATCCTCCAGGTCACTTATCCGTTCTTCTGCCACAGTTATTCTGCTATTGATTCTTTGTAGAGAATATTTTATTTCATTTATTGTGTTGTTCATCATTGTTTGGTCTTTAGTTCATCTAGGTCCTCGTTAAACATTTCTTGTATTTTCTCCATTCTATTTCCAAGATTTTGGATCATCTTTACTATCATTACTCTGAATTCTTTTTCAGGTAGACTGCCTATTACCTCTGCATTTGTTTGGTCTGGTGGGTTTTTACTTTGCTCCTTCATTTGCTGCATATTTCTCTGTCTTCCCATTTTGCTTAACTTACTGTGTTTGGGGTCTCCTTTTCACAGGCTGCAGGTTCATAGTTCCCTTTGTTTTAGGTGTCTGCCCACAGTGGGTAAAATTGGTTCAGTGGTTATGTAGGCTTCCTGGTGGAGGGGACTGGTGCCTGTCTTCCGGTGGGTTAGTCTGGATCTTGTCTTTCTGGAGGGTAGGACCACGTCTGATGGTGTGTTTTGGCGTATCTGTGAACTTACTACGATTTTAGGCAGCCTCTCTGCTAATGGGTGGGGTTGTGTTCGTGTCTTTCTAGTTGTTTTGCATGGGGTGTCCAGCACTGGAGCTTGCTGGTCACTGAATGGAGCTGGGTCTTAGCATTGAGATGGAGATCTCTGGGAGAGCTCTCGCCAATTGATATTACATGGGGCCAGGAGGTCTCTGGTAGACCAATGTCCTGAACTCAGCTCTCCCACCTCAGAGGCTCAGGCCTGACACCAGGCCGGAGCACCAAGACCCTGTCAGCCACACGGCTCAGAAGAAAAGGGCTCTCCCACCTCAGAGGCCCAGGCCTGACACCAGGCCGGAGCACCAAGACCCTGTCAGCCACACGGCTCAGAAGAAAAGGGAGGAAAAATAAATAAATAAATAAAATAAAATAAAATAAAATAAAGTAAAATAAAATGAAGTTATTAAAATAAAATATAAAATAATATTATTAAAATTTAAGAAAAAGTAAAAAAGAGAGCAACATACCAATAAACAAATCCACCAATGATAACAAGCGCTGAAAACTATACTAAGATAAACATAAAAATCAGAAACTAGTCAGTAGCATACAGCAAACCCCAAGTCTACATTTGCTCCCTAAGTCCACAGCCTCGATTTTGGGAATCCTAACCACACGGCTACCAGGGAACTCCCTGTTTTAATTTTATACCCTAATTTTTTATCAAAAATATGTATATAAGTCATATAAATACTTTTCTCCACTAGCTGCAAAAATGTAGCTCAAGATAGATGCACTATAAAATGATAGTAAGTAACACTTAGATAATATATACTATTTGCCTTCAGTATCCTATGTATTTATATATATTCATTCACTGAATTCTTTTACAATGAGGAAACTGAATCACATAGAGGTTATGAATCTTGCAGAAAAATCACACAGCTAGTAAGGGGTAAGCAGAAATTCGAACTAAAGAGGTCTTGCTCCAGTGTTTATGGCCTTAACCACAATACTGTATTAATATTCCCATTTGATTTTCCCAATTTCTATTTTATAATTTATCACTAGGAGCATGTTATTTTCTGAAGCCTTGCTATGTTTACTGTTTTCTGATGATATGAATCGTATTTCTGATTATATCTCTTGTTTTACCACACCTGTCAGAAAGCTTGGAGTACGTACAAAATGAAACTCAATCACAGCAAGTCTGTGGGCTTTTAAGGTTGTTAAATTGTGATTTTTCCCTTGATTTTTCTATTTCTATCATTATCCTCCTCCTCTTCCTCATTATCACCACCATAATTTTCATAATTTTTGCTATTCATTTATTGTCATCTTCTTACAGACTTATTCAAAATCTTGGTGAAATTAGGGCAGAGATAAATACAATAAGTAATTAACTGATCATCCCAAGGGTGTTTCCTAAAATGTCTTCTGAATCATCAAGGAAATGTTATAATTCGTATATTGTAGTGTCAGAATATTTCATTATACACTACAGAAAATTTTAATTCATTCCTTGAAAATGGCAATCCTTATGATATTTATGCTATCGGTTTGCCAAGAACACTAAGTTGGTCTGAATACTCAAATCTACACTACTATAAACTAAACAATTAAACTGGTTAATTCAGTCATCATTCTTGACAGTTACACACAGTGTGCTTTATTTATTTACAACAAATACTTAAACTATTTTAAAATATTTAATAAAGAATCAAGATTTTTAAAAAGGATTAAAAAAAAAAAAAGAATCAAGATTAAACAAAGCTGATGTTCCCTAGAATGCTCCTCTATGGGCAGAGTGGTTATTTACAATTACATTCTGAATGATCAGTGCTAGGGCTATACTGCTTACTAGATATTTTCAATATCATCCCTGGATATAAGCTCCAGAAAGCTTACCTGTTGTCACACCATGAACCACTCCTTCCTTAGTTTTGGATCCTATAAAAACAAACAAATTGAAACCATAAGTCTCAAAGTCGCCTTTACTGCTAATGAGCTACTTTGAAATACATCTAATGGAAAAACAGTATCTCAATCTTCAGAAGCCCATGTGTTAAGATATCCTCAGGGGGGCAAAAAATCTAAAACAAAGAAATCCAGCAATCTCTACAACAAATAGAAGAAAGCAAAGCTAACAGGATACTTTCCAATTATGATTTTAGCACACAGTGATGACTTTTCAACCCCTAGCGTCCCACTTCACATATCAACTTACAGAGGGGGGAAAAAATGGTGAGATAACACTGGGGCTGGGTAGGGAAGGTGATTTTGGATTCAGAACTGCAGAAGTTCTACCAAAGTACAATACAAAACAGAGATTAGGTAACCCATGAAACATAAACAGATGGGGGAGGGAGAGAAGGAATTCACATTTGTTGAACACTTATTATGTAAAAGATATTTTATATCTCATCTCATTTAAACTTTGTAATACCCATTTCATATCATGCCCATTTTATTCCATATGAAGCAATTACAAATTAAAGTTAAATGATTTGCCTAAAGTCACATAGGTAATAACTGGCTACAACCACATTCAAATTAAGGGCTCTATGACCCTAAGCCCATATTTTCTACGAAGCCAGGCAAACCTTTAGAAGGAATGCAGTATTTTATCATTCAAGTATGATTAATGCCAGCTTCAAGAAGTGGCAAGATAGGAATTTTCCCCAAATCTTGACCATTACTCAGCTTTTACACAAGTAATTTATTAATATGTGTCCTTAAAACTAAGTTTGTGAACAATTTTATTCATAAGCCCTTTAATGTTGGATTTTTTAGTGTAATTGATACCAGCGTTTTCATAAAATGTTTTTGAAGAAAATATCAACAAAATGAAGATTCATTTGAAAACTACCCTATAAGTCAAATAAAGTAGTTCTATTAGACAGAGAAGAATGTAAGGAAATTAGGACATAAAAACTTGGAAATGATTTGAACCTATATTTGGATATTAAGATAGTCACCAATCTTCAGTTTAAAAATGCACTGACTTATAAACCCTTACTGAGTATACTAGAAATAACTGTAAACACATTTTACAACAGGAAAAAAGTGTAAGAGAGCCTCAGTTCCTTATCAAATAAAAATCCTTACCAATAAAATTAATATATAAGATTAGTTAAATAATCTCTAAGAAGGTGGTTCTTAAACTGGAGAGTGCAGCAGAATCAATTAAGTGGAAGCAAGGTTAAAAAATGTTGACTATTGAGTCAGAGTTTCAATATTCAGTAAATATCAGGTACAGATATTTGCATTTTTAATAATCCTCATGATCTAATGCAGGTAATACATGGATCAAATTTGAGAAACACTGGTCTGAGGCAGTTTCTAGTTCCAAATTTATTTAGAAGTACATATCAATGATATAAATAATATGATGATCAATAAGATGATTTAAATAAATATACATGATCATATTGAAAGTTTTCATTGAATTTTTAATAAAAATATATAAATAAGGCATTAAGTATAACTTGCATGCATTATATTTAAACTTACACTGTACAAAACAATCCAGCTAAGTTTCTACATTTAATAAAGCAATTTAAGTATATTTAAGAACTTCCAATTTGAATGTATTTAAGGACCTTTAATAAATATAGAGCATAAAATGAAATACATTTTTTGTAGTTAAGAAAGTGAGCTCTGGATTCTGATTTTCTGGATTTAAATCTTCACTTCACTACATAATAAACAAGTACACATCACACGATCAACATGAAGATCAAAGCAAATAATACATGCATAGGTCTTAAAACAGTGTTTAGTACATAGTACTTAGTAAGTGATAATTGTTATTATTTTTCTTATATAATACTTGTAAAGAGATTTTCAGTTTAAAACACAGGACAAATCACCGTATCATAAACTCATACAAATGAAATTGTACAGTTGTTAAATATGTTAAAGGTTACAGGATAGTATTTTACATATATGCAATATGAAGTGTGTGTGTGTGTATTTTTCAGGCAATGATGACTTTGCATAGTATTGTGGAATCATAAAATGACTGCACACAAGCTGAGGTGAAGCTATAGAAAGTGATCTTAATAATCAATGAGGAAAATTCTGATTAATCAGTGATAGAAATGACTGTTGTTCCATGACCTTTAAAATTTTCTGTCAAAACATTAAAAATTCTTCCAGTCATTTAAAAATGTACAGGGAAATTAAAAACTAAGTAAAGTAATATTTATTTTGTGTACTGTAATTTAAAACATTGAAAAGTGTTTTATTGCTTTGTAAAAAACTTATGAGTGGTTTAAACAGTGCTTGTCTTCTCCTCATTGTATAACTTTCAATATTGAGCTGAGCATCTTTTCTAGGTCTTAGAAAATTGTCATACTCTTTCATAAGTTTGGGTCAGTTTCCAAAATCTTAGCTTTTGTATTTTTAATGTCATGATATATCTCTGATGGTTTCTTTCATGTGAGGTGTTTATATGGCACCACTTCCTGTGGGACAGCTTCAGCCTACTCATCACAAACACATTTTCCATTTATGTTGATACCTTCACCTTCGAGAAGTTCCTCTGGCTGCATATCAAGAGTCTCCTGAATGGCAGCAGTATCCACATTCTCACAGTCAGCTATTTCTTCTATAAATACATTTATGTCTGATTCAGATTTTACTTTCAACACTTTGCACTTCATTTCTTTGCTGACATTCACTTCTTTGGTCAATTTCCTCTTTCAATTATGCATTTTTGTAAAATATCATCTGTGTTTATCATCGGGAGGCAAGGAGATAACATAACTATGGGCTTTGCTGTCTGTACGAACTGAATAACAGATCATACAGCCACTGTATGTTATAGCGGACTCATCACAAATAAACTTTGAAAGAAGTCATGTGATTTGGCCATGGATCATAATGAGTTTCTGTTACTTATGTAGTGATTGTGGGCTAAAGAGCTAGGAGCAAAGTTTGTACTTTATGTAATAACTCACAGTTTATGTATTGCAGTGATAGAAATTTGAACTGTATTGTTAGGGACTGGTTTTATTTAACTGACTGTGGTAACTGAAGTTCATGTATACTGGAACTATGCAAAGTGAGAAAAACTTGTATTTAAGAGAATATTTCTTATCACTACCCACCTGCTACTCCTTGAACCCCTTATTTCAAAAAATGACTAGTAAAAAGAAATTTTTAACAGTTGGCCTGTGGTCTTTCCTCTCTACCTCAGTTATAACTGATAATTTGATCTTTGGCTAAATCATGGAATGTATCCTGAATTAAAGATATGTGAAAGTCTTGATGAGGTTGTTTTGCATCAAACCAATCACCTTTTTTTGCTGTCATAATTGTTCATTAGTATATGTTATTGATGATTAAACTTTAATTGATGAGTAGTCTGTAATTGAAAAGATATAGCTACAAAATAGGTGCCAAGTGGCTATGTGACTAGTAACGTAGATGGATGGATGGATGGATAGATAGATAGATAGATAGATAGATAGATAGATAGATAGATAGATAGATCTCACAATAGATATAGCTGAAGGGACACTAGATCTGATGGCTTCCCTGAGCTGAGGTGGCCCTCACCCATTCCCCTCTTGTCTGTCAGGACTTCACAAAGCTACAGAGTGGAGAAGGTCAGAAGTCATGCCTAATCTTTGCAAGGACTCAGTTATGCTATTGTGCATGTTATGTTGACTATCTGAATACGGTGGAGGTGAAGCATATTGTGACTTGGGAGTTTGATATCAATCCACTGTCTTGACAACTGCTACTTACTGAGCAGAATGTCATTGGAAGGGTTTTGAAGATCATTTTCTTGCCTTTACTGTTACAATACTTGACATTATATAAAAAGAACTACTTTTTTTTTTGCTTTTGAATTTGACTCTCAATTTATAATTTCTAAACTATTTGATTGAGAAATTTTTTGTCCATTAAATTGAAGTAGGTTGATTGAAAATTTATGTACAAAGATATCACAAAAGGAGAAAAAAATCACAAAAATAACACTGATTCTTATGGTGATTCTTCAATTAGTTAAAAGATAGTTGTCAAAAGTATAATATTGTAAAGTAATGAGGTTACTTTTCTCATGAAGCTTAAGAAAACCGTGTGCCAAACTTCTTCAGCCATAAGTGAAATTAGAAACATTTCCTTAGGCATTTCTAATCTTTCAAGCTAGTTATTGATAATAGTTCTTGTAATGAAGGATGAAATGATAGAAAGAAAATATATTGACAAAGTAATTATTCTGTTAGAGTTTATTTGACAGTAATAACCATGGCTCCTATATATAAAAGTGTGCTTTACAAAAATTCTCAATGAAATATTAACAAATCAAACCCAACAATGTATAAAAAGAATTATATACCACAGTCAAGTGGGATGTATCATAGGCATGAAAGGCTGGTTCAGCGTTTGAAAGTCAATTAAGTAATTCATCACATCAGCAGGCTCAAAAAGACAAATCACATGATCACATTAATAGATGGAGAAAGAGCATTTGACAAAATCCAACGCTTATTTGTGATAAAAAAAAAAAAACTCCAGTAAACTAGAAATAGTGGGGAACTTTCTCAACTTGATAAAGAATATCTACCAAAAAATCTACAGCTAACATCATATTTCATGGTGAGACACTAGAAGCTTTCCTACTAAGACCAAGAACAAAGCAAGAATATCCCCTTTCACCACTTCTTTCAACATCATACAGGAAGCCCTAGCTAATGCAATAAAACAAGGAAATATAAGGTATCAGATTGGGAAAGAAGAAATAAAACTGTCAAGAATCAACAAAAAAATCTCCTGGAGCTAATAAGTTACTACAGAAAGGTTGCAGGATACAATGTTAAAAAGTCAATCACCTTCCTATCTACCAGTAATGAACAAGTAGAATTTGAAATTAAAAACACAATACCATTTAACATTAGCACCAAAAATAAATAAAACACCTGCATATAAATTTAACAGAATATATACAAGATCTATAGGAGAAAAACTACAAGGCTCTGATAACAAAATCAAAGAACTATATAAATGGAGAGCTAGCTATTCCATGTTCATGGATAAAAGATACAATATTATCAAGATGTCAGCTCTTCCTAACTTGATTTATAGTTCAATGTAATCTTAATCCAAATCCCAGCAAGTTATTTTGTGAATGTTGACAAACTGATTCTAAAGTTTGTGTGGAGAGGCAAAAGGCCAAAAATAGCCAAAATGGTACTGAAGAACAAAATTAGAGGACTGACACTACCAAACTTCAAGACTTACTATAAAGCTACAGTAATCAAGAAAATGTGATATTGGTAAAAGAATAAACAAAGAGATCAAGGGAGCAGAAAAGAGAGCCCAGAAATACACCAACATAAATATAATCAATGGAGTTTTGACAAAGGAAAAAAGGCAATAAAATGGAGCAAAGACAGTCTTTTAAACAAACGGTGCTAGAACAACTGGACATCTACATGCAAAAAATAATTTTATACACCAACTTTATACCTTTCACAAACAAAAAACCCAGTATAGATCATAGCCTTAAATGTAAAATGTGAAACTATAAAACTCCTAGAAGATCACATAGGAAAAAATCTACATAACCTTGAGTATGGCAATGATATTTAAGCTATAACACCAAAGACACACTTCATGAAATAAATCATTAATAAGCTGGAACTCATTTAAATTAAAAACTTCTGTGAAAGACAATGTCAAGAGAATGAGAAAACAATCTACAGACAGGAAAATATTCATGAAAGATATATCTGAAAAAGAACTGTTATCCAAAATAGACAAAGAACTCTTAAAAATCAACAAGAAAGCAAATAACCTGATTAAAAAATGGGCCAAAGATCTTAACAGACACCTCATCAAACAAGATGTGCAGATGGCAGAGAAGCATTTGAAAAGATGCTCCACATCCTATGTCATCAGGGAAATGCAAATTAAAATAACAATGAGATGCCACTACACACGTATTAGCATGGCCAAAATCCAGAACACTGACAACATCAAATATTGCTGGGCAAGTAGAGCAACAGGCACTGTCATTAATTGCTGGTGGGAATGCAAAATGGTGCAGCCGCTGCAGAAGACAGTTTGATGGTTTCTTTAAAAACTAAACATATTTTTACTATATGACCCAGCAACTGTGCTCCTTGGTATTTACCCAAAGGAGCTAAAAACTTATGTCCACACAAAAACCTGCACAGCAGATTTATTCATAATTGCCAAAACTTGGAAGCAACCAGATGTCCTTCAGGTGAATGGATAGACAAACTGTGATACATTGAGACAATAGAATAATATTTGGCACTAAAAAGAAATGAGCCATTAAAAGACATGGAAGAACTTTAAATGCATACTATTAAGTGAAAGAAGCCAATCTGAATAGACCACATAATATATGATTCCAATGATATGACATTTTGGAAAAGGCAAAACTATGGAAAGAAAAAGATCAGTGGTTGCCTGGGGCTGGGGGACACTGAAAATATTCTATAAGATATTATAATGATGAATACATATCATGATACATTTGTTCAAACTCACAGAATATGCTATACCAAGAGCAAACCCGAATGGAAACTATGGACTTCGTTTGATTATGATGTGTCAGTGTAGGTCCATCAGTTGTAACAAATGTACCATCTAGTGAAGGATGTTGGTAATGGGAGAAGCTATGAATGTATGGGGGGAGGGGGTACATGGGAAACCTCTGTACCTTCTCAATTTCTCTGTTAACTTAAAAACTGCTATAAAAAATAAAGTCTTTAATTTTTTAAAAGTATGTTACTATTCATATGTTCTGCTTTATTATGACATTCTCACAAAAACTCTGCAAGGTAGTTGCATTTATCCAAATCATATTTTTACAAATGAGGAAAGTGATGCTCAGATATGTTAAGTTACTTCCCCAGTATCCTAGAGGTAATAAGTGGTGTAGCCTGGCGTGGAATTTAAGTTTGACGTCAAATCTATGTTTTTTTCTCCTTTATCAGGAGTCAGCAAACTACAGCCTATGAGCCAAATAAGCTCCCCAGCTGTTTTAGTAAGTAACGTTTTATTGGAACATAGCCACCCTAATTATTGTCTATGGCTGCTTTCACACTATAAGAGCAAAGTTGAGCAGATGAAACATATACCATAGCCTAAAATATTCACTATCTACCCCTTTACAGAAAAAGCTTGCCAACACCTGAACTATATTACTAGGTCTTCACGTGGTCACCCTTCATCCTGAATCCTGTATTTGTATTCAACTTTTAATTGACTTTAAAACATAACTGATAGTTTATAGAATGCACCATGTGTTAAATACCAAAATAAACATTGAAGACGATTTTTTAAAAACACGTGTCACATAAACAAATTAAAACTTCATATAATAATCTCAGAACAAATAACAGAATTAATTTCTAAAAAGTAAAATAATTTTATTTGCCCAAACTCAAAGTTGACGATGAAAACAAATACAACGCTTTCCAGATGATAATCCTGCTTATTACCTGGAAAACTGCAATGTATTAATTTAAAATTCAGTATTTTCTGGGCTCCTTAAAAACTAATAAAGTGGATATTATCATAAGAAAAAAATCTTTAAAGTTAGTAAGTTATAAAGTAACTGAAATCAAAGAATAGTTGCAAGCATGCACTTGCACAACTTGGAAAACTGAGGACAAATATAAAGATATTGATTATCTGCATATCACTGATTCAGTATCCCCAATTCCATCTAAAAACATATAATCCGCACTTCACAAAAAAACCTGAAGTTAACTCATCAATTTTTTCCCTCTTGTAACATCTTTTAATCCAATGAAAATATGTTTTAAGGTAAAGAGTAATTTAACTAGAGATCTGTGGTAAGATTAAGCCAACATAAAAAGAGTCTATGAACAGTGAGAAAAAAATATGAGAAGGATTCATAAAAATCATTCCAAGTATAACTTTTCTCCAGCCCATCGGCATTGGAGAGATGGTGTAGCTTTCTTTCACCCCACAAACACAGGCAGAGTATTCTTAATATGCTCATCCTTCACTTTATTGCTCATCCTTTGGCTACTGTTGCTACAACTGCTACCAGAGAATGTGGAAGAGCTCAGAGGAGAAAGAGGAGAGGCAGGATGGGCAGTGGGTAAGCGCATGTGTACGCGTGTGCATGTGTCTATCCCTATGGATGAGTGTGTGCCTACTTCTTCCCCAAAGAGTTTGAGGTGATTTGTAAAATAACACCCAACCTAACACAGTTCAAGAGAGTCAGGGTCTGTAAGAATACTCCAAAGTGGGAATTTATAAACAAGTAGAAATAATAAGCAGCAATCTCATCATTTATTGTGTGTATCGCCTGACAAATGAAATATATAAATGTCTCGGAGATATCAGCAGCCTTCAAGCGCTTTCTTGAGCTTAGTCCCGAGCTTACCAAGTGGTAGCAAGAAGTAACTCCACCAAAGACTTTTTTGTTCTTTCCTTTTTAGGGCCACAGAAGGTTTCTCTTTACATATCTGAAGGCCATATCAAAGTCTTATTTTTAAATTAGAATACACTAAAATTAGCATTTATTATACATGATGATAGAAGAAATCAAAAGCCCATGGATGAGTTTGATTCTTAAAATAGTCTCGATTATTTTTTAAGACTGAGTTTTAAAAATTGTCCTCGGAGCTATAGTTACTTATGCATAGAAACATTTCATTTTTAAAAAGAAACCAAGTCCTAAGTATTACTGCAAAATTAAATAATCTGGAAAAACAAAATAGCCCCACTTTTTACTGTAGCCCAAACATACACACACATTCACCTACCTACACAGACCTCTGATTCAGTCCATCATTTTGACAAGTGAAGATGCAAAACTGAATCAAGTGGGAAACACCAGCATTTAAAACATTAGTCATCCTAACGCATCAGTCATAAATAAATAACGAAGTGACACTTGGGTCTTACCTACCTACGTAGAGAACACCCTCTTTTGTCTTTTCCGCTGCTTCTGCTACACCCTGCTTGGTTTTTTCAGCAGCGGCCACCACTCCCTCCTTGGCCTTTGAAAGTCCTTTCATGAATACATCCATGGCTAATGAATTCCTTTACACCGCACTGGAGAACACAAAATACACTTTGAGAACTTTTGGGTAAAACAAAACGAAATTAGAACCACCCAAGGTAAAAACCACTGAAAGATCAGTAGACTCCCCAAAAGTGTGGGATTCTTTTAAGTGTACCTCCATTTCCACCATCGGACAAAGCAGCCTTCTTTTTTTTTTTTTTTTTTTTAGCTTTTGCATTAAAAATTTAGCATCTCCCATCCATCTTGGCTGGTAAAAGTCTAGCCGCCTAAACATGGATTAGGATGAATCATCTGAGCTGTTCTTACAGCCTTTCCGAAGTGGAATTACATGAAAAGATGGACCCCTCTTTTAACTTCCCAGGGTCCAAATGGTAACAGTGTAACTTAGAAGTGCGTTTAGAAGACAGGTTACAGGAAAAGCAAAGGGGGCTGGGGGCACGGGGTCAGGGACTCTCTTCAAATAAATTCCCGAAGGCGGCTAACAGGTCAAACGTGAACAGGGCAAGGGAGGGAACTACCCACTCTGGGTGTGGCGGAACCTCAGCGCCCCCGCACTCGCCCTGATCCACCCCACCACGCACCCTGCCCTCGGCCATCTACCCCGCGCAAGCGGGCGCGCGTTCACACCCGCGGGCAGTCTCGGGACGCGCGCCAGCTCCCCGAGGGGGCGTTCTCCGCGCGCTGAACCCGCCAGCCACCCGGCGCCCGCACCTGTTAACCCCTTACCACCTGCTGGCTTGCCCGCTTTGCTCTTCCGTTTAATGATTTGCCAAACACAGCTTGTTTACTTAACAGAGAGAACGGACTGCGGGATTTAAGGAAAGCGGAAAATAAAAGTTGAATACTCATACTCCATCGAGCATCCTCGCCTTTCCCAAAGAAACAGCTTACCCCTGAGAATCCGGACCTCTCAGCCTTTGAGGACAAGAAGCGGGGAGTACCGGAAGCGGCGGGAGAGCCAGGTGGATTTACTTTCCGCAAAAAGCTCACCCTTAGGGATAAGAACCCACCTCCGGGAGACACTCGACTACCGCGGGCCCTCACTGCAGCGCCAACCCCGCCTCCCGGGCGTTCGCAGTGACTCTTCTCCCACCAGGTTCTCTCCATGATTTCCCAAGCTGCCCGTTTAGATCCACAGGTACTAACCTGATTCCCTCGACTCCTCAGAACTCGGATTCTTCCCCCACCCGCACTTTTAAAGAATGTAAAACAATCCCCAAATATTAGTTAAGTGGGAGGAGGGAGGACGAAGAGCGCACAGGAAGGGTGGAGGTGGCCCCCCAAGAGGGATGCTCCCCAGAGGAGGCGGCTGCCTGCATAACCGTGCGAGGAGAGGCTGGGGCCGCGGGACGCCAACCCGCAAGCCCGGCGTCGAATTGCCACTCCCCGTCCCCCGCACGGGAGCATTCGAGAGAAGAAGGCAGAAGGTCGCAAGGGAAGGCAGGGGAAAGGGCGCCAAGGACGCGCAGGGCGGGGCTCGGTCCCCGGGGCAGCTCGAAGGCCGGCACACACCTCACCCCGCGTGGCCGCGCTCGCTCGCTCGCCCCCTCTCCTTCTCCTCCTCTCGGTCCTTCCTTCTCCTCCTCGTCCTCCTCCGTCTCCTCCGCTCGCCGCCGCCGCAGCTGATTTGTCAGCTCCTCTCCCCGCCCCTCTCCCGGCGCTCGCCGCTTTCCCCGCCGCGTGCTCTTCACTCCTCTTCTCGGCTGGGGATGGGGGGCGGAGGAAGGCCGGCCCTCCAACTCCAGCAGCCCGCCAGGTCCTGGGAGACGGGAAGGTGGGGTGTTCTGGGGCTCACTTCAAGTCCGGGGTCGCGGGGGCTCTTGCGGAGATTCGGGGCGGTTAGGCTTGGGCTGGTGCCTCTCCCTCTTTCCCATCCCCCCCCTTCCCCGTCTCCGCCTTTCCCTCTGGTTCCTCACGGGGACCCCCACGTCAGAACCAGCCTGGGGAAGTGGAAGTCTGGGCGATCGACCACCAGAGATAGAGCCAGCCTCTCGGGGAGCTGCTGAAGGAGACAGGCAGCCTAGGAAGGGTGCTCCCCTGGGCGCCGCCGAGAGCACGTTTCCCGCGGATCGCTGACATTTGATTAATGGTCGTAGGACACAGCGTTAGCGATGCTTGTGTTTAAAGAGCCTCCAGATGTACGTTTGCTCGTAACCTCTCATGAGCCCGAAATGGTCTCGCGGGTGGAGGGAAGACTAGTAGAGAAGAGTTACAGGTTGAAGAGGCAGGAGGAGGCTCGTCAAATCCTCTTCCCAGCCCACTCTCTCCATTTTCGTTTCCACCAACCAGCGGCTGCCAGACGCTGATTTTCCCATCAGTGGAACAAGGAAGGAATGGTCCCCAGCCGTCGAAACCAAGCGGCCGGAAGGCTTTGCGTTCTCAGAATGGCATTTACTTTCCAGATTCAAGGGCCTGGCTGGAAGAGACAAATCCAGCGTGACTGAGGCTCCTGACCCAGCAGGTGCAATTTCTTCCGCCCCCTTCTGCAGAGGGAGATTCTACACACCACCCACCTTTCCGACTTCTGATTCCCGTTGTCCTCGGTGCTGACACGCTACCTACCGCATCCCACACACAGACACACAGGCAGACACTCGCACGGGTTTCAAGACAATTTTTGCGTTGCTTAACACAGTTTCACCTTTCAGAGCTGGAGGGAAAACAGCTGTTCTGGATGACAGCGGAATGGAGACCCAAGCGCCTCCCCGTAACAGATCTGCCTCTGCTTTCTTTGCCTGGAATGGGAGGATGCTTTTAGAACTGGAAGGGGAAAAGAAGTCTTTGCTGTATGTTTTTTTGTTTGTGTTGTGTTTGTTTTTTGTAGGAAAAAAAAAAAAAAAGCTTTTTCTGACCCTTGCACTCACATTCTGAAATGTGAGTAAAAAGGAATTTAAATCTACAAAACAACCATTTGAAACCAAAAGAGTCTGGAAGCAAGTATATTTGTTGCTTAAACAACTCCTTGCACTATCGGTGGGCCCATTTGAAAAGTAGCCTTTCCAAAACGCTCATATTTTGTTTCCTTGGGATCAGAGAAAGTAGGTTAAACTTGGGAGTTGGATTGCTTTCTGGCTTTGAGAGCTTGAACAAGTTATGTCCTTCTGTTCAGTTTTCTCTTGTGAAGGGAGATGAACCAAAATGATCCTTCTTTTTTCAACTTTTTATTATGGGAAATGTTCAAACATATACAAAAGTAGAGAGAATACAGAACTCTCAGTGGAATATCACCCAACTTCCACTATTTTCCAATGCACAATTCATCTATATTCTTATCCACTCCCCATTTTTACCACTACTCCCTTCCCATTTTTCTTTACTAAATCCCCAAAATTGCATATATCTTTTCATCTGTAAGCAATTAAGCATGCATCCATAAAATATAAGAACTATTTTAAAATAAACACAATAATGTTTCGATGGTCTTTTTAAAAATATAAGTAAAATTTACATGCAGTGGTATGCTCATCTCTTTATAGTGTTCCTTTAAATCAGTTTTGAAAAATATATGCATTAGTGTTATCCTCCCCATTTTGAAGAAATCAAACATTTTCATCCCCCCAGAAAGTTCCCTCATGCCTTTTAGTTGTACATATTGTAGAATTTCATAAAAATAAGACCATACATTATGAACATTTATTTTTATATGTCTCTGGCTCCTTTTACTCAGCCTAATACCTGTGAAGTTCATTCATGTTGTTGCATGAATAAATAGTTTCTTTTTATTGCTTCCAAATGTTTCTTTTTATTACTGCCAATAATAAGTGTTTTCCATTGTGACCCATCACAACTAGTTATTTAATATAAATATTTGATGAATATTTAATACTCAATAATATGACATATTTATAGGTTAACAGGGACCTCCTTGAGAAGTCAAAGGGGGGGCTTCCCTGGTGGTGCAGTGGTTGCGCGTCCGCCTGCCGATGCAGGGGACACGGGTTCGTGCCCTGGTCCGGGAGGATCCCACGTGCCGCGGAGCGGCTGGGCCCGTGAGCCATCGCCGCTGAGCCTGCGCGTCTGGAGCCTGTGCTCCGCGGCAGGAGGGGCAAAAAAAAAAAGTGAAAGTCAAAGGGGTGAATAAAGTGACAGATATTTTAGGCCCTGTGCAGACCAATGAGAGAATTATTTTCAAGCAGTTGTTACATTTTTGTGCTTCTTAGAGGTATGATTCCTCACCTTTATATATTACATTATGCTTGGCAAAGGACTAATATATGATCATTTAATCATAACAAGTGGGTAAGTGAAGTTTTATTACGTATCTTTTGTAGACAGGGAATCTGAAGCTCAAAGAATTTTGGTAAAATGCAGATATTGCGGGTTCGTGCCCTGGTCCGGGAGGATCCCACGTGCCGCGGAGCGGCTGGGCCCGTGAGCCATCGCCGCTGAGCCTGCGCGTCTGGAGCCTGTGCTCCGCGGCAGGAGGGGCAAAAAAAAAAAGTGAAAGTCAAAGGGGTGAATAAAGTGACAGATATTTTAGGCCCTGTGCAGACCAATGAGAGAATTATTTTCAAGCAGTTGTTACATTTTTGTGCTTCTTAGAGGTATGATTCCTCACCTTTATATATTACATTATGCTTGGCAAAGGACTAATATATGATCATTTAATCATAACAAGTGGGTAAGTGAAGTTTTATTACGTATCTTTTGTAGACAGGGAATCTGAAGCTCAAAGAATTTTGGTAAAATGCAGATATTGCATAGCTCTTAAGTGGCAAGGCTGAGATAATCCAGCAGGAACTGTTCCAAAAGGCACAATTGTCTCCTGAATTGGCAGTAATCTCTGGAACCTTGCAGACTGGGCATGGCATAGGGTGGGAGGTAAAAAGTGGGACCCAGTTCTGTTAGAAATAGCATTTGAATTTGGAGGTGACAATGGAAATCAAGGAGAATTTATGTTCTAAAACATTGCATTCATATTTGAAATGTTGCCATTTCTATATTGGTAGTTATAGGGGAAGATGACTCCTCATCACCCACAAAAAAGAAAAAGAAAATTATGAAATAATTTTTTGTCATTTAAAATTTTAAGTCTATGTTTTACTCCTCTTTTTTTATCTTTCAAAACTCTTCACATTAGTATTATTATTTTTTAACATCTTTATTAGAGTATAATTGCTTTACAATGGTGTGTTAGTTTCTGCTTTAAAACAAAGTGAATCAGTTATACATTTACATATGTCCCCGTATCTCTTCCCTCTTGCGTACTCCTCTTTTCATCCCTCAAAGTGCCTTGAACAAGTAAACATTCAATAAACTTTTAATTACTGGTGATATTAATAGTGACATTTCTTATATTCTACCTGTATTCTCTTAGCTCAGTATTCCTAAGGAGACAGAACTACTCAAGGACCAAGAAGGGAACCGAAAGTTAATAGATTTTTTTTTTCTTCATTAGGTGACAACATAGCCTTGAGAAAATTTGTAACTGTTTGAATATAACTTTAAAATTTAAACTACAAAAAAACCAAATTAACTCACTGAATGGCCTGTACCTCGAATGTGGAAGGATAACCTATTGGGAGGCATTACTGATGTGCATATTTTGTTAATGGCTACACTCATGTTTGGTTTTCTCTTTGACAAATGAAATCTAAATATTTTGTTACTTTTTAATAGGATTGTTTTATCTGAGTTTAATGCAGTAATTTAGCTAAAGATTAACAGTCTATGAAATGCATGATTAACCTAGGCTCTCTTTATCTTCCCCATAAAACAACTGATTTTTTAGGTATGCCATGTGGTAAGCTTGAGCTGCAAAGTGGAACGACATGAAAAATAAGGAAGCTTCCCGTGACCATATACTAAAGGAAGGTTAAGAATTGATTTAATGTGTTTAAGTAAGGAAAATACTATCTTTGAATAATATTCCATATTTGTTGTGAACACAAGGAGCAATGTAATGTCGATTCTTGGGCCACTTGTTTCTTATAGTCTGTCTGCACCTTCCTCTCATCTTCAGTAGATGTATGGAAAACAGGAGGTAGTGAGATCTTGGTAGGCTTCTCTTGTAATTTCATAGTGGGCACAGAAGGGAAAGCCTAATGCATGCAGCTGGGATGGCATTGTGTGTGATTTTGGAAAGGGGTTGCACTTGAGACAGGGTTACTCCAAAGAAATATGAAAAACAGTAAAGAGGACATATAGGGTTCAGAGAAGATTATTTAATTTGACCCCATGGACAACTTCATGTTGTTTCTACAATACCACATGCAGCAAAAAAATAATGGACATTTATTCCAGCACAATGTATTTATCATATTTATTAATACTGTAGTATATCCTCAATAATGTCGAATGACCATAAATTGTAACCACAAGAAAGTGCAATGTGAAATATGTAAAATTCAGTTGGACATCATTTTAAATATCCTTGTGGGTTTTGGTGCTAAGAATATTAAGACATGCAAGATTCTATGATTAAAGACTTTAAAGCTAGATAGAAAAGGTGTTTAAACATGTGGGGATCCAAAAGTTCAAACAGATGGCCAACAGGCACATGAACAAATGCTCAACATCACTAATTATTAGAGAAATGCAAATCAAAACCACAATGAGGTACCATCTCACACTGGTCAAAATGGCCATCATCAAAAAGTGTATAAATAATAAATGCTGGAGAGAGTGTGGAGAAAAGGGAACCCTCCTACCCTGTTGGTGGGAATGTAAATTGGTGCAGCCACTATGGAGAACAGTATGGAGGTTCTTTTAAAAACTAAAAATAGAATTGCCATATGATCCAGCAATTCCAGTTTGGGGCATATATCCAGAAAAGACGAAAACACTAATTTGAAAAGATACACACACCCCAATGTTCATAGCAGCAAAATTTACAATAGCCAAGGCATGGAAGCAGCCCGAATGTCCATCGACATATAGATACAATGGAATACTACTCATTCATAAAAATGAATGAAATAATGCCATTTGCAGCAACATGGATGGACCTAGAGAGTATCATACTAAGTAAGTCAAAGACAAATATCATATAATATCACTTATATGTGGAATCTAAAAACATGATGCAAATGAACTTATTTATGAAACAGAAATAGACTCGCAGACATAGAAAATGAATTTATGGTTATCAAAGGGGAAAGGTGGGGGGATGGATAAATTGGGAATTTGAGATTAACATACACACACTATATAAAATAGATTTAAAAAAACAAGGATCTACTGTATAGCACAGGGAACTATATTCAATATCATGTAATAATCTATAATGGAAAAGGAATCTGAAAAAGAATATATATATTCTGAATCATTTTGCTGTAGACCTGAAACATTATAAATCAACTATACTTCAATTTAAAATTTTTTTTAATCAAAAAAAAACAAACGGGCTTCCCTGGTGGCACAGTGGTTAGGAGTCCACCTGCCAATGCAGGGGACATGGGTTTGAGCCCTGGTCTGGGAGGA